>NC_087437.1:36225009-36563263 GCF_036321535.1 Camelus dromedarius | reverse complement strand
TCTGATACACACTAAAGAATTACCATGGCATATTACTGATCTTATCAAGTTTTGCTGTTCTGAACATGTTTCAGCCATGTACAGTTTACAAATTCCACCAATGGAAATAGAAGTGACTTGGGATCTACGAGAAGTGTTATGTCATATAATTGTTTTGCTTTATTTAACTACTAAGACCTCAAAGTTCGAGACAGAAAACCAAAGAGGTAATAAAACTCTATTTTAAGTCATGCAAGGAACCTCACAAATCAATTCCAAGACCAGCCACACTCAAATATAATATCTTAATGTTAGAATTGTGCATAATTTGTACCATCACTGCACATAAATGATGTGGTATTTTGATTGTTGCTATGTTCTCTCCCTCAAATCACCCCTTGGATTTATCTCTCCTTGTCTTTGTTAGATCCATTTGTTATCTTCATTATCAATTCATTATTTCACTGATGGAGTGAGGTTTCCATGGTGATACTGAAACGGGCTTGCATAAAAACACTGACCTATTTGGGTTTTGGTTACAATAAAAAAAAACAGGCACCAATACCCCATAGAAACCACTCTTCTATTCATGTGAGATACGTTTCAGTGAAGGAATTTTAGAGGTAATAGATAAGACCACTTAGTGAGTAGCCTGAGTAAACTCACGTGAATGTTTATTTTATTCAAATACTCAGCTTTGTTTTAATATATTTTGAAAGCAGTCAATATATAAAAAGACTAGCAAATAAATCTAACAAATCACACATCTTTTCTTCAAATGCAATCCTTTTTTCCCCTTATATTTACAGAGATATATACATCATATATATATTTAAATACATTTCTTCTATCAACCCACTTATTACCTTTTCCTTAGAGGAATTTGTGTTAGTTGGCTATTGTAATGAACACTGATCCAAACCTAGATTTAAATACTGACAATCTCCTCTATTCTATATCCAAAACCTTTATCTTGTTGCTTATTTTTCCTGACCTAAAAATCAAATTTTAGCGTGTAAGCACAATTTGAGTGTCCTTTATGATTGTATTATTGCAATCTGTTGATTCTTATTTTGTGGTTAGTTATATTCCTTTGATAACTATGTAAGTTTAAAAAGCTAAAGCTCTAATCTGTTCCTAGAAACAATGATCAGTACACATATGTAAACTAAAAAAAACTGCAGTATATTGTATATATGTATTTACCTGCAATATAATGTATATGTGCAGTCAAGTTGTGATAATTCTACCTAATAAAATGGAAAAAAAATCAAATTTTACTTTGAACTCATTATCACTCAAAATTGTCTTATTCCTAGGTCATTTCAATACTAGGTATGTCTTCCTCATCAGCTTCTTTATAACAGTAAACATATATTCATGAAATGTTTAACTGGTTACTCTTTCGATTAGGAAAAATAACATACTTTCATAGATTTTTTTACACAGACACTGAAAAGCATTTTCATACGTTTGTGTTTGTGGTAGACTTTCTTCTTCCTTTCTCCCACAACAGTATGCATGATCATTACTAAGGTACATTGAATAATCGCAAAATTTGAGATTAAATGGTTAGATAAACATACCTGAGCTAGACAATCACAGAACTATTGTCAATGAAAAGAAAACGCTAAAAATCCAATTCAGCTTTTAAAAGCAATACAAATGAACATTTATATGAGTAAATAAATAATGAGATGTATCCACATACTAGATTTTTTTAAATCCCTCTACAAAAGACATTCACTAATATTAAATATGTACCCAAGAATACTGTGCGTATGTATGTATGAATCTACATACACACTATACACCACACACATACACACACACATATACACATACATACACACTCTATGTGCTATACACACAAATGCATACATGCATATATGAATGGAAATATATAAATATTTAATTCGATGCATAGTGTTACATTGAAAATTATTAACTTATTATCATCACATATTTTATCATGAGAAAAATGCTGGAAACAACCATTTAATTGGAGACTGGTTGAAAAGTTATGAAAAATCCAGAAGGGCAGCCACTGCAATGATGAAAATGATGACCTTAAAGTATTTTTTTTTTCTAAACTGGCTTATTTTAGGCTTGTTTAAAAAACAAAAAAAAACATATGGTAAAGGACATACTGTTTTATGAGATACCCTGCAGTGACATCTGATTTTTTTCAGAAGAAAAATACTAAATAGTCTCTAACACACAGAGTCAATCCTGAGTCATGAGGAGAATTGTTATCTGCTAAGAATCTATACCTTGCTACTCCTCATATGAACCTTCTGAATATTCTAGGAAGAGAGAAATTTCTACAAGGAAGAATAACAACTAAAAAGAAATCAAACTATATATAACCATAGTCATATATGTATATATATAACCATGGATGGATAAACCATAAATATATAAAAGAAAAAAACACTAACTCAAAGATGTTGCCACAAAAGAGGAAAGACTGCATATCACTGTGAATGTTAAAAAACAATAATGAAGCAATTATCTTTATAAAAGCAAATGAGTGAGACACACAGAAAAAGCCTAGGCAAGCAATAACAAAATAACAAAATGGAAGAAATAATTCCAGAAAAAATATTGACGAGTAAAATAAAGCTATCACTAAACAAAGGCCAACTCAGAAGCGTAAGAGAGAAAAATCATTCCTGAAAATATATCAAGGGCTTGAAGAAGAGAACCAAGAAAAGCATATATAATCAAGATGAAATGAACAAAATATTAAGCATGATTAGGAAGAAAAGATAAATTGGCAAAGGGAAATCTGTAAGCGCATTATTAGTATCTTTCAAAGAGAGAACTATGATAATTAAACCAAAAATGTAACCAGATGTAAAGCATCTAGGAATCTAAACAGTTTCTACTCATTACCAAAGTGAAATTAAAAGGGAGCAAGATCCTGTGGGGTCCTCCTGGTACAAATTCTTTCTATCCTGAATTTCTCTTTTGTAGGAAATAGGCTTCATTCAGCTTCCTGGACCTTCCCCAAGTTCCAAAGGGCGGATTCAAAGAGCTGCTTATCAGGAAAGGGAGTGAATGCACAGACAAGGGAGAAACAGTCATAAAACAATAGTGCAGCCTTGAGGCAGAGTCCTGGTTCCTCCTTAGGGAATATACACAAAAATATCTTTGAGTTCTTCTGCAGGAACCAAGGCCCCCACCCAGATGGAGGATGGCAACTTCAGGCTGAGTACAAGATTTCTGGAAGACAGCCCTGTTACCTCAACATCAACCAATCAGCAGGAAGTCATACACCCTGGTGATCTGAGCCCAAATTTTGCCTATAAACATTTTTCCCCAAAACCATCTGAAGTTCAGGGTTTTTGAGCACAAGCCACTCGTTCTCCTTGCTTGGACCTGCAATAAATCTTTGTCTGCTACGAACTCTGATGTTTCGGTTTTTGGGGCCTCACTGAACATCAGGCACACGAACTTTTGTTCAGTAACAAAATTAAAAGTTAATTATAATACTTTGTGAAAATAAAAGTAAAATATATTCAAAAGAGGCGAATAAAAATTTGAAAACATTATTTGATACCAGTAATACGAGATTCATCTGTGGTTTTTTTTTTTCCTTTCTCACATTAAAAGACAGCTAAACACAAGTCACAATCTTTGCAGAAATAGAGGGATTCTGAGTTAAACCTGTTGGGATTGTGAAGGAAAAAAAACTGCAAAGCATGTAAATAAACAAACAATGCTGAAGCCATCAAGTCATCAGCCGCTGCCGCCACCCACCTAGTGAGGACAAGCCTGCAGCCCAGTCTCTGCAGCCACTCACAATGGTGCACCCTGAGGGGATTCAGAATAAGAAAGCACAAGATACTGGCCCTAGATAGCTAGGTGCTTGTCAAAGGAATGAATTCAGTGAGCCCAAGTGTTTGCTTCCTCCCATACATAGAAAAGCACTAAATTCTTTAACTTGAGATGCCTGGTTTTCTTTAGATAACAAGTAATCTTTTATTGTTTCAACTACCTGGTCTTTGTGTAAAGCTCCTATATATCCTAGTTCCTCCCCCACCTCTTTGGAGCAGTCCCTCAGAGCAATCCGAGGGGCTGTCATTCTGGCTCCAGTCCTCCCGTCAAATAAAACAACTCTTAAATTTTAGGCTGCGCATTTATTTCAGTCAACAGGATGAATAAGGCATTTTAGCAGAAGAGACTTTTTAAACTGAAAATTCTGTATTTAACTTTTTATTATATTCTCTGTCTAGTTACTTTTTAACTAATCTAATGAATCCACCTATGAACAAAGAGAATTTGTAAAGCATGGGTAAATTTACGTGGGCCATGTTTTAATAGGAAGAAATAAATATCATTTACATGTTTACTTTTCAGAAAAGGAAGGGAGATGAAACTGAGCCCCCCTAAACCTGAGTTCCTCTGCCAAATTTGTGATTAACCTTTTTATCCGAAACTTTATTCCCTCCCTTGTCCACACCTCTTCCCATCAAGATTGAGGAGTATCAAAGAAAAGGGGGGATGCAAACAGAGTAAACCCTGTGGGGTCCTCCTGGGTACAAAAGCCTCTCTGTGGTCCCTGTTTCTTGTTGGTAGAAAAAGTCTTTCATATCCTAGGCCTTCTCTGAGTTCCAAAGAGCAGGAACAGGCAGTTACTAAGTAGGAAAGTGAGAAAATGCAGAAACAAAGGAAAAGCAGTTAAATAAGAAAAGTAATGACAAAAATTCAGTGATAAAACAGAGTCCTAGTTTCTCCTCAAGGGGTATACGTAACAATCTGATGTATATCCTTGAGTCTTCTGCAGGAACTAAGATTTCTCCCCACCAGGTGGAGGATGGTGACTACATGCTGAGCACAAACATGAAGACCCCGGATTGGCTGGAACCAGAAAGTTGATGATTAAGATTCCTAACACACCAACCTATCACCTCACTACCAACTTGTCAGAAGAAAGGCATACATCTTGCAGCCCTCACCTGCAAATGTTGTCTTTAAAAACTCTTCCATGAAAACCATCTGGGAGTTCAGGTCTTTTGAGCACTGGGTACCCATATTTCTTGCTTAGTGCCTGCAATAAACACTTTACTTTCCCTCACCCCAACCTGGTATCAGTAAATTGGCTTTGTTGCCCAGGTGAGAGGACCCAAAGTTTAGCCTGGTAATGTTAGAGCAGGCAGATAGCTAGATATGAACAGAGAAAGGGGGACACAGACCAAATGGCAGGAATTGGGCAGAAAGGAGGGGCACAGGCCAAATGCAGAAAACCACACATCATGTGAGCAGCAGGGATCCCTGGGCAGAGAAAGAAAAGCTGGACTCTTTGGGCTGATAAGGGGCCACACCTTTTGGCCTGAAGACCAACAAAGAAAGGTCAGAAAAGGCAGGAATTTCCAGTGTCCAAATGTAACCTTTTACTCATTATGCCCTCATTTCAATAAAATTAGCCTTGCAGATCAGAAGTACTCATCATGCACCGACGCCATGACACTTCCGATCCAGACTAAATAAGGACAAAAATCCCTCCTCCCTTTAGGAAGGTGGAGTTGGGATGATAATCAGGGAATACGACCCCAAACCCTTCCCTCCCCAATGAATATTCCACCCATTCATTTATACACCCTATGTAACTAACTTGCCAAAGAAACTCAGGGCAGCTGCTCACCTGAGCCTGCCCACTCTCCCCTGAGAGTGTACTATCCATCCTTTAATAAATCCTCACTTTACCTTTTTAACCTCTAAGTCTTGTCTCTGAATTATCTCTGGGACGGGACAAGAACCTGGAACACTGGTTACATCTATCGGCGACAGTAACACAGGGTCTTGAATTTGAAAGACTAATCTTACACTTCTCAGTTAGCTTATGGCTCCTAAAGAAAACAATGGCTCTTTGGACCTAAATGCAGTTTTTATTCATGTAATTAACAGAACCATTTTGGTGAGAAAAAAATTATGGGCAGAATCAAGTTACTCCTCTGCACTGAAATTTGACAAGAGTCTAATAATAACATAAACTACCTTTACAACTGTAGGTAGCTGGTACACATCATCATCATTTTACCAGCAATGTCTCATACATTATTGATACAAAGCAACCAAAAAAATACAACTAAGTTCATCATTAATATTTTTATATTACAGATTATGGTTCTTATTAAAAGTGATTTATTCAAGATTACAAAATCCACAGTAGAAGAATTAAAACCCATGAATTCCAAATTCCAAGTTACTTTTATATTTTCTACATAGAAAGCTGCCACATTATTGATCTCTTCCATTTGCTTTCAAATGGGTAATTTTTTAATATTTACCCTTTGCATAATAACCTTTTAAGACTAAAAGATTTGGAAATTAGAATTTTATTAAACAAGAGAATTTAGTGAGTCAAAATTATGAAGATAATTTTTTTCCAAAATGCAGAGCTGTCTAATAAAGAAAATAGTTCACTGATTTCACAAAATGTTGTCTAATAATGTAAATTTTAGATCAAAGTATAATCAAATTTACTTATAAATGAGATATCAAAGATAAAATTAAATATCATCAGGTATCTTGGGATAGGGTAATTGTTTGGATATTTTTGTAAATTATCAGTTGATTTGCTATATTTATTTAAAATTCAATCAGAAGAGTAAAAATACTGTTTCAAGATACCTTCTGTACACATAGAACTATATTTTAAGTCATTCTAAACCTTTTATAACATTGTATTCTGCCATTTCTAGATCTTATCCACATATTCTTGAATTTATTAGTGAATCTTCAAAAACTCTAATTATTCTCAATGATTAATTAATCTTGTGTTGCACTAAATAAATCAGTACTAATATTGTCAATGCATAATACATGTTTTGTCCACATCTACTCCAGCATTTATGATATACTGTGTTAGAATATGATACGGGAATTTATAATAATAAATATGAATGAATAACTCAATGATTAAATCATTTATTAAGGATTTATTTCCTAAAATACTGGATTAATTTTTGGTGGTTATTGTTATTTATAGTCTTCATATGTATTTGTTTTGTAGTAGTGATATTATTATCCACCTAAATATATAACATCATGACTTAATTCCTGGGTAGATATATCCAAAACTAACATATTAACATGCTAAATGACATATCCACAGGTGCCATGACAGTTCTAAGGGTAACCATAAAAGGTCAAAAAGTGAGCAGGGGCTTTATTCCTAGAAATCTATACCTCTTCCCCAAAATAGTTGGAATAATCCTTCCACTTGTAGGATATAATATTATTTAGCCCATTAAAAACTAATCACCCTCACACCTCAAAGCTGCTCTCAACTTTCTAGGTGACACCATATTTCTGGGGCCTCTCTCCCTTCTGAAATGGATCTCATTTTTTCCTATGGAAAGTGTATCTCCTAGGGTCATCTCTCGCCTTCTGAGATGGCCTGCACTCTGTCTATGGAGTGTGTATCTCCCTGAATAAATCTACTTTCACATTACCACATGGCTCACTCTTGAATTCTTTCCTGTGTAAAGCCAAAGACTCTCACTTGGTGGGGCGCATCTCAGGGACTCACCCAAGACCTGAGACATGACCATCCTCTTGTGCCCCATTTTCCTGTAACAACTGCAAATGTACAATTTCACATAATGTCTTGAAAGAATCTTCCCCAAACTAAGATATTCATCTTATCAGTTCTGTACTGTATGAGAAGACAGAAGAGAACTAAGAGAACCAAAAGGAGGAGAAAGATAAGCCAATATAGATTAGAAATTTTAATATCTATTTCTGCCTTTTCATTACACAGTTGTGTGGATGTGGCAAGTGATTTAGTTATTTTGAAACTCAATTCCAATATATTTAAAATGAAGAAGATTGTACAGTCAATCTTTGAACTCTAATTTCTAAATTCCAACTCTACATATTTTGCACATAATACCAAAATGTCTAAATACCAATTGTTTTGCTCTTCCAAGTAACTCTCTTTGTTAAAAATTCTTTCTTCTGATAGGTGGTGAGGTTAACAGGATAGTGTGTCAGGAATCTTAATCATAAACCTTGTGGTTCCAACAAGTCTGGGGTCTACATGCTTGTGCTTAACATATATTCATCATTTTTCACCTGGGTGGGGACCTTAGTTTCTGCAGAACAATTCAAACATACGCATCAGATTATTATCTATATTCCTTAAAGAGGAACTGAGACTCTGATCACTGAACTATTGTTCCTTTGTTTCTGCATTCCCTCACTTCCCTAATAAGTAACTCTTGAACCTACTTCTTGGATCTCACGGAAGGCCTAGGAGACTAAATTCTTTTTCTACAAACAAGAAACAAAAGACACAGAGGGGCCTTAGTACCTGGGAGGGCCCTGCAGGGTCCTGCTTAGTTTTATAAAGAGACAGTCTATTAATTATTACCTAGGCTTTAGAACTTTCTTAATTTCTGTTTTCCTAAAAATCTCAAGTGTTTCTTCATTTCTTAGGGTTCTCCTATACTTTCAATACATTTTTATTAACTTGCTTGCAGATAAAGGCACACAAATATTACCAGAGCATATAACAGTTAGAAATCCTGGGAACTGAGTAAAAATACTGAGCTCTCACTATTTAGCTCTTTATTCATGAAACTCACCAGCATCTGGAATAAACTTCCCCTGTCTTTGCTCTTGCCCAACATTCAGATAGATGCTCTCCACAATTTACAAACCTTCTCTTTCAATGTCACAGTTGTCCTGGAATTCTTAACTACATGCCTCCTTTAGTGCCCTCCTAGACATATTTTCAGAATTTTTTTTTATCATATATTTATCTAGTGCCATTTTAACATGTAATAAACTATCTTAGCTACAGAGGAAAGATTAACTAAGTAACAATAGAAAATTAAAAGAAAAGAACATATTGATCTGAAAGCCTCTCACATACAAAACAAATTAAAAGGATATGTAAAGATGAGAAAGAGTTTCTGCTATCTACAATAGAAAGGAAATGGGGAAAGAATCAGTTGTACTTCATACCATTTGTAAGAATTAAATTAAAGTTTATTAAGTAAATAAATAAAAAGATGGATAAAAAGATGCCAAGACAACATAAAAACAGTAGAAATGAAAAGTAACTCATAAACAGACAATGCATTTTATTTTCTTTAAAGTGTTGTAAAAATTCTTCAGGATAATAAAAAGGTACGTACGTTATAAACAGAACAGCAAAATACTATAAACTGAGGCAGAAACAATCCTGGGAAGATTGCAAAGAAGAATAATTAATCTACATTAAGATACTGGTATGACAATCATTTGTTAGAACACTGTGTGATCATCATAGCAGGGCTAAGGGTAGGCAAGAAAGGAAATGTCAGCTTGTGCATGGATATTTGTTCACCAAAGCTTGTTATTTTTAAATCCCCCTCCTTGAAAAAATGCCAAATATAGGTAAAGAAAATGTACAGAAGGAGAAATAATTTATAGTAAATAATACTATGGCTAATAATACTAACTTCTTAAATAATTTTGCATTCACCAGATAAGGTATGTTAGACAAGCTATTAGCACTGGCAACAAGGCCATGAGGAGTTGAACTGGAAGGTTCAGATCTATTTCCTATAGATAGCAACTGTTGACTGAAATAACAACGCAGAACATGAGAGCTGTGAGTTTCAGTTTTATTTGGGGAGTTACTGAGAACTATAGTCTGAGAGATAGCTCTCAGATATCTCTTAGATAGCTTCTGAAGAGATAAGTGGGGAGGTCAGCACATATGTGATTTTGGAGAAGGGGTATGTGCAATCAAACATGTATCTCTATAGAAGGTTATTGCTAGTCACGATGCAAGCACAGAAATCTTAGTTAATGATTTTAGTGCTCTTCTAAGTATGAAAACATACAAGAAATCGGGTTCATAAAATTTTCTCTCGAAAATATCTAACTATCTGTAGGCTTGTTCTACCAGTTTTTCCAGAACACAAAGTGTCTCATTCCTGATCACCACCCTGAACTCTTTTCAGGGTATGTTGAAGGTCAGGACTGCAATGCCTAATGACTCAGTTCTTGTAGAGCCAGTTTGCAAGTGACATTCTTTAGTAGGTACAACCAATGAGGAAAAGGACAGAATATAGAAAGTTTAACCTCTCATAGAAGGCAGAGCTGATGAGATGAGTATCTTGATTTGGGGGATGACAAGTTAAGATTCAAATGGAATTAAATGCTAGCCAAATAACAGCACAATGGTGACCAAGATCAGAAAACTCATGTCTAAGAATGGTGCTTGTGATCTCATTCGTAGCCAGCCAATTTTTTCCTAAGCAAGTGTGGTCTGGTGAGCATAACCTGCCTACAGACAAAGGGATTTGGCAAAGATAAATGGATGACTGATGAGACTTTCCTTCTCTTCTTTGTTCTTAGCACCTAAGAAAGTCATGTTTCCTTTTTCATTTTTTAAATGCCCGACGCTATGAATACTAAATTTCTTTTAATCAAGCAATTGATATAGAGAATGTATAGTATCTAATCAATAAGACATTGTTCAACAAATAGAAAAGTGTGTCTATTTGGATCGGCATATATTCCTTTTCAAGTATCACTGTTCACTCAATAATCAATATTGCCTTGTAGTAAACCTAATGTTTTGCCTTTCCTTTTGTTTTATTATCTCAATTTTCTCAAGCTAAAATATATCCCAAAAGTAATTTTTTTTTCTGGAAAATAGTTACCCATTCATTCCCCATGAAAAATAGAACAATTTCACTATGATTATATTCATTTTAAATTCAAACTCCATAAGCTCTCAATTAGCCACATAGAATTGTAATCACTTTTAGTTTTTAGATTGGTGGTTTTTCATTTGCTCTTTGAAGAATGGAGGTATGTGGAGTGTTCCATTTTTCGCTTTTAGCCTTTTTTCCCTTCTGTATAGGATAAGCCAAATTTGAAAATTAGTTATCATAGACTTTTCATTAACTATAGTACATTGTCTATCAGACACCACTCTGAGCAATTTTCCATGAGGAGCTATTAAGAGTTATAACTCTAACTTTATATACTCACAGAAAAATATGCTTAATACGTTGTATAATCTACATGATTTTTATCCAGAACATTAATTTCAAAAACAAGAGATATGTAATACATATTAAAGAAAGTAACACATGCAGCATTGTAAGGGATAAAACATTAAACCTCGGATGTTTTGTTTGTTGAAAGATTCAGAAAAATGTCTGGTATTGTGTTTCTAGAATTATGAATCAAGAAGATGGGGGAAAGTAAGAGCATTATGAAGCTCAGATTTTAGTGTAAATGTAATTTAATCTTAATTATGACCAATTCTTCGTAATTTTTACAGAACTTTTACCAAATGCAAATACATATATGTAATAGACATTAAAATAGTAATTTTCAGTTTATCGTGGTTTACAAAATCACATTTAAACACTTTGTTTAATTTGCTACAAGAAACTTGTGGTCTTTCTAACTGCGTATGCAAACTAAATAAAAGATTTGCCAATGATATGCAGTTGAGAAGTAATAATGCTTGGATTCAAAGAGATGGGAGAAAGGGAAAGAGACTAGTCATGCTTTTAAATTACTGCTGAAACAAGACTGTTCTATGTAATCTAATCTAATCAATTTATGTATGTAATCTAATCTAATTCTTTAAAAAATATGTATATTTTTAAATTTTGCTCTTGAGAATACTAAAGTCAAAGAAGATAGAATAATTATTTCTAATTTGTGGCCAAGCAGGGATTAGGTCCAGGTTTATTTAAAATCCATCTTATGTCCAATTTACCACACTAACTCTAAATGTCATGAAAATATATGTGTATATGTAATTTGTCAATCTCCATATAAAACTGATTGCTAAGAAGGAAGCATAAAGATGATTCAGGAAATACATTGTTTCTGTATCTGCTCCTATGATCTTGGGGCTTAACAATAAGTATATGGGTTAAAAATGACCTAGAATACCAGTTGTTAATTTTGGGTCCCTGCTACCTGCAGCAACTACAAAACAGTAGGTAAGAGGTGGTCCAGATTGTGTGCCTTAAAATGAAAGTCTCCATGTGTATCAAATGCATATCCTGAGTTAAAAAATACTGGTCTAATTTACTGAAAGTACTTAATTTACTATTTTGCCTAAGAGTACATGAATAGTTTTTATTATTAATCAATAGATCTACTATAAGCCAGGCAAAGTGATAAATGCTTTTATCTGCATGTCTTTTTAAATTCTCATAAGAACGTGATGAGGTTGATATGATTATTATTTCCATTTTATTAAGGATTTTATGTAATTTCCCCAAGATCACAAAGATCATAGGAACCCCTGCAATGTTCTTAAATACTAGAAGTCAAATTTAGAGTAGATATATAAAAATGGGAAATAGATCATCTAAAGAGGTTAGTATTTTTATGGAAACGTCTTTGGCTTTTTACTGGCAAAGAATCCTCCTCATTTTTTTTCAGACACATACTATGTTAAATAATAGAACACAATATCAATCAAAAATTAAACTTTTGAACATTTCTAGTTTGTGAAACATTTCATTTTCTTTCAAATATTTTCAGTTAAGTTTATCATCTAGAAGGAATAAAAAATTGTGATAATGTTTGAGAATTGATTATGTACCTAAATTGCTTAATATAACAGTCTTCCCAAGTACTTGTGTGCTAAGCTCTGTGGAACACCTCCTCATTCTCTATGAAGCCATTCTACTATGACAGTTACAGCAACTCAAAATAATGAGAAATTCCTGAATGCTTCTTAATTTAGCCTCTATTAAAAAAAATAATAATTTAGCCTCTATATTGTATTTTCTCTTTTATTTAACATTCTGCATTTTATTTATCTAAGAAAATGAATCTATCACACCCCTATAAAAATTCCTTTCATTATTCAACCTGATTCTGTTCATAGCATGTCCAGTATTTTCACCATAAGGATCTTTGCCATAAACCTCTTTGCTGCAAGTATTTCTGCTGTATAACTAATTGGCCATGAGACAATTTGCCATAAAAGATAAAATAACAAAAAATAAAAGAGGGACATTAAAAAGGACATAAAGAAACATGAAAAATGAATAAAAAAATGAAAAAAGAACTTTAGTGTGAAATCCAAAATACCTGAATACATGTAAAATATATGTAGATTCATGGTAATACTGTGCAAATCACTGATTTTTTTTTTAATTTTATCTAATCACTGGCCTTCTACACCTTTTGTTCATAGTATTTTATATGTATTTTTTTTGACTTGTTGATTCAACATCACAATTTCTTTTTTGACATCACAGTTTTCTTTCTTCACTAAAATTTCTTTCTTCATTAAGAGAGATATCAGTTTCCAAATACTAAGAAGCATATATGTAACTGAGCTGTGTATTGCACTGTGAACATTTCTGAACTGTTGTTTGTTCTTGGCATTTTGTTACACGTCCATTGACATATGTTCCAAAGTTCTGTGGGAAATGTAGATTCAACTCTGCACCTTCAAATCACCAAAGGATTTGCAAACTGATATGTTATCAGTTTCTAGTATAATATGCAATCTGGCTTTATACTCACTTATTTCACACTTCCAGCAAGTTTTATGACTATATTTTCTATCAAGTCAGTGTACATAATTATTATCATCCACTATTTTTTAAGGTGGTCACTATATAGACCATTATGAAAGCCAAGATTTATGTAATACAAAAATGAGTGTACTGTGTCAATGAAGAAATGAAACCAAACTGTCAACCAGTTAAAACCAAACTGTCAACCTGTTATTTCTTTTTCCCTTTGGCAAAAATGCCTTTCCGTCAAACAATTATGCTGTGAAAATCTTTGCTACAAAGAGGCTTAGGCAAAAGTACCCAGAATCCTTTGTAGATCTGAAAGAATATGAATAACCATCTTTCCCAAGTACAACAGGGAAAAAAATCCACAATTTATTCCCTTGTTAAATATTATTCACTTTAGGGCTTGCACTGAACTTGGGACAAAAATTGCTGTATTTAACTGCTAGAATCCATTATCCATGATAAAGTAAAAGACCTGCCAGAAGGAATTTGATAAGAGAGAGGGAAGAAAAAACTTGTTATGCCCAAGAATATGGACTGCTTTCAGAGTCAAGTGCATCAATTCATCAAATAATAAAGCAATCACTCTACTAGCCACCACACTGTGTGAGAACAGAAAGAAGTACAAATTTGCCCTTTCCTCAAAGAACTTAAAAATGGTAATACAAATGTCTAAATATGCTTGTTTCTAAACATCATTCAATCAAATCTTGATTATTCATTTTAAAGAGGAATAATTATAGTGCAGAGTCTGTCCTTCAATTTAATCTTATGTATAAACATCTCTGGGAAATCTTGGAACTTTCCAGGCTAGATTGGTACCCTCCTGTATTTCTCTGAACCTCACTCCAACTGCTAGCATACTATTTTCTCTTTGGCTTTGTAATTACCAAATTGTCACTTTTTGCCAGACTGAACATACCTTGAAAACAAGAATTATGTTCTTTATTTATTCTTAGACTCATATAAAGCACCTGGTGCATATAGATCCTATATACTGCCTCCTTTTGCTATAAATGCATTGCTATTTCTTTATATAGAGTAGAGTGCTTGGTATGTAGCAGTTATTTAATTAAACCCTGTTGACTGATAGACTGTAGAGCATGTGGAAGAATATGTAGTACTACTAGTAACTGCATTGTATTGATCACTACATCATCTCTACTGCTTCCATTCTGATCTAAGCATCATCATCTCTCACCTGTCTTTTAGCAATAACCAAAAGACTGACTTTATTTCTCCCAACATCACCTCCAAAGAGTCTGATCTCCACCCCAAAGTGAGATTGACATTTGTAAGCCATAAATTCCCATATTCAAAAATCTCCACTATCTTTGAATTGAGTCCTTAAGACTCTACCAGACTTGGCCTCAGTCTTAATTGTTGAACTCATCTATCATTCCCTTTATTCTCATTATACCCTTCCTTTTACAACAAGCTTATTGAGCCTTAGACTCTCTATCTTTGGTGCATTCTCATCCATGAACTCTATTCCCTAAGATACCAGTAAAAATGTTCAAACTTACTTAACACTTTATTAAGTACCAGACACTACTCTAAATGTTGTACACGCATTAACTCATTTAATCCTTACAATAATCTCAAAGGAATATACTATTATAAACCCCTTTTCAAAATGGGGAAACTAAGACATGGAATAGTTAGTTAACTTGTCCAAGTTCACATACAAATATTTGTATTTATCTGAGTAGGCAAAATAATGTATCAAAATATCCCTGGCTAAAAGTAACAAAAAGTTTATTTTTTACATATCTGTGGTTCTACCGTGGTAGATGAAGGAATTCTTCCCATTCAGAAACTCATGAATCTTCCACCTTATGATTCCAGCCTATAGGTAATCAGAATTTCTCTGTTCAGCTAGAAGATGGAGAAAGGCATACGCCAAATTGATTTTTCCGGAAGTTTTCAAGGACTAAGCCTGGAGAAGATCTGCATTAATACTGCTCACATTCTGTTGGCCAAAATTTAGTCATATGACCTCTCTGCCTATAAGGGATGGTGGGAAATAAAGTCTAGCTCCATGCCACATCACAGATCACTTTATTTTCCATTCTCTTTTCAGTTATCACCTACCTAGAAATGCCTTTCATGAACACTGCACTTAATATAATCACAATTTACCCCACCATTTACTCTCTCACTCTGTTTTATTTTATTTATGGCACTTATCACTAAATGAAGTTAATTTTATCTGTTTAATTTCAACTATCCCTTGCTACATATATGTGAGGGTGCTTAGGCATATACTTGTGTGTGTGTTTATGTGTAACAACTGAAACAAAGCAGTAAGTCTATAACCACTTGTTGAATTAATGAATAAATGTGATCAAAGGTCACACAGTGATCCAGACAGTCATATTTTCTGAGCCAAGACAAAAGCCAGTTTCCTAAACAAGATTTTTTTCTAGTTCTAGCCCCTCCTTTCCCCTGATGTTTCATCTGAAACTGACTGAAATTGTAAGAGATCCATGCCCATTCTAGATAAAGTGAACATGGAACATTTTAATGGAATAGTATTGAAAGTTGCACTTCAAGAAAATAATTTCTGAAATATTTATATTTTTACTTCTTTATACATCTGTACCTCATGCATTCAGTTAAAATGAAATATGCTGGATATAAACACAATCTGATTTTAATGGAGCTAAATAATCTGGGTATCCTAATCCCAGAATTTTGGCAAATTTAACTCCTGTGCTTTGTAATTTCTTTATTTTATAAATAACTTGTAATGATCTACCCTTTCTCTATTGCTATTTCCCACACTAAGGACAGAACAACACTGAGGTGACTGTGTATTCATAAAACAGAGTAAGATCTTCCCAGAGAATCATGGGCTGAGACTGTGAGTTGTGTAGGACATGCTGTTTTAATGACTGTCAGAGTGCCAAGCACAGAGGATAACATGAATAAACTAAATATTTGGAGAAAATGGAGAACTAAGAGCTATAAAATTTATAGGTGAGATTTTTATTGATTTTGAATATCATTGTATAATGATAACTCATTAAATGTTAGCTCACTCCTCTCTCCCTAGAATGTCTGGAACAATACTGCTGGTCTAGATGACAAAGAAAATTTTTGCAAATGAAACCAACAAAGGCTTGATGTCCATAATATATAAGCAGCACATACGACTTAATAAGAAACAACCAAACACCCAATCCAAAAATGGGCTAAAGACCTAAACAAGCAATTCTCCAAGGAAGACATACAAATGATCAATAAGCACATGAAAAAATGCTCAACAGCATTTAGGAGAATTTCTTATCTCCCTGTTTTCTTGATTATTGATTCTTCTAAGTTTGCTCTTCCACTATTTCTCATTTAGGAACTCCTACTAGATCTTAATGAAGTTTCCTACTCTATATTCTTTTTAAAATTCTCTTTCATGTTTTCTGTATATTGTTTTATGTCCTGTATTCTAGGTAATAATCCTTTTAAACAGCTAATTATCTGTAGTGCTACCACTCTACAAATTCAAAAAATTCATACTTATTTTTAACTTTTTTTTCTAGATTTTCCATTTCCTTGTTTTGTTCAGTTTTCCTTTACTACATAATGGATCCTTTCCCATTCATTCTGAATGTTTTAAATATGTTTATGTAGAAATATATTTTGGTTGTTTTATTATTTTATGCTTCAAAACTGTAATTTGACCATGTATCATGTATTTAATTTGTTGATTCTCTTTCATGGCAGTTTATAATTATGTTTCATCCTCAAAGAATGTGTGTGTGTTTGTAGCATATGCATAATTTGGATGGTTGACATTGATGTGAGGAAATTTTTGCTGAATTTAGTTACTATCAATGTTTAATTTTGAAAGGTTATTGGACAATATGGATAGTGAAAATCTGAAGTCTAAATCAATGACTGCCCCATACCTTAGGTTATTGTTATAGGAGATCCCTTTCCTCCTTATTCTTTAGCCACTTTCTTCACTGCACCCCAGATTGATAGTTGGGGTTGATCTAGTGTCCATTTTAGAGAAGTGACTGACAGTGCATGTGAGTTAATGTAGGGAATTCTTTTCTTACTCACCATGATGAGCAAGTCTGAAGTCTCAACTTCTATCATCAGAGAGGCTAAATCTGATTCCTTATTATATAATCTCTTTTTTTACGCCCCTTCAGTTCTGAATTCCATTTATGCTCACCTCACAGTTTTGTGTGCTCTCTTTGTATATGCCATCTAGTGATTTCCTTTCCCAACTTCAAGACAAACTATGTATTTAGAGGTTAATTCCATCATGCTATCCTATATTCTTATAGGAGAGAGAATTCTGTCACTTCAGCCTCTGCCCAGGTTTTTCAAAGAATAAAACCCATTCCTTTTAGTTTGGCTCTTATGCTTTACAATTCACCCTTTGCGACTCTATTCACTCCTACCAAACAGTACTCACCAGAAGGAATTCTGCTCCAAACAAGTGAGTATCCTCATTTACCTTCGCTTATTTTGTTCTCCTAAAGAAGCAATTTTATCCCCTAATGATATGTATTTTGGCTTCAATTTCTTTGCAACTGTTTTTTGAATATTTCAGTTAAATATCTACAATTATAAAAATTACAGGATCTACATTTTATATTAAAAATGAATCATATTTATATGCTATATTAAAATTCACTATTATAAGCAAATTGTTGATATGATGATACCAATACCAGAGAAAGATGTTTTGGTGCAGCATTATTTATGGGTTTATTATTATATAAGGAAATCCTTGATGAACGCTTTTACCATGCTTTCCTTATGTTTACAAATTCTCTTAAGATGCCTACCATTATAGACTCAGAAAGAAGCAAGTGAAAAACCTTATAACTCTAGTTTTTCAAAATAATATTAAGGAACAGTTTAAGGGTGTGAACATTCTCATTGGTTTCTGTAAAGAACATGTTTTAAAGAGTCAGTAAACAAGTAACTATAAATCCTTTTATGGCTCCCTGTTTCTCATTATAGGAAATCTCAACAACTTTTAACATCCCTTCAAGACAGTGGATTTCAAAAATAATTATTTTGTGTAGATATTTCTGTTTTCCTCCTTTGTTATCAACACATAAAAGAAAGTGAGTACTGTTTGATCATTTCTCGAAGTGATTTCAAGATCACATTAACCATAGCACAACTGTCATATCATTAGTGTGTTAACAAGCAGTGATACCACAAACAAAACACAGCATTTGATTGTGATATCTAGCATTGAATACCAGGGCTTAATTAATATTCTTCTTTTAAATAGTATGTTTTTTTTAATCAAGATGATATTTCTAAAATATGAAATCTCTTTCAGGATTTTTCTGTTAACATTAATTTTTTATAGATAATTTGTTTTCATTTGGTAATGACTAGTCATAGATACTGCCTAGGTACACAAATATTTTTTGTGAGTTGCTCTCTTGTGAGCATAGATAATTCCAACAGCTTATTGTTTGTTATTTTTTTTTAATGTAAAATGTAGAGTGAAGCAAGAAGATAGCTTGCAACTGTTTTGCCACTTGGGCTCTTCACATAATCACTAAGATATATACAAAGCTTCCAAGCAGGGCTTAGAATCATAAGAATGAGAGTTATGATATTCTGTAAACCAGCTTAAAGAAGTCTAAAACTCAGAGTGTGAAGCCTAACTGATTTTCTCCAGTACATTAATCAAAGCACCTTTGACAACTACAATTATGTTGTTATTCATGTGAGGCATTCAAAATTCTTCTTAATACCCAGGTGGCATTTATATCATTATTCTGAAGAAGCAACAGATGAAAAACGACAGTTAAAATATGACATGAAGTAAAAATCGTAAAATAGTTCTGATCAGCCATACATTAAATAACTACTTGACTTTCAGAACTGAACATTAATGCTGCATATCCTATCTATATCTCTTGCAGAAATAAACAAAAAAGGGAATTTTTGCTATCTATTTTAAATATTAAAATTTTGTTTGTTTCTATAAAGTTTACAATGTTATGCATGTTTTCATAATGTTTATAACCTCCCAATAAATCGACAGCAAACTAGTATCAAAATCTTGGTAAATATCAAATATGACATATTCATTCACTCTTAATGAAAGAATTAAATGTTGAAAAACTTACAGGCTCAAGCACACAAAAGAAGCACATATGTAAAAATAACAATGTATCAGATCATAGAAAATTTAGAGAACTAAAGAATCGCTGATAGACTAAATTTTAGTATTTTCTGTGCTTATAAGTTGAATATGAAGGTTTAGTTGTTTTGAGTTATGCTTATCGAATCGATGCTAAATGGGATAGAGGATTATGCTCTAACTGGGGTGCCAAATTGTGATCACTTGCCTCTACTGCACTAAATCTGGATCATAACTACTGAATCCTAAAATCTGGAAATCTGGAGAACTGCCTGCATTCTTTAAAAATTTATACTTATTGCTACTATAGCAAAACTAAAGGTTTAATATTTACAGGACAGAATAAGGGTGGTATAAGAGCATATTAGAAATACATTCAAGCAATGTTATAATTAGGAAAAATGCAAAGATGCTCATGGTGTTAGACATTTATAGTTAATAATAATAATAATAATAATCCTAAACAGCATTGAGAGAAAAATTATTGCTTATCTTATCAAAGTCACATGCAAACTGTAGGATAGATAAACAAGATTATACTGTATAGCACAGGGAAATATACACAAGATCTTATGGTAGTGCACAGAGAAAAAAATGTGACAATGATATATATATGTTCATGTATAACTGAAAAATTGTGCTCTACACTGGAATTTGACACAACATTATAAAATGATTATAAATCAATAAAAATGTTATACTGTTAAAAAAATAAAATAAAAGTTATGGTAAAATTTTTTAAAAAAAAGTCACATGCAATATCAAATGCAGAGGTTGGGCTAGAAACACCTCGGATTATGGAGAAGAGGTCTGTACAGCAAGCTATAAGTCAAGCTATATGACAAAACCATGTCAATGAAAGTTTTAAAGAAATGTGACCAGAACTAAACTACAACAATAATAACATCATCATCATTTTAAATGCATGCTCATGTGTCTCCTGCTTTGCCCTTTATTTCAAACATATTAGCAAAATAGTTTTTGCAAAAGGATAAAACATCTAAGGTACAGATGCTCTAAATTATAATGTTGAATAAACTAGAGACATTAAATGTATGATCATCCATTCTAAAATTTCTAGTTCCTTATAAAATATAATCATATTGTTGCTTATTCTAAATGGTTACTATGAGGTTTAAGAGTTTTTTGCCTTTTTTATTGAAGTGCAGTTGATTTACAATGTTAGTTTCAGGTGTACAGCAAAGTGATTCAGTTATACATTTACATACACATATATTTTATCTTTTCAGATTCTTTTCCATTATATGTTATTACAAGAAATTAAACACAGTTCTCTGTGCTATACAGTAGGTCCTTGTTGTTTATCTATTTTATATATAGTAGTGTGTATCTGTTAAGCCAAACTCCTCTCTGTTTTATCTTTTCTAAAAATATTGATAGACTTCTTTTTGTCAGTATTTTAAAGATGTATGCTTTTGTTCATGAAAAATCTTAGTCTATAATTTTATTTACTTAAAATATCTTAGTAAATTTTGATATTAGGATTATGCTGATTTCATATAATAAGTTGAGGATGTTTCTTCTTTCTTTATATTCTGAAGTTTCTTTTAAATATTTGAGGATGTTTCCTAGCATGATCAGACACTACTCTTTAAAGGGAGTTTACTTCCCCATTGTGTTTTGGGGAAACCTTCTTTACCACTGGGAAGTTCTTCCTCTCATTTTCCTTTGCAGTGACAGCAAAAATCAGTATTGGGGGATGTGCCCCTTGGAGTCTGCAGAGCTTTCGTGGCCCACTCTACCACAAAAGATCATGCCAAGAATATTTTTAGATTCAAATACTCAAGAGTTATTTGGTCCTATCACTTACTTACTTGGGGTTTGGGGGTTGGGGAGTGTCGTTTTTTCCCAAATCTCTTGACGTCTCAACCAGATTGCTTACAAATTTGATATGAATCAGTTTCATGTGACAGTAATTACAACTGCAGGGCTTTCCAAGAAACTTTTCAAATCTGTGTTTTCCTGTTTTCTGTTTGTTTTTGTTTTAAACTCTACACTGTCCTTTCTATCTAATAGGAAATCCTGACAAAAAGCAATATATACAAAGTACTATCCATAGAGAAACCAAAAACAAGTTTATTCAAAATTAGTTTCATAAATAATTTAGAACAGAAATCTCGTACTTTAAAAAAATCTTAAAATTTTTAAATTAGATTAAAAATTTTAATTAAATAAGATTAAAAAGAAATAACTCAGTATCATACATTATACAAATCTGTTATATCATTACTGACCTCAATTATTAATCACAATAAAGCTCATTTTCATTTGTTTATATTTTTTCAGTTAAGAGCTTCTGCTTAGCAGGTGTTGAATTCTTCAATTTTTAAAAAATAAGGATAAATAATTTAATGTTTTTAACTTAAATCTATCTTGAAAAATAAATGTAGAACTTTATTAGCGAGTAGCTAACCTTAATGGGTAAATGTTAGTGCTGTATTTACAGTGAGTTTTTTCAAATAATTGTGTTTTGAAAACTGCTGAAGAAACAAAGAACAAATTAGAAAGAAGGAGGATTAATAAGCCAAGTCACATTTATGTAATCATTTTAGGTAAGTGAGTACCTGAGAAACTTAGAAATTGGGTGCAATATTAGACTAGCACTTTTTTAATCTATCACAAGATAATGCAAGATCTGTTATTGGCAGGAGAATGATTAGTCCCAAACAGGATGGAAAATCCATTCTTCCCTAAGGACCTTTCTCTAGTAAGAAATACTGCAAGTTGAGGCTGGTCTTTTCAACCAGATTGTTATACCACAATCCTAGTGGAACTATTGATCAGAGTCAGATAAATTCATTTTGAATTACATAAGATAATAATGCTCAACTAGATGTCCACAGAATACAATTATATTATATGTACCAGAAAAGAGAAATGTCCCTTTAAGTAATGAAAGCAATCATTGATTATGATGTGGATACCAACTGTACAAACACACATATCTAAATACAGAATAAAATGTTATATTTAATTTTAGTGTTAGGGTGTCTAGTAGTAGTGTGAAATGAAATGTGAAAATTTTATTTTCTCTTATATTCTTTTTGTTTTTAATGTGCATGGTATTTTAATGTCTGCAAACTAAAGAGATAACATTTTAAGATTTGGGTAAAACGTCTATTATACTCCCTCTAAAAGATGAAAATAGCTTGTCTATAGTCATGAACATATTACACAATAATCTATTCATAAGCAAAATTGAACCTTTATGTTTGCTCTAATTTCAGCATTTTCTACTTATTTTTTATTCCAATAAACACATTTTAAAATGAGAACAAAGTTGTAAACACTTTTAAAGGGATAAAAACAGCTGTGAGTCCCTAAATCCAACACATATTTGTTATGTATGAGCTACTGAGAAATATGTCAAGGTGACAAAATTTATTTCAATTTTCCAAAATCTATACAATGTTATTGTTAATAATACATAACCTACATAAAGGTGATGACAAATGATGAAAGGAATCAAACAGCTACTTAGAAAAGAATGCATATTTCTTTTTGATGGTGTGCTCCACTTGCCTTTGATTTCAAGACAGTAAAATCAGTTGATGAGAGGGTTCTAATTTTATTTGTCATTAAAGATGTGAAAAGGAAGAGTAGCTAGATCTCTCTCCTCCTTTTATTTTATCAGTTTGATTTTTCCATGAGTCAGTGCTGTTCTATGTTCTTCCTGTTCAGCATTTGCTCTTGAGGATCAGTTCTTTCAAGATTATCTTTCAATTTTATAATAAAAGAGCAGATGTTTTCTGAAAGTGGTATTCACATGACTGAATTTATTATAATAGTAGAAAAAGATGTGGCTGCTACCCGAAACTTGTTCTTAGAAGTTTGCTCTCTGACACTAATGTGATACTTATAAAGAAAAAAAAAAAGTTGCAAGTCAAAGATTACCATAGTCATTACTGGCATTATACAAAAGTTGTATATCAAAACGTATACGGGTACAACTAGATGCTAATGAGTAGTGTCTACAAAGGTTAAATATAAATACACATAATTATAGCTTACTTGTGACAAGAAATTATTACTTTCTTTCTTACCCACAAGACATATCTCTAAAATAACAAACTGAAATGAAAGTATATTTATTCTGCAATCATAACAGGACTAGGAAATGTACTATTATGGTACAGCATTTGAAACATTTTGAATATGCATTCCTACTGCCTTTAGACAGGATTGAATGTTTTCAACCACTGTATAATAGTACATTTGAATTTTCAAACTTTAAACTGGTGCTAATAGAAAATATATCTCTTTTGTTTCATATCAAATTTCAATCAGTGCAAAATCTTGAGAAAATATCATCTAGTTCTAAGGTAAAGTCAGTAATGAGGTTTTTGAAGCAAGGCTACCAGAGTAATATTTATCCTTAATCTATGAAAATAAATTGAATCACGAATCAGTTTTTTCCTGCATAGTAAATACAATGTATAAGTTAATATTATATTAGGTACCCTGTGTTGATTATGGAAATATAAGTTGCATTATTGAGTTGATAATACACAGTTGTTCTTTAATGTAGTTGTGGATTTTAGCATAAAATGGATATAACAGCATGATAATAAAAAAATATAATGTTAAATAAAAAAAGGATGAAAAATTATATTTATTTTATAATTACAACTAATAAAATCTATATACAAATATGCATGGACTCTAGGATTTGAGAACTTTAAAGAGAAACAGTTTAAAATTTACAATAATAAATTTATTGCTTTTTTTCTCTTGCTTTTATTATTATAAAAATTTTGATGAAATAAATTTTGGAAAACAAATTTTAGTTGATATTCTGAAGACATTAAGACGTCAGTAGTTAATAATGGCCACCATGAAATTAAAAGTGAGAGCTGAATGATAATCTTGAATAATTAAATTCTACTAATCATTTGTACTTACTGACTGTAGAAACAGGCCAATTATGATTCAAGGGTCACTTTAACTGTGATCATTTAATTTGGTTTGGGCTTGTATTTTTTTTCAGGTAAGTGTAATGTATTCAAAAGGCAAATTTGTCCCAAATTCTTCCACTTTCTACATTTTTAAGATGTATGATTTTAATTAAAAATATTATAATTATAAATAATTAATCTCTGTGATTATAATTAAAAATAAATGAAAAATATAAACTAGTTTAAGTTTCTAGCATGGGACAACTTCTTTTGAAAAAAATTAAAAATCTAAAAAAACAAAAACTAAGGTTAAACATTATTTTCTTCAGAATTTGCAAAGCATTGATGCATTATTTTCTGGCTTCCAACATCATATTAATTTTCCTCTCTTAAGGGCCACTAGAACGATTTGTGCTAATATGCCCACAGTTTCATCCATTGTTTCTTAGGTATCACTTGTGCAAATGTCACCAAATTGAAAAAAGCAAATATTCTATACTCTATAATAGTTCTGTCCTCACAGACCCCCAGATTCTCAAGAGCCATCTCTCTTGATTAATCACATACATTAAATAAAAAAGCAATAATTTGCTTTAGCCCTAACACACACACACACACACACACACACACACACACACACACACACACACACCCTTCCCAACAGGGTCCCTCAGTCCACACTTAGAGAATTGTTGTCATAAAGAAAATAAGCATTTGCCAAAACATAACTGCATGCTAAGTACAAAAGTCTATATTGTACTGTGAAAAACTCCAAGAAGGATTTCTCACTTGGAATAGCAATTACAGTTAAAATATGTCATCTTATTAAATTTATTACAATCAGTTATCTTCTCCAAGATTCACCTACATTCAAATTATGAAATCTACTCAAGGAGGTGACAGAAATCATTATGCAACAGAAATATTTTAAAAATTTTGATACTGGTACTAATATTTACAGTCCTCAGGATCATGGAGTTGTTTTCATTCATTTTTTTGGTAGGGAGGGTGTTCCAAGGATCTTGGCTTAACAAGTTTTCCATCATATTTTTAACTTTGTAGACCTGGAAGCCCTTGTAGGGATTTGTTCAGATCTAGATTTTATTTGATCTATTGCAAAGTGCATATTGGTTAAAATTAGTGATCACCCCAGAAGCTTCCATTTGACTAATGGATCACACTTGCATTGTATGTTGTCAGAAATTAGTTTCTGTTCAGTTTTCAATGTCCAATAATCTAAAATATTCACCATTTCCTTTTCCAGTAAAATTAGCTTGGTTAATGTCCACTGGCCACTGACAAGGAGACTTGGAGAAAAAGTTCACAGAATATAATTGTGTTGTTATTGTAGGGTCCTTCTACAACATCTCCCTTCACTGATATTACTCCAGGTGGCTAAACTCAAAACAAAGCTCTTGAAAGTGAGTGGCTTTATGATAGCAGAACTAGACTTTTTAACTTATGAAAATAAAGATAGGCCTTTGTGAGCTGTTGACCTATTTAGGTCTCGAAAACTCCATGATCAATCAGTGAATTCTAAAAATACATTATTAGGCTATTATGACATCCATGCTAACTTTGCTGCCTACTGCTAAAATCATCCTTACATTCCCTCTGTTGCTAATGCTATTATTTGACCTCTAGGATGCTGGAATACTACAGTTACCAAAAAAAGCAGAGAGATTAGTTCAATTATTATGCCTCCCTCCTGTATCTCCAGTATTCAGAGATTATCCACTAAGCACTCTTCAAAGATGCAGGTGCTCCTCCTGGGTATACATATGGAGGGAACTCTAATTAGAAAAGATACAGCAGCACTATATGCAATAGCCAAGGCATGGAAGCAACCTAAATGTCTATCAACAAATGACTGGATAAAGAAGTTATGGTATATCTATATAAGGCATATTACTCAACCATAAAAAAACAATAAAATAATGCCATTTGAAGCAACATGGATTGACCTGGAGATCATCATTCTAGGTAAGTAAGACAGAAAGAGAAATAAAAATACCATATGATATCAGTCATACGTGGAATCTTAAAAAAAAAAAAAAAAGACATTAATGAACTCACCTATTAACGAAAACAGACCTCGCAGACATAGTATACCATTTTATGGTTAACAGGGGAAAGGGAGTGGGAAGGGATAAATTTGAGAGCTTGAGATTTGCAAAGGTTAACTACTGTATATAAAAATAGATAAAAAACAAGTTTCTTCTGTATAGCACAGAGAATATCTTGTAATAAACTTTAATGAAAAAAATATGAAAATGAATACATTATATATATATATATATATATATATATATATATATGCATGACTGGTACATTATTCTATACACCAGAAATTGACACATTGTAACAGAATATACTTCAATTAAAAAAAAAGATGTAGGTGCTCTCCAAAACAATATTTTTCTCAAGCCTTGATGGAGAGGATGTCTCCTGGAATAATAAAAGGAAATGTGTTTAAGGAGTTGAACAATAAGATTTCACAAGATAGATCCATTGCAGGATCCCTATTTTTCATATTTTTATCTCTATATTATTCTAGGAATTAACATAATCTCAAAATCATTTCATTTGCATCACCTGAATGTCCACTTGGGGAAATTATAAGGACAGTTCTCAACTGTGTGAACTATCACATTTAACTCAATAAATATTTGTGCATTATGTATTAATTGACACAGCTGAATCTAAAAGTATATTGCTCATTGTTTATGCTTTATTTTATATTTCATACATATGTAAGGCATGTACATTTATGTTTCATAGAAACATATTCAGTTTTACTGTTTAATAAAAGATGATCTATTATCTCTTCCTACTTAAAGATAATGAATAAAACTGGGCAGCAGCATGTAAAGCAATGAAACTAGAACACTCCCTTACACCATACACAAAAATCAACTCAGAATGGATCAAACACTTAAACATAAGACAAGATACAATAAATCTCCTAGAAGAAAATAGAGGCAAAACATTACCTGACATACAGCTCAAAAATGTTCTCCTAGGACAGTCTACTCAAGCAATAGAAATAAAAGCAAGAATAAACAAATGGGACCTAATGAAACTTACAAGCTTCTGCACAGCAAAGGAAAACATAAGTAAAACAAAAGACAACCTACAGAATGGGAGAAAATTTTTGCAAATGAAACTGACAAAGGCTTGATCTCCAGAATATATAAGCAGCTCATACGACTTAATAAGAAAAAAACAAACAACCCAATCCAAAAATGGGCAGAAGACCTAAACAAGCAATTCTCCAAGGAAGACATACAAATGATCAATAGGCACATGAAAAAATGCTCAATATCACTAATTATCAGAGAAATGTAAATCAAAACTACAATGAGGTATCACCTTTCACCAGTCAGAATGGCCATCATTCAAAAATCCACAAATGACAAATACTGGAGAGGCTGTGGAGAAAGGGGAACCCTCCTACACTGCTGCACTGTTGGTGCAGCCACTGTGGAAAACAGTATGGAGATCCGTCAAAAGACTAGGAATAGACTTACCATATGACCCAGGAATCCCACTCCTGTGCATATATCCAGAAGGAACCCTACTTCAGGATGACACCTGCACCCCAATGTTCATAACAGCACTATTTACAATAGCCAAGACATGGAGACAGCCTAAATGTCCATCAACAGATGACTGGATAAAGAAGAAGTGGTATATTTATACCATGGAATACGACTCAGTCATAAAAACCGACAACATAACACCATTTGCAGCAACATGGATGCTCCTGGAGAATGTCATTCTAAGTGAAGTAAGCCAGAAAGAGAAAGAAAAATACCATATGAGATCACTCATATCTGGAATCTAAAGAAAAATAAATAAAATCACACAAAGCATAAATACAAAACAGAAATAGACTCATAGATATAGAATACAAACTTGCGGTTGCCAAGGGGGCAGACTGGGATTTCAAAACTGTAGAATAGATAAACAAGATTATACTGTATAGCACAGGGAAATATATACAAGATCTTATAGTAGCTCACAGAGAAAAAAATGTGACAATGAATATATATATGTTCATGTATAACTGAAAAATTGTGCTCTACACTGGAATTTGACACAACATTGTAAAATGATTATAGATCAATAAAAAATGTTAAAAAAAAAAAGTCATCCAAATTGGAAAAAAAGATAATGAGTAAATAAATTATAATTTTGTGTATTTGCTTTGTTCCACTAGGAATCTATTCCTACTATATTCTATAAATTTTTGCTGATATAAAATTCTTCAATTATGTATCATATTTTAGGTTTGACTTTGTAAATGAACATAGCGCATGCTGAAATATGACTTAATTGTATGTCTGGGGAAAAAAACAAAATCTGAGGAGAGGGAACATGGGTCATGGGGATAACTTGATTCCTTCTGTTTTTGGATGGTATATGTCTCACACTGAGAAATTAAAAGATCTTCTAGCAGGAGAATAAACCAGCCTCAACAGACAAGTGAGACTCAATGGTGGTTGATATTTTGATATACTCTGTGTTTTTAGAATCTCTTATATAACATTTTCAAGTTCTCAAGGCTATTATCATTTTAAAAATTTCTTTATCTTAAACCTAGTGAAGCTATTCATTCTACCGAGATTATAAAGTGACCTTCTAAAGGATCAAACTCAACATTTGCTTTCCACTACCACAGCCCTGCAGCTCAGAAGAAAACACTTTTAGTATGTTAACAGGAAGTCCGGATTCTCAGTCCCTGCTTTGAACTAGACAATTTATAGATTCAAGCTTGTGGTTCTTTATTCACATTGCCTATGAAAATTTAATGCAAACACTTAAAATCATAATCCTTAAATTCCTCACTTCCTTCATAAAGTTTATGGCAATGTCAGATGAGTCCTCTAAAGCCTATGTTTCAATTGATATTTCATTTAAGATCACTACAATCAATTATTTAATTAGCTATTTTGGCACTGATTGACTTGGGCTGGGAGGGTTCCATTTCTTAAGTATTTTCTCTGAAGATTTTCATCATATTTTGCTCCTAAAGGACCAGAGAATCAGTTAATGATCATATTCTTTTATCTACAACTTAACATCTGGTATCAATTTTTATATGAGCCAGGTTATTGGTTATATGTAAGAGAAACCATGTATTCCTAAGTACAAGAGGACTTTAATGGATGGATATATTTGTAACCTGAATAGACAGGGATGCTGGAGTACTGAACTTGGAAGAGTAGCTGTAAGTAAAGGAAGCAAGGAAGTCAAAATATGTTCAAAGTTCAATCATGGATGCAAGCTGTTTAAACACTGTTTCTGGCTTCAGTAAAGCCATAAACAGTCTATTTGTCCTGGGGTTTCCTTGGTAAGAGTAATTAAAATTTGTCTAGCCAAAAGACAGAATGAGAACGAATATAAATTAGAAGAGAAGTTGTCCAGTAGTACTTAAGTCTCAGGAATATGTTATCCCAGGAAAGAGGAGAACAGTGTGATGTAATTTTATTGGAATAGTTAAGGACAAAAAGTAAATTTAAGTGTTTAAAAATAGAGACACTCAAATGCCAAAAATTTTTTTTCTTTTCTAAAGTCACCATGCTATACATTATATCTCCAAAATATATTTATCCTACAACTGGAAGTGTTTTTTGCCTTTTGACTACCTTCACCCATTTTTCCCATCCCCTGACCCCTGGTTTCTGGCAACGACTAATCTGTTTTCTTTATCTATGAGTTTGTTTGTTTTCAATTTTACATATTACTGAGATCACACAGTACTTTTTTTTGTCTTATATCACTTAGCATAATGCCCTCAAGGTCCATCCAATCCATCCAAGTGGTCACAAATAGCAAGATTTTCTCCTTTTTATGGTTGAATAATATTCCACTGTGTGTATGTGTGTGTGTGTGTGTGTGTGTGTGTGTGTGTGTAAAATAAGTATGTATGTATGTATATGTATGTATATGTATATACCACATTTTATTTATCCATTCATCAACTGATGGGCCCTTAGGTAGCTTCCATGTCTTGGCTATGGTAAATAATCCTTCAATGAACAAGAGGATACATGTATCATTTTGAGAGAGTGATTTCAATTTCTTTGGATATTTAACCAGAAGTGGAATTGCTGTGTAAAAATGAATAAACAGAAACCTCAATTAAGATAAAACAACCTGCTATGACAATGGCAGAGCCCAAGAGGAAGAAGAAAAACTTCCTCTTCTGACCTGGCAAGAGCTTAGCCAATCAGAGATTGTCACAATTCAGCCAATGAAACGCCACTATACTTCAAACTCTCAATTCCCCAAATGCAGTCTTTGTTTACTATAGCCCTCCCACCTACCTTTTTCCCTCTTTAAAAGATTTCCCCTCTCCATTTTTGCTGGGGACTTGCACATGACTTGCCTGGTTGCAGACCCCAAACTGCAATTATTTATTGCTCCTGAATAAACTCATTTTTTTTCTGGAGGAATAACTGGCAGTATATTTATTTTAGGTCAACAGCTGGAACATATGATCATAATATTTTTATTTTTTTGAGAAACTTCTATACTGTTTTCTATAATGGGTGTACTAATTTACATTCCCACCAACAGCACAGATTCCATTTTCTCCAAATCTTTGCCAACACCTGTTATTTCTTGTCTTTTTGATAACAGCTTTCCTATCAAGTGTGAGGTGATATCTCAGTGTTTTTAAAAAACATTTATTTTTGGGGGAGAAGTAATGAGGTTTGTTTGCTTATTTGATGGAGGTACTGGGGATTGGACCCAGGACCTCATGCATGCTAAGCATGCACTCTACCACTAAGTTATACCCTCTCCACTCAGTGTGGTTTTGATTTGCATTTCCCTGATGATTTGTGATGTCAAACATCTTTTCACATACATGTTGGACATTTATATGTCTTACTTGGAAAATTCTATTCAAGTCCTCTGCCCATTTTTAATTGGATTGTTTGGGAAGGTGTTTGCTACTGAGTTACACAAGTTCCTTATACATTTTGCATATGAACTCTTTGTCAGATATGATTTGCAAATATTTTCTCTCATTCTATACTTTGCCTTTTCACTTTGTTGATAGTTTCCTTTGCTATGCAGTCTTTTTAGTTTGATGAAGTCTCCCTTGTTTATTTTTTCTTTTGTTGCCTTTGCTTTTGGTGTCAAAGGCAAAAAAATCATCACTAAGACTGATGTTAAAGCACTTACTCCCTATGATTCCTTCCAGTTTCATACTTTAGGCTTTTAATATAAGTTGTGTTGATTTTTGTGGGTGGTGTAAGATAGGGGGCCAGTTTTAATTTTTTGTCTGGGGCTGTTCAGTTTTCCTAACATTATTAACTGAAGAGACTATTCTTTCCTCATTGCATATTCATAGCTCCTTTGTCATTAAGCAATTGACCATATATGTGTGGGTTTATTTCTGGGCTCTCTATTCTGTTCCATTGATGTGTCTTTTTATGCCAGTATTATATTGTTTTTGTTACTATAACTTTAAAATTTAGTTTGAAATCAGAAACAACATTGTATTGGATTCATATGATTTAGTTTGATTTTTTAAAATATTTATATTATAGAATAATTTATAGAAAATTTTCAAAGATAGTATAGTGTGTTCCCATATCCACAAATCTGATTTCCCCTATTACCATTTTACATGATAAATTTGTCACAATAAACCAATATTGATATATTACCATTATTATTAACTAAGGTCTATAGTTTATTTAGATTTTCTTAGTTTTTACCTAATATATTTTTTCTGTTCTAAGATCTCACCTAGGAGTCCACATTACTTTTAGTAACTGTATTTCCTTAGGCTTCTCTTGGCTATGATGGTTTATCAGACTTTTTTGTTCTATGACTTCGCCAGTTTTAAGGAGTATTGGTCAAGTATTTTGTAGAAAGTCCCTCATGGAGACTTGTCTAATGTTATTCTCATGATTAGACTGGGATTGTGAATTTTCAGGAAGAAGACCACAGAGGTAAAGTGCCATTTTCATTAGATCATATCAAGGGCACATACTGTGAACATGGCATTACCATTGATATTAACACTGGTCACCTGGCTGAGGTAGCGCTCATCAAATTTCTATTAAAAAAGTTTTACTTTCCCACTCTTACTGTTTGGCAGGAAGTCACTCTGCACAGCCACAGTTCAGGAGAAAAGAGGTTTGCTTCATATCCTTAAGAGTAGTTTTATATAAATGATTTGGATTTTTCCTGCATGGGAGATATTTTTTATTCTTATTTATTTAGTCATTTTATTTTTAACAATATGGATACATGGTTACATAAAAATATTTTATATGTTATAATCCAATACTAATTTATTTACTTTATTACTCAAATTATACCAGTTTTGATTATTGAGATCTGTGTTCCCCTCTGACATATCTCCATCACTATGTGTGTGTGTGTCTATGTATGTGAACCTGAGCACGTGTGTGTTGAGCATATCTTTACTTTCCGACACTACAACAGATTCCAGGTTCATATAGTATACAGCCTGCCCAAGTCATAGAAAAAGCCATTTATCCAAGAAGCCCTGTTTCCTATTACTGGGAAATAGTATTAGAAACCAAGTTCTATGCACTAGGTGTTCTCATTGCTATTGGAGTGTTCTTGCTTCCAGGCCTTCTTATCTGAAAAAGTAAGGACATATACATGTGTATATTAAGCCTTGTATATATACATATATATATACACACACACTCACACATAAAAACAACTCTGCATATTTTCATTTATATGTATATATAAATGAAATTATATGTATGAAATAATACATTTCATTTGCTTAATACATTAAGCAAAACATATTTATAGTGATGTCTCCAAATCTAATCTGGTACATGACTCATGCTGGCCTTCTCTCCTTGAGGGCCTGTAACTGCCCACTCCAATAGTGAGAAAGCAGACTCTGACTATCCACCATCCATTTATTTAATTGTCTATTTCCAGTATACACATATAGAGACTTCAGATTTGTTAACCCACACAGTGAGAACAACTTGATCAACTAGAGTACAGTGCTTCTATATAGTTCATTTGCCATTTATTCCTATGGTCTCCATTCTTTAATAAAGTTATTTAATTCAGAACCTATTTCCCTTAACTTCTTAAGTGAGGTTGTTTAATATACTTGTAATACAGTTAGATTGATTATTACAGTCTGAGCTCTATCCTGGAATCCTGACTTCTAAATTATTTTTATTTTTTTAATTATATAAATTGTTTCAGGCTCTCTGCATACTCACACCATGTCTTAATATTTTCAGCATAAATATCGACCTTGGAACATACATATATAATATATTTATATAATACAACCATATACATATATTCATACACAAATATGCTATACATATACCATTTTTAATTATTTAATTATATAGTGCTTTACAATTTTCAAGAGTTTCACACACATGATTTCATATAATCCCATAATAACCCTTTTTTAATCCCCTTTCCCTATAGTGCCCTTCCCCCATCCCTCTCTCACTAGTAACCACTAGTTCGTTCACTATATATCTCAGTCTGTTCCTTTTTTGTTTTATTCACTAGTTGGTTGTATTTTTCAGATTCTACATATAAGTGATATCATACTGTATATGTCTTTCTCTGTCTGGCATATTTCATTTAGCGTAATGACCTCCAAATCCATGCATGTTGATACGAGTGGCAATATTAGAAGAATAAAATCCATATAATCATCTCAATAGATGCAGAAAAAGGTTTTGACAAAGTTCAACATCCATTTATGATAAATACACTTCAGAAAGTGGACATAAAGGGAACACACCTCAGCATAATAAGGGTCATATATGACAAACCCACATCTAATATAATACTAATATCATGGTGAAAAGCTGAAAACATTTCCTCTAAGATCAGGAATAAGACAAGAATGTACACTCTTGCCACTTTTATTCAACAAAGTTTTGGGAGTCCTAGCCACATCATTAACAGAAGAAAAAGGAAAGAAATCCAAATTGTAAAGGAAAAAAGTAAAACTCACTGCAGATGACATGATACTATACCTAGAAAATCCTAAAGATGCCACTAGAAAACTACTAGAGCTCATCAATAAATTCAGTAAAGTTGCAGGATACAAAATTAATGTACAGAAATCTGTTGGATATCTATACACTAACAGTGAAATATTATAAAGAAAAATTAAGAAAATAATCCCATGTACTGTCATATCAAAAAATAATACTTAGGAATAAACTTACCTAAGGAGGTAAAAGACCTGTACTCAGAAAATCGTTAAGATATTGATGAAAGCAATTGAAGACAACACAAACAAATGGAAAGATATACTGTGTTCTTGGCCTGGAAGAATCAACATTATTAAAATGACCATCATATCCAAGGCAATCTACAGATTCAATGCAATCCCTGTAAAATTACCAATGGCATTTTTCAGAGAACTAGAACAAAAATATTTTAACTTGTATGGAAACACAAAAGATCCTGACTAGCTAAAAAAATCTTGAGAAAGAAGAACAGAGCTAGAGGAAACACTCCCTGACTTAAGACTATACTACAGAGCTACAGTAATCAAAACAGTATTTTACTGACACAAAAACAGACACATAGATCAACAGAACAGACACATAGATCAACAGAACAGAAGTAAACCCACACACTTGTGGTCAATTACTCCATGACAGAGGAAGCAACAATATACAATGGAAAAAAGGTATTTTCTTCAATAAATGGTGCTGGGAAAACTGGACAGCTACTTGTAAAAGAATGAAATTATTTTTTATTGTTTTCATTTTTTTCATTTCATTCAAAAGAATAAAATCTAACACTATATATATATATATATATATATATATATGTTTTTGTTAACATCATTTTGTCCTGGATAATTATTACTCAGGTGTTGTTTTTTAATAAATCATTCAGCTGTACAATATTTGTGAGCTTTTCTATATGTCTTATGTTATTAATAAAACTCTATTTAGAAAAAGAAACACAAAAGCCACACTGAGTTAGTTATAAATGTGACCAAAATTTTAGCTGTTTAAATGGTTTTTAATCATTATTATTTTTTGTGTGTGTGTCTGGAGAAAATAATTCATGTTTGGAAGACTTCTGGAGTGACTTCCTGAATTTCATTGTGTGTCTGCTCACCAGTGAAAGAACCAAAATTGGTAAAAACTATAAAAACAAAGCATTTAAAGTCTCTGGAATTTGTTCTGAGGATATACAACATAAGAAGAAATTATTGCAGAAAATCTTCCAAATTTCCATAAGAATAGTGATAGTCCATATGGCACTTGAGCCATATCCAACTCTACTTCATCCCATCCCCCATGCCCAAGCACATCAACTCAGCATGGCAGAAGGTCCAGATCAGATGAAAGTGGCCACCAAGTCAGTGCACCCTCTTCCCATGTTTCAAGTAAAGGGCTACAGTATCTTCCCAGAGCGACAGGCACTGAGCATTTATCATCTGCTCCAGCTCATGCTGAAGACGCTCTATTCCATGCATAAACAGCTAAAGCTAAGATATCTGGGATTCTCTTTCTCCACCCAGCCCACAGACATAGATAATTGTCCTACCAGAGTCATTCCACGTTAGTAGAGAGTAATGAAGCTGTCCTAAGGAAACTGACTGTAGTTAGAACAGAGTTTGTGGAAGTTCACTGCGTTAAGTTAAAGAATTAAGAGAACTTTAAATGAAGATATGATGGTAAGCAATTAGCCACCAGAGAAATGCAAATAAAAACCACAAACAGATACTCCTTCACACCCACTAAAATTAAAAAGTCAGTTAATAACAAGTGTTAATGAGAACATGAAGACTTCAAAACCCTCATATACTGCTGAAAGAAATGCAAAATTGTGCATTTGCTTTAGAAAAGAGTCTGGCAGTTTCCCTAAATTTAAACACAGAGTTATCTTAAGACCCAGAAATTCCACTCCTAGGTGTATGACCAAGAGAATGGAAAACAAAAATCCCCACAAAAACATGTACACAAACATCTACAGAAACATTATTTATAATAGCCAAAAATGTAGAATCAACCTGAATATTTATCACCTTATGAATGGATAAATAAAATGTGGTATATTCATAAAATGGAATACTATTTGGCCATAAAAATAATAAAGTACTGATACAAGTTTCTACTTTGTTGAAACCTGAAACATTATGTTAAGTGAAAGAAGTTAGTCCCACTATACACATATCATATCAGTGTGTTAATGCCCAGAATAGGTAAATCTATAGAGGCAGAAAGCAGATTAATCACTTCCTAGGGCCACAAGGGTTGGAGAGAAATGAGGGTGTGAATGAGTCTTAGTGGCTAAGGATCTTTTTGAACTTGGGGAGAATGAAACATTCTAAAACTGACTGTGGTAATAGTATTGTGCAATTCTTCGAATGAACTTAAAAAGTGTGTACTTTAAATAGTTGAGCTTATGGCAGATTAATTATACCTCAATAAAGCTATTTAAATTCACCTTTTTATGCTAAAATTATTTTATAAATAATTACACTTTCTACCAACTATTTCTCTCCTATCATGTACTAGTAACTTTACACAGTATCTTAAAAGCACATAATAACTAGGTAAAATAGATATCCTTATGACAGTTTGGCAGAAGAAGAATTAAGCCCAGAGAATACAATTTCTCAGAATCACATGTCTTCTGTGGTAGAAAATTTGAATTATGAATTTAGAACTATCCATGCTAACAACTTTTGTTTTAGTACACTAAGCTAACTCTCCTATAATTTATTTTGAAGAACATGAATAAACAACTGCATAAATCCTGCTTAATAAAACATTATATTTTTATTCATTCTTTCATTCAATTGCTCAATAAATATTTACTGAATTCCTACTACTGTATGTTTGAAATATTGTGAGAATTACCAATATGTGACACAAAGTAAGCAAATGCTGTTGGAAAAACAGTCCCAGTAGGCAATGCTTGATGCATAGTTGCTACAGTCAATGTGTATAAAACACAGTATCTACAAAGTGCAATAAAGAGAAGCACAAGGTGTGCCTATATTGCCAAGTGAAAAACAATAAATTGCAGAAACACACATGTAGTAGAAAGCCAGTTCCCTATAAATGGAAACTACATGTTGATATGTATGTATATGTATATACTACATATGTGTGTGTGTGGTGTGTGTGTGTGTGTGTGTGTGTGTGCGCGTGCGTGCGTGGTGGGTATATCAACATGCATATGTGTGAGCATGTCAGGAAGGATAAACAGTACACTGTCAACAGTGTTAGTCAAAGCATGATGAATGTTAGGGGTAAGTGCTTTTAGATTTTCTTTTAAACACTTCTATATTGTTTTATTTTTAAAAAAAAATTAATTTTGTATACTTATAATTAACACACATTTAAATAAAATAAAAGAGAAAGTTTGTTTATTTATACTTGGATTTAAAGCCTGAACAGGAACTTCCCTTTTGTTAAATAGACTCTTCCTTGAGAACAAATATTAAGTCAATATGATTGAACTGTGTATCTCCAGCTCTTGACACATGGAATACCACAATATGCACTTGATAAATAATTTTAGAATACATGAAAAGCTTCAAAAGTGACCCTCAGGGCTTTTACTGGAAACTGTCAATACAAACCACCACTGAAGACCACCAATAAGAGCATAAAACGGTACATTTCCTATTGTAGAGTCACTGTTGCTCAGCAGCCTCCAGCTAGCTCTTCAGTACTAATATGAACTAGTTGTTGAGGGAAGCACAAAAGCTATCAATATTGCCACTGAAGATCACTGAAGGAAACTTCACTGGATTAGATACTTAAAAAGATGGGGTAGCAATATCAGTGACCTATAGAAATCTTGATATATACTTTATCTTTCAGATTATCTGTATGAAACTTGATCCCGTCTGAAAAAGATAGTTGTAATATATTATATTACATATATTAATAATAAATTATTTTCTAATGAAACATTTTTTCTTCTCTTCCTTTTTTTCTTTTCCCTCTGTCCTCTCTACCTTCCTTTCTCTCTTTCTCCCTTTCTTTATTTCTTTCTTATGACAGTTCTCTGAAAAATTCAAAATCTGTTATTCACCATGATTGACTTTCCATTAACTGTTCTGACTGCTTTATTGAGGAAAATTCATGATGAAGGGAAAATATTCATGTGAGTTGATAAAAAAAGTACTTGCCAGATTGTAAGAAGTTTTATATACAACAGAGTAAAATATGATTTAATTAGAAACAAAAAGTCTGTTTCCTAGGACTGCAGTAAAGTAAACTTTTGAATTTAGGGGCCAGATGGTTGTCTAAAATAGAGCATATTTTAGATTCTTTGGTAGCAGCAAAGTAGACTTAAATCAACTGGATGAGAGGTTCACTTTAATCAGGTCAACCAACAGTTGTTACATCAAAGCTGATTGAAATTCAGAAAGTCAGTGAAATAAAAAAAGTAATTCCCACATTCCAACCTTCTACTGAGATAAAGCATTTCTCAGTTGTTTCCCATTTCTGTTTAAAATTTGCTCATGTCATGGAAATTTACTCAATGTTTCACAGAAGTAGCAATTTAAATACAAATAATCAAACAAATAAACCTGAAAGAGATAATTAACAAATCAAATTTATTCGAAGCCATGATGGTACTCAGAATATTTACATGTTATCAAAACTAACTCTACTTTAATCATTTCTCTTTATATAATGATTTTGAAATATACTTTATATCAGTATTAGAGGAGTCAACATTAAATAAGTAAAAAAGAAACAAAGAGTTTAACTTCAAAATCATTCTGAAAACACAGTAGAATTCTTAAACTATTTCTTATTACAGACTTTGAAGTTGGAATATTAGCAATTGCCTTAATTTCCCTGATCTTGAGTTTATACATATGACACTGGCAATGTGACCAAATAATTGTTGAAAATGTTCATTTGACTATTTCCTCACTGTCAGTTATCATACCAGGTAAAAAATAAAATATTCATACATTTGATCATTCACTCAGCAGATAAGTATTGAGCATCTACATGTGAAATAAACTCTTTGAGAGGCGAGGATGCAGAGAAAACAAAGATATGAAGTCCCTTTTCTCAAGGCACTTGTATTTGATTGTGACTAAAAAGGCAGAAAATAAATGTATCAAGAAATGTGTGAGTAATAAGTTGTCAAAAGAAAATAATGCAATGGACCAGAGAGTTTGAGCAAGCTTTCTCCGTTGAAAAAGAGAATTAAAAAGTGAAGGAGACAAATTTTTAACAAGGTTGCCTTGGAGGTGGCATAAAAGAATTGGCTTTCATATAATTGATGATACCTTTTATTTCTTTAAATTACTCAATTTTGTTTTAAAGATTTGAACGCTATTTTTTAAAACATTGAATGGAATAATAGATATTTGTGTATGAGGGAAAGTTTTGAAAATGCAAGAGAAGTAATATAATCAATATATTAACTTTTGAGTAGAAAAGGAACACTATCCGTTACAACAGGATTCTGAGAGTAAAATGTGAATGAATATACTGGTAAATTTCTCAATGTTTATTTAATTATGGTTGTGAATTCAGAAGGATGGTTATCTGCTAGAACTAAAAGGTAGTAAGATTAGGAGGATGATGTACATGGAGAAATTAGATCCTGGAGAATATGGGAGACAATAACTAGGAAAATGAGAAAATACTGAGAGGAGGATAATTTGCACTGGAGAAATTGAATTTAGTGCATCATTAATTAATCAATTGATCTATCAGTCAGTGACTTCCTCCTCCCCTCCACTTTGCTGATCTTCCCTCCTAGAAGAAATAATTCTATCTATAGAGCAAGGCTGAAAGATTTCTGAGATATACTTTTGAAATTTTAGTTAAGTAATATATATATTTAATTTTATTACGTTACACATAATAAATAACATATACCATATATATGGCATATACTCATGTGTATGTCAAAGGCTTTTACTATAAGGAAGCTACTTCACATTAACTTCTTTGTTTTTTGGGGGGGGTTCATTAGGTCTATTTATTTATTTATTATTAGTTTGTTTTTTAATGGAGGTACTGGGAATTGAAGCCAGGACCTTGTCCATGCTAACCATGCCTTCTACCATTTGAACTATACCCTTCACACCCATATCAATTTTTTAAAATATATGTTATATTTTTAAAAATTTGCTTCAAGTATATTTTGCCAATAGGTTGAAAAAATCTACAAATCAAGTGTAGCTTAGGAGCATAATGATTTATCAACAGACTGACCTTTCAGATTTTTTCAATATATAATCACACTACTGTATTTTTTCTAGTAATAAAATTGTTACTTTATTATTTTTCTTTTTCTTTAATGTTTTATTTCTTACTACCTTAGACAATTTTCTCTTGATTATGAGAAGTGAATGGCATTTGCACATCCTTTCTATGAAAAAAAGATCAAAATAAAGGTAAGGACACATGTTTCTAATTCTAAAATATATGCTATTAGTTTTTCCTTAGATTTATATAAGCTTTTTGAAAATATTCTCCCCTAAAGGTCAGAATCCCCATAGGTCAATACAATGGACGATGGACAATGGACAATGGACAAGATACAATTTGCTACAAAGACAGTTGGGAATTTGGTGGCCTGGCATGGTCTACGAATAAAAAGATTTTATATTTGTATCCTAATTAACATTCTATCCTTAAGTCTTATATATTTTTTGACAGGACTGTATAGTTTGGGGACATTTAATTAAATTATTTGTAAAATCAAACTACAGTTAAGTTTAAATTAAATAGCAGTATAAAAGAGTATTATATAATATTTAGCAATTCTAGAGGAATAAAAATAGCAGTCATTTGTGAACATCAGATATATTCTGTACATGTTTTCGGGAGAGGATTTTTCGGTAATTTTTAAACCATACTCTTAAAACAGTGATATGCATTTTAATACTTTTTGCCCTTTGTTTAATGAGGTTAAATATAGCAAATAATGTTACAGACTTTTTTTTTTTTGAATTCTAAGAAAGTAATGACAGAGACCGGTAGTTTCCCTCAATATCCATTCTCCCCCTAGTAAGGGATATCTGAGTTTCACTGTGCTTAGTGCTACGTAACTAGCAAGAACATTTTACAGCCCCTCTTGCAGCAAAAACTTAATGTGGAATTCAGTCTTGTTCAGTGTGATGTGAAGGAAAATTATATGTACAACTTATTAATCATATCCTTCATGGGAAGCTGTTTTCCTTTTTCCTCTTCCCTCCATCCTAAGAGCTGGTATGGAGAAAGGGTGTAATGAGCCAGCACTGGCTGTGCAGATGAGGATGATGAAGCAGGAAGGGAGAAGGAGCCTGTGCACTTGTATGACCTTCAGTAGCTGAGGTGCCCTGACCATAAACCCCTATCAGCTTAGACTTCCTTGTGCTTGAGAAAATGAATCTTTTATCCTGATTAAGACACAGTTATTTGCTCTCTAGTAAAGCAATTAAATAAATATCCCAGCTAATAAAGAACGTGAATTTTAAAAATCTACAAACATGAGATCTGCAGCTCTGTTTAAATATTGTAGCTTTATACCCTATTACTGAAGAATATATTTTGTTAAAAATAAATAATTTTATTAAAATGGATCACACAATAGGATTGAGGTGGGAAGCCCCATAAAAAAGAGTGGCAGGACCCCCAGGCAGGGCCACTACCCTCCTGCCAGCACCATCTGGTTCCCTGGCCCAGAAGCTTTATCTCACTTTTTGCCTCTGAAACAGCTAACTTCTAGGAAAGTGGAACTTACCCGTAAAATTTTATTGGTTCCCTGAGCTAACTCCTGATTGGTCCATTTGTAGTGCTTCATTTGCATGGAGCTCACTCCTAATTGGTATTTCTCTCACTCCTGATTGGTTATTTCTCTCCCTCATGATTGGTCCATTTCTACAAAGCTTGTTCCTAATTAGTAAACTTTTGTTATACCTTATTTGTATATGATGTTGCAAAATGTAAACTGGCAGTCTATAAAAGCCCATATAAACCTACAGACGGGGTCCAGAGCTTGGAGTGTTAACTCCTCTGGGCCCACTGGCATAATAAACCTGAGTTCTCCAACTCTCAGAGTGCTGCTTGGTCTCTCGCCTGGATCCAGGTTGCTATTGCAACTGAGATGTAACACTGAGCTATAACACACTTTTCTGCAACAGGATAACAGTGTTCCCCTTTACATAAACATTGATGTTCAGATGATTTGATGCTTTATTTTTTAAACACCTAAATAAATATGGTCTTAAATCTATCATTTTTCTTTTGGTAACATTAGAGGTAGAAATACAAAGCTTACTTCTGAAATACCTTTCATCTGCCCAAGCTCCAGAACTGGAACCCAGGGCAATCTCTCCCATCACTCTCTCTTATATGGCTGCACTCACAATCATGCACAGCACTCAGGCATGAATAGTTAAGAATGTCAGGCAAGCCAACACTCCAATGCTTATTTCTATGGGATTAGGGATCAGTTTCTGAGGTCTCTTACCACTCCTTTCCACTTCCCATTTCAAGCAATTTATTGTTACTATACCACGTGCAAGTAAATCCAAGCAGTTATCCTGGTCTCTTAGACAGGGACGGAGGAACACTGATGAATTCCATGGGAGACCAAGGGAGACAGGTTGAGTTTATTTCTCTAAGAATGAAACTGATCTCTTTAAAAATAAGATAATTCTGAAGACAAACCTTGAAATGCACTGTCAAAGCTACAAGATTGAAGAAAATCAGAGGTTATAGATTATTCATTAATAATTTAGACAATCCTTTTTGCCCAAATGTTAAGGCATAGAAATATCATATATACATTCTTTATCTTTGATTTCTATGTTAGAAACAACAAATTTTAAAGGAATAACAACTAACACGGGCCTGTTATATTATTTGTGCTTTACTGTGTTATATTATTCTGTCTGAAGGGGATCCCAGAAACAATTGTCTGGGACAGAATTCTCAAATTTTGTTCTCAGTGTTCTAAGACTCCAATAAGAAGGGGGATGGAAGGTAAAAGCAGGTGGTGGAGAAATAACTGGCCTCTAGTCATAATTAGTCATATGAAGTAACATTCATAATTACAGCTTCAAAAGATGAGGAACATCTGCTTTATAAATATATTTAATTTGAAGAAAAGACTTGAGTTTTGACTGAATAAAAAACATTTAGGACATTTCAAATATTGAAATTTTAAATGATTCAGCTTCCTTATCATTTATTTTCTTTATAATTTTGGAATCAGGAAAGATAAAATCAATTAAAATTTCACCCTATGTTTAAATTTGGTTGTCCTCTCTGAGTCCTCCAAACATAATATACATAACATCTTTATCACAGTAAATAAAAAACCTTCTTGTAATAGTTTGTTTCTCCTATCAGCTAAGAGGTCTAATATAGTCAGGATCAAATTTTGGAATCATGTTAGAATTTGCAGTCTTTAACACAGTGGCTGCCACATATTAGGTGCTAAATCATTGTTAATGGAGTACCTAAATTAATTAAAGTATCCAGTACATATAATTTTTAGATTAATATTAGAAGTGCCTCCACATATGTACATAACAGAGCTGAGTTTCTATCTCAAATGAGCTCTGCATAAAAAGGAGAGAGAAATGTCCACTGAACATGTTGGAAACTACATGGAAGTCTTCTAAAATTGAAGCCATTGGCCCAGAGAACATAGGATTCTCTTTAGGGAGATAAGGGCAGGAAGGGACTCTTAGATAAGACAATCATCTTATAGAACAATCATCTTCCATGACAACATGATACAGAAATCATTTTCCAGGATGATGTATTCCTTACCATTCAGCAAATGAAGAAGCAAATCTGGAAATTCTAGGGACCTACTTAGCAAGATAGGGGAGATTCCAGTTTCTCAAATAAAGCAAAGTAATTAGGAAAGATTCCAGCTTTTCAGTTAAAGCAATTTGAAATCAGCTTATTTGCTCCAAGAAGTTGTCAGTTTTCTACTGCCAAAAAAGAAATAGCAGACTGGATGCTGTAGAGAGTTTATAGAAGCCTTGTGAGGCACGATGCCTTATTCAATTACAGCATCAGCAGCTCAACTTAAATATGATCATTTATAATAGCCTATATTACTTGTTCCATAATATTCTAGTACTTAAGGAGCTCATCTAAAAATTTACCCTAAAAATTACAATAAATTGTCTTTACTATTTCCTCTTGTGTTTTATTTTTCCACCTGTCTTTTTCTAGTCACTTATTACAGATCACTTATTACACTTATTTTCACAATTCGAGTCTGAAAGATACGTAAGACACAGTTCTTGTAAGTTAAATTGTCACAATTACCATTATATAAAATATATTTTGACAAACAAATTCTGGTGGCTGTTATTTGCCATGAGATTTTACCACAGTCAAAACACGTTGGTTTATTTTTATCACTAAATCACTAGATGATTCCAGACTAATAGAAACGAGCACTATGTATTATGTCATTGAACTTAGATATGTTGAGGTCGTTAAGATGGTATGTATCTGTAGTCAATAAACTATTTCACTTCAGAATATTGAACTCTGTACTAATTGTCTTGTAACTAAGTAGTTTGTATGTCTAATAAAAATCTACAAAATATTACTTATAAGCTAACATTTCACATTTGATGAATTATACTACTTTCTGTTGTCACAAGCACGTGTATCAACAGTGTACAATGGACAATGTATATAAGCGATGTAATCTTTGCTTTTCCATATATGTTAAAGGCTATTAAAAACCAACATGATATAGATTCTGGCAAAAACAGTAAAAGTAGTATAATGAAAATATCAGTCTTTGAAATAAAGCTTGAGGTAATTTCTGAGCTTAGACTTAATTTCTCTCAGTCTCATGTACCTCAATTGTAAAATAGAGATAACGATGCTTTCATCATAGGGTTGTTGTAAAAATTACCAAAAATAAATTACTTTTATTGCTTATCACTTCACAGGCCCTCCATGAGTGACGGCACAGTTTTCTTCCTTGGCATTTACTTCTAGTAAAATAAGGTGAACTTACATAAGGAATTATCTAAGACTGAAGATTAGAGACTTTTTAATTCATATTATCAACTAGGAAAGAATCTCAACTGAGAATTCTACAAGAAATAGAGTTCACCAGGTATTCAATGTGACCCTGATAACATTACCTGCACTGGGGATATAGTAAGAAACCAGGAAGACAAAGTTCATCTTCTAAGAGATTCTGTTATATTAAAGAGGGAATAAACAACTAACAAGTAAATAAGCAATGATAATTTCATGTAAACATAACTATAACAAGAAAAATAAAAAGAGCATTTGTATAGAGAGTGATTCTGAGGAATGGGACATAAATTACTTTGTAAAGAATTTCATGGAGGACATTTAAGATGTGATGTTTTCAGCTAAAATCTAAATGATGAGAAAACTGCCATGTAATAATATGGAAGGAAACAATTCCAGGCAAAGAGAGAAGCAATTTGCAATTCCTTAATATAAGAATGAACATTGTTTTAAAATGAAAACAAAATAGCTCCACATGGCTGGTGTGCAATGAAGGATAACTTCAAAGATCTGGCAGGAGCTATATCATATACAGCTTATAGTCAATGATGAGGAGTAAATGGGATATGATTTTTTAACATGTTAAAAATAATATTCTAGCTATTTGTAGAAAATGAAGGGCAAGTGAAAAAAAAGAGTAAATTAGAAGGTTGATTCATAGCTCCTGGGAAGCAAATCCATTTCAAAACAAAACCATTGGTATCAAAGTATACTCAAAATATTAATGCTAAATGTAAAAACCAAGATCTATATACAGAGATTAATAATAAATATGAAATATATCTACTGCAAAACACCTCAATAAATCAATCAGTGGGCAATATAAATATAAACAAACAATCCACAGGAAAACAACATGAAAAAAATAAAAAAGCTTCTCTTAATATTACATAGATGAAGAGAGAATAACTGGGATACTTTGGGTAATGTGATTGTGGGAAGATGGCCATGAGGCATTGATTTCAACTGGGAACTAAGTAATTATAAGAAGCCAGTGATGGAAATGTTTTCCAGAACAGTTCACAGGCACAATGATCTAGATGCCCAGAAAGAGTCAGGTAACAGTCATATGATGATGGGGAAAAATGCCAGGACTTGTGATCTGCATTATAAATCCCTAAAAAAGAAAGTTTAGTTCATGTCTGGACATCAGGAAATTGATGTCATTTATCAACCACAGTTGTTATGAAGAGGGCTATTAACATAACTGATGTTATTTTTGCAGGAACGTGATGAATTACAAAAACAGAAGCTGAAGTCCAGCAACATCCATTCTCTTGGACTATAAATATTTGTTTTCATCTTGATGTAGGTTATATAAAGTCATTTCAAAATGTTGTATTATCTTATCATGTTTTGTCAAATTATAACATTTAAATAAGAAATACATATTTTGATGGTGTGGCCTCACATTGAAAATAAAAGGTAGCTAACTATAACTGAGTTCTTTACATGTTTCTACTTTTCTCCAAATGCACAAAAAATCTTTTAACAATTCCCAATTTTACCTTTCAAAATTTGTTGTCTTTTTTTAAAATTAAGAGCATCCTTAGGTTTGTTTTATGGTCAAATACATAAATGCTCATGAATTTTTCATAATGTATCAAAAATAAACAGATACAATTTGAAAATAATACAGTTGAAATTCAAATTATTCAACATGCAAATAATGAATGTCTGTTCAGAACCTTCCTCTTGCCAGCCTGAGCCAGGAGCATGAGTTAGAGCTGCAATCAGGTTGGACTCCATCCTGCCCTCATTTGTGTTATAATTCTGTGTAATAAGTTTGTTGTAGTTTTCCAAAAGTAAAATTGCACTATAGAAGCTTATAGAGTCATAGTTTGATGGGTTCATCAAGTCTGTTTTGGTGTCAGAACCTGAAGGAAGGAGCCACCTTCAGGTTAATTGTCATGGCTTCTCACCCATCTTTCAAAGTCTTTTATCTTTTATTGTTGTGTGTGGGGAGGTGGAAGGGCAGAAGGCAGTAGGAGAATTAATTCTGAAACTTACAAAAGCAACTAAATAAAAGTTTCAAGTTTTCTTTGAAACACCATTTAGTAAAGAGAAAACTGGGCAAAATCCTCAGTCATCAAAATCTTTATCTATATGACCTAGAGCTTTTAGACTGATCTCTGCTACAGAATTATGTGTTTGTAAGAATATGGACCATGTGTGAACATACAGATTACAACACAGTTTACGTTCGGAGATTTATATACACATACACACACATATTTATATAAAACCTAATGTAATATATTTATATATTTGATAATATATATATAAAACCTAAGATAATACATATATGTTTATTTACTTATATTGGCTATATGTATATATTTATAACAAATGATAATGTCCAAGAAAGTCTCTTGCTGAAAACATTAAAAGTTAAAGATGTAACTAAATAAACACTTTCCGTAATTTTTTTTAATGAAGGGGTTCAGAATACAGAGATACAGAGAATGAAGGAGAGGATGAGAAGGAGTTGTACCGTATGCAATCAAAATATGGATGATTCCTAGTTCATTTTCCATTGTGAAATTTCACAGAAAACGAAGCTTCCCTTTTTACTGGTATACTTCCAGGTTTAGCTATAGCTACTTTCAACACATCCTAGCACCTGTGCCTTTTCTTTTTTCAAGGCATTCAACAAATCAAGATTTGCAGATACTGTATATTGTGTGTATACACACACACACACACACACACACACACACACACACACAGAACCATTCAGAGTTGATGAGACTTCCCATGACACTTTCCATTTTTCCTCTCTTCACCAGGTATATTGAAGCGATTTGGAGTAAAAGTTGCTCATAAGTGCCACTCAGAGAATATCTGAGCACCTACTATTATTCTTGGCTAAAGGTTATTAAATAGAATTTGAGGGTGAAGCAACCCATTAAAAATGAAAGAATTTTTATTTTGCATTTTGAAATTTAGCCCCAAATCCTGAAGTATGATTCACCTATTATAAAATGAATTGTAAATATCCTTCTCTATAAAACAACTTCATTTGAAATTCATTAAAGATATCATCATGTTAAGTTATTATTGGCACAGAAACCATGAGTAAGGATGGTTTGAGTATTTTACAAATAATATTAAATAATCATAACCCCTGAGGTTAACCAAATTCCTTATCATCATATAGGACTTTCAACTCAACACTGACTTCACGACCATGGTCCTTAGTTAGTCAATTTAACATACATCTAGAACAAAGTTTCAGAGCCTCTCTCTTGCACTTAATAACTACTTTTCAGTCTTCATGAAGACACAGGGGAAGTCTTGCTCCTTTCTGTCCTGTACCCTTAAATCTATTTGACCTTGACTACAAAGCAACTGCTGCAAACAGTCCAATCTTCTATTTAACATTTTTACCTTCTGTAAGATATTTATAAGATATATAACTAATACATAGTTCCAGGTCCTTTTGAAGATATCTAAAAAATAAAAGTTATCTTTTTCCACTTTTTATTTAAAACAACAGCAACAACAAAGCAGCACATGAAATCCACTCTTAAATATCCTTAAATGAAATAGTTTATTTTCAAAAAAAATAGCAAGATCTAATTTGTTTCCTAATATAAATGACATTCCTTTTTTTGCAACACTTGTTTAACCCCATGTCTTTTATTCTAAATTGTATTGTGCTTTTCTGTAAGTACCAAAAATGCCACTAGTGTCAGCAACAATTTGCCACTTAACAAAACTCCAAGTAACACTGGAGTATGCCACTTGTTAGTAATGCTATGTTTTATTTAGAGGAGATTAAAAGGAGGTGCCAAAATCCAATTATGAAGTAGCAGAATTTCAGCACCTAATTCCCAAGTGCTACTGTCAACATAAATTCACTGGCTGTGTTTCCATTAACTGTCTGTCAGGCACTGAAACTGTGACATAGCATCTCTTATGTGAATTCCGTGAACAAGTGACTTCATAAGCTCAGTTAGCTCCAGATGATTCTGTATAAAATTTCTGCTCATTAGTAAAAGGTGTCAACTTCTGTTATATGATCTCCTAGTTACAAAATCAACATAATTTTCTCACTTATCATGTGCACTTCCTACACATGAAAAATAATTGGAGGTCACATTTTTCTTAGCCTGCTCAATGGTGCCATAAAAATTATATATAACATATTTTTTCGCTCCACGATATTACACATTTAGGATTTTTTATCGAAGCCAAGATACTCAAGTCAACTCAGAATCTTTATACTTATCCAGAGTCAGCTAAATTTCCTATTTCTACAACAATTACTCTAAATTTTAACACTCTTTTGAAGTCTGACTCTCTGTCATTGTCCCCTATAATCTCAAGTGATGACCTTATCTTGTACAATTCAGATCAAATAGAGGCTATCTGGCATCAACTGCCCAATTTTGCAACCATACACCTAAAAATGTTTCTGAAATAGTATCTATTGTTGCCTATGCCCTGACCTTGTCAGATGAAGAACAATAGTTTTTCCCTTCCAAGGCTAACCTGTTACCTTTGATCTATTTACAGCACTATTTGTTTTGCATTCTTAGGAAACATTCTCCAACACATACATCTCTGTGTTGAATATTTCTCTCTCCCAAAATTTCCAATGTAAATATTACATAATGGGACAAATAATATACAGCTGGCTGTGGAATACTTTATTATTAAATGCGAACTTAAGTATGTTTCATGACTTTACATTCCATAATGAAACATCATCATTCATGCTTCATAATTTAGAAAATAATGTAAATGCCTGAAAGATTTTCTAATCTACTATGCAAAAAAAGCAACTCCAAAATCATTAAACACATTTCAAAACCTGTCTCGTAGCCAGTAATTAAAATATACATTATATATATAATTTGATGCTTTAAGTCATTTTAACAGGAATTGACTCCTTATTTTGTTTAATTATAACCCCTTAGAAAATGAGTTATCAAAATATGTGGTTCAACCCTATGTGATCTGCCACATTCCAAGCTTCATTACAAATACTTGTTTATAGGCATTCACTCTTTGGACCTTGAATTACACAGGCTTATAGTTGCCACAGCTCAAATAAATTGACAACTTCTTCCTTGGCCCCAGATCCATTAAAAGAGAAACTTTGTAATGTATTATGAGAAGATAATAAGATAGACATTTTATAAACTAAGTCTGTCTTCATAGCAGTCCAGGCCACAGATAATTAAGCAGATCAGGTTCTATTAGTTCTTGCCTCTAGGATTTGTTTCCTCTGCCATAAATGTGATAACTGGACTGGTAACTGTAACTTGCTACCAAGTTCTTGTTGGTCAATCAGGAATTTTAAGACTTAGTTTTATCTTTTCTGATAAAACTCATTCATGAGAATAGAATCCCATTACCCAATTATAAATAATGAGAAAACCTACTCTATTTACCTTTTTGGGTCCCTCACTATAGTTTCTGGAATTTCTGCTATGAATTATTAAAATCTTGACATTTTATTCTCTTAACCCTTTGGATTCTATGCTCTGTCTATGAGCAAAACCCTTCTCTCAGGACCTCTAATCTAGAGTCTCACAACTCACTATTCATCCTACCCCTGATGGGGTTGTCTAATTTCAGTGTGATTCCCATGTTTCTTTCCATGTTACAATGGAGAACTGGCATTAGTCTAAATTCAAAACACTGGTTACTTACAAATATGCCTAAGTCACCTGTTCAAGAAAAATATTTTGCAGCAAGTGCTGGCCCTGAAAATTTGATAAACTGTTCAAATTAATGATATAAATAAGCACTACCAGATTGGTAATTTTATTTTTTAAAATTTATTTCCTTAGTTAAGGATATATTTATGACACCTCTCAAGAATAAAGGAAGTGCCTCAAGATTGTGAGACAGTTTACACAATTTCAAGTTTCTATCCCCACGGTCAACACACAGCTTATGGGAGCAGTTCAGGAAGAATAAAATATCAACTATTTCTATAAATTTTATTGTGTGGAATACTGTCTAAATATATTTAGTACTCAATGAATAAAAAGAACAAAAATGTTGTCCAGAGTAGCACTTTTATACTATTATTGTATAGGACATTATATAATAGTGTGACTGTGCCTAGTTAACAGATAACCCTCAGTAAATTGTCACTTTTTCAAATACATATTGGAAACATCAAGTTAATCAAAGCTAAACAGATTTATTTACAGGAAGATATATCTAAGCCTTAAAAATGCTTAAGTGTATATGAATCTTCCAAAACAGAAAAACGTAAGAAGTTTTTTGTGTACTTTTTGCCCAAGAACTCTTTCTCTTTGAATACCTATTAATATTTCTGGGATCACTATTCTCAAACAATTGAGGAAATGGTGGTCTACTGAATATTTTCTCTCCAATGGGTTAATAATATGGGTGTAAGTCAAAGTACTTGACCAATTAGCAAGGCCTAATTAGAGAGCAGAGTTTTTGGAACTCTTCTATACCCTAGAAATGAACCCTCTTGTTTTTAGTTCTTGAAGAGGTCCAGAGTGGGTCAGAAGTGAGAGGAGGAGGACAACTAGAGTTGCTGATGGCACTACGAGAGGGATGGGCTTGAGAATTTACTATTTTCCAACCAATGTGGAGTTTTTCCATATTTTGTAAATGCATATGTCCTGATGGATGGCAATCGGCTGAAACTTGATCCTGAGTTTTCTGACCATCTACCTTGAAAAGGAAATATTTCAAAGTTTATGGGTAGACATAACTGATCCTCCTTGAAAAGGGAATAATCAACTAATTCCTGCCTCAAAAGGAAGTGACAGCTGGTGAGACATTTGTCTCCATGACACAAATGAATAACACTATATAAGCATCAATCTCAAAACCTCCCCTTTTCTCAGGAATTTGTAATGTGAAAATACACATACATTTTGTTTTATTTTCTGTTTTAGGATTTTATACAGGATACTATGTTTCATTTAGATATTATGCCTCCTTAATGTCCTCTGGTTTGTGACTGGTATCTTAGTCTTTAATTATTTTTCAAAACCTTGAGAGTTTTGAGGACTAAGAAGGATAATTAAGAGATATTTTGTAGAATGATTTCCAATTTGAGTTTTTCTGATAATGGGACACGGATCATAGGTTTTGGAAAGAATAAAACAGAGAAGAAATGCCCATCATATCATATCAAGGGAGGAAGGATGAACATATGACACCACTGGTGATGTTAATCTTGATCACTTAGTTAAGGTAGTATTTGCAGAGTTCTTAACTTGAAAATTACTACTTTCCTTTTTCATAACCTATCATTTTTATTATTCTTTTCTTTTATGGACTGTGCTTTTGGTGTTGTATCTAAAAATTCATTGCCAAATCAAAGTCATATATATTTACTCTCATGTTTCATTCAGGCTATTTTATACCTGTATATTTTTCATTTAGGGCTATGAACTGTTTGAGTCAATTTTTGTATAATATGTGAAATTTGTGGCAAAGTTCATTCTGTTTTTGCATTAAAATTCAAATTGTTCCACTGCTATTTATTATGTTAAAAAGATCATCCTTCTCCCTTTTAATTGTCTTTACAACTTTGTAAAGGCAAAAGTTAACTGTATTTGCTGAAAGGATTCTAACCACAATCAAGTTGGATTTACCCTAGGGTTGCAACAATTTTTTAATATTTTCAAATCAATGTGATATATCACATTTATTGAATAAAAACTATATGATACTTTCAACAAATGCAGAAAAAGCTTTTCAGAAAATTCAATATCCATTTATGATAAAAACTCTTCAGAAAGTAGACAAAGAAGGAACATGTCTCAACATAATAGATGTCATATAGGACAAACTGACAGCTAACATCATACTCAACAATAAAAAGCTGAAAACATTTCATGTAAGATTAGAAATAAATAAAGATTCCCACTATTGCCACTTTTATTCAACATAGTATTGGAAGTCCTAGCCATAGCCAAATTGTAAGGAAAGAAATAAAACTATCATTATTTGCACATGACATGATACTGTACATAGAAAATCCTAAAGATGCCACCAGCTCATCAATGAATTTGGTGAAGTTGCAGGATACAAATTAATATACAGAAATTGGTTGCATTTCTATACACTAACAATGAACTATCAGAAAGTGTGTCTTAGAACAATGTCTAACATCATAAAAAAAATAAACTCAAAATGGATTAAAGATCTAAATGTAAAACTGGAAACCATAAAAATCCTGGAAGAAAGCCTAGGAAGAACACTCTTTGAAATAAATTATAGCACCATTTTGGGGGGTCTGTCTCCTAAAGCAAATAAAACAAAAACAAAAATAAACAAATGGGACCTACTTAAACTTAAAACCTTTTATATAGCAAAGGATACCATTATCAAAAAGAAAAGACAATCTACTGAATGGAACAAAATATTTGCAAATGATATAACAGATAAGGGGTTCATATCCAAAATATATAAATAGCTCATAGAACTCAACAGCAAAAGAACAAACAACCTGATTTAAAAAATGGGCCAAAGATCTAAATAGACATTTTTCCAAAGACACACAGATGGCCAACAGGCACATGAAAAGATGCTCAACATCGTTAATCATCAGAGAAATGCAAATTAAAACCACAATGAGATATCACTTTACACCTGTCAGAATGGCTATTATCAAATAGCACACGAATAACAAATGTTAGCAAAAATGTGGAGAAAAGAGAACCCCCATATACAGTTGGTGGAAATATAAATTAGTATAGCCTCTGTGGAAAACAGTATGAAGACTTCTCAAAAAGTAAAAACAGAACTATCATATGGCCCAGCAATTCCACTCCTGGGTATATATCTGAAAAAAATGAAAATACTAATTCAAAAATATACATCCAGGTCCATAGCATTATTTCCAATTGCCACGATATGGAAGCAATCTAAGTGTCCAACAACAGATGAATGGACAGAGAAAATGTGACATGAAACAGATTTCTTCTCAGCCATAAAATAAGAATGAAATTTTGCCATTTGGAACAACATGTATGGACTTGGAGGGTATTATTCTAAGGGAAGTAAGTCAGACCAAGAATCTCCACCAGTGGAAAGTGGGAAGGGGGAGGGACAGGGTAAGGGTAGGGGATTAAGAAGTATAAACTACTACATATAAAATAAATAAGCTAGTAGGATATATTGTACAGTGAAGGAAATATAGCCAATCTTTTATAATAACTATACATGGAATATAACTTTCAAAAATTGTGAATCACTATGCTGTACCCTTGTAACATATAATATTATACAACTCTACCATAATTCAAAAAAGAGAGACTAAGAGAAAATAAACAAAAATACTATCTTTTCTTCTTTTAATTGCCTTTACAACTTTGGCAAAAATCCATTAATTATATTTGATTAGGTTTAATTCTGGACTTTCTATTTTTTCCATTGATTTATGAATCTATACTTTTATCCATACTGCACTATCTTGATTACTATAGGTTTACAATAAGTCTTGGAATCAGATATTATGAATCTTCCAAATTTGTTTTCGTTTGCTTATCTCTTTGTTTTCAGAGTTGTTTTGACTATTCCAATTCCTTTAATATGCCATAAGAATTTCAGAACAAAATTTAGAATCATAATTTATCTGTCTATAACAGTAAATTTCAGAGTACAACCAAACTGAAATATACATTTACCCAAATACTACATATTATGAAGAGTTCTGACTGTAATATTCTTCCTAAATCTGCCCTTCTCTATGTGTGTATCTAGCCTAAGAAGGACTTTTCATAAATGATAGAACATGTCAGACATCATTTTATAATATCCTTATTTTTTTTAAAAAAAAGAGCTTTTCTTTCCCAACTCTTAAAATGTTTCCTGGGCTGTACTCTGAACTGACTCAGGTAAATTTCTTGCAAGGTAAAGGGGTTACTGTGATTATCTGGTCAATCAAGGTCCATCCATATAGTTTAGGGTAGTATCTAGGTACATCAGAACTTTAGGGAGCATTACTATAGGACAGAAGGGAAAAGATGATATGACTTGGGATGAAAAGGTAAGAAAAAAAACTATGTCTACTAGTAGTGGTCAGACTGGATTATTTTCACAAGATTACAGATTATGACTCTGAGCCATTAAGGTACTGTGATATGGTTGATAGAGAGCTTTGGGGTAGGGGAGGGAATTATACTTTTGTAAAAACAAGAGTACACATGAAGCCTAAACTGTGATGTTATGAAACACTGAAAGACGATTCTGAAATTTAAGTTAGCCTAACATAGAGGATGATAGACTTAGGAAAAATGTACATATATAAAAACACATTTCAACATGGTGCTGATCTCCAAAGTTTATAATTCAGTTAAGATTTTGTAAGTAAATTAATTTTATAACTATTATATAGGGGGAATTTAACTCTTGAGGCTTGATGTGATTATTTAAATTTAAATACTGCAAAGGCCTTTAATGCATAAAATAGTTCAGGTGATAGTGTAAATAAGGTTATAATTTTATCTCTCAGATATTTAAACACAGACAAATACAATGATCCAGTAATTATCTTCATCTCATAAATCTTTGTTGTACAATTTAATAGCATGCATCTTGTTTTGCTTTGTTTTCTAAGTTATGTTTTTGGGAAATATGCTAACCATTGGGTTCTATTCATTTCAAATTTTTGAGTAAATAGTTGCCTTCTTAAAAACTGCCAAACAAACCCAGGAAGTGTTTGTATATTTTTACCTCTGGGATTCTGAAAATCATTTGACATATACATATTTAACTGCAACTGCACATTGTCTGGAGCCATGGGAAGAATAAAATATGTTAAGTGCATAAAAAGCCTACATAAAAACTAAATTATACAATGAAAATCTTGAAGGTTTAAGGTGCTGCCAAGAATCTAGAGAAATTTTGAGAGCTAGCAGCATGCACATAGTTATTATTCTATGCAATCATTATTTCCAAGTTATGCTTAAATTCATTTACACTGTAAATAAGTACTGAAATAATAGAAAAATTATCCAAAGATGAAGAAAAAAACCCTAAGAACTCTAGATATTGTTGAATTTAGCTATACTCTCCAGTAATGATGAGATTTGTTGTTCATGCTTTATATTTCTTTTTTAAATATATAACAGATCTGCAAATGTAAAAAAGTATATTTAGGAAGAGGAAAGGGGAAGAAAACTTGTACAATAAGAAAATCTCATAATCTATTGATAGTAGGTCACTAAATATTTACTGGAAAACCAAATGCTCAAAGTATAGAAAGGGTTATAAAATACCATGTCTTTACTACCAGGCAAAAAATCGGGCAGAAATTCTTTGATTTCACATGTAGGATTGTTGGGAAGTTCAGGAAGAAGCAGATGGAAAATTCTTGCAAACTGATTTAGATTTGTGCTGGAGTTGAAAATGATGAGGTTCTCTGGGTCCTTACTAGAAATTCCATTTTTTTAAAGAGTATTTACAAATATCACAGAAAATCTCAAGGTTGAAAGGAAATTCAGAGTTCATTTTTCCCAGTTTCATCCAATTCAGAATATTTGATTTGCCTGATTAAATAAGCAAAGTTAGAAATGATCTCCAGAAGTATTACATAATTACCGATATAAAAAACTCCCCTTACTAGGTAAGATAATTTTAAGTTGTTACATCTGTTGTGTAAACACTGTGAGCTGACAGTGGGAACACTGTGTCATTTAGTGAAATTTGTAATACACAGCAAGATGTCAATGTATTACGGAAGACCAGTACTGTGAGTATTTATTGTCTTGCTATATTGCCTTGAAAACATGAAATGTGTCATATTCAGCCATATTTGCAAATTTCAGATTCATTTACAGAATCAATTTAACATTTTCAATTGGTACTACAACAGATACCATGGGAGAAAAAAATAACAAAAAATCCTTCAAAACCTCCCAAATGCAAAACTCATCCGATGATGCTTAGGAAAGTGTGTTCTTTTCTTTCCTTGGTAGGATTAATCTGAACAGTAGTGCAGAACTTCTGGCCTAGTGTTTATTTTCTGTAGGTAAAGGAAAATGTGAAGAATTTGCCCATTTTTTTTCATCTGCATATTCACTCAACATATTTTTATTTCACACCTACTCCACGCCAAATGTTAGTGGACTAACTAACCTGCTGTTAGTCCAAGATGAAATAGACATGGTTATCTACCTTCAAATGAATCAAAATTTAGTGGAACCAACACTGTGGTAAACTGCAATTATAATATAGCAGATTAGCAAAGTTTCTTTGGGCAGTTAAAGGATGTACCTAAGGCCCAGAGTATGATTATCTTGAAGTATTTTTAGAGGATTATTACTAAGTGAAATATTAGTAAAGAGTAGTAAATAGTCTAAACAAGGTGAGGAGGCAAAACATATCAATTCACTGGAGCAAGGAGACAAGGTGGACCATGGAAAATTATGAGATTTGAAAGTTTGGATGTAAAAGGCTTCAATAAGGGTGAGAAATACTACACAGGAATTCTTGTCACTTAAGGATTAGGCCATAAAAAGGCCTAGGGTGTTCTAGGAAACTGAAGCTGTGTATTAAGGGCACAGAGATCTACTGAAGTATTATGATCTAATATTTGCAATTTAGAACAAGAAGAGTGTTAATGTAGAAATAACTGGGGGAATAACTATGTTGTAATAATGACATTTAGGAGAATATGTCATTATTTAGGCGCAGGATGATGATAGTTTGAACTGAGTTGGTTATCATGTTGATACAGAGAACTGAATAATTTAGAAAGGAAGAAAGACAGAATCTTTAGGCCCTAACAAAATGATGCAGATTCTCTGGTTTCTAACATAAGGCAAGGAAAGGATATGGCTATTCACTGACATACCAAAAAAAAAAAAAAAAAAAAAAAAAGGAAAAAAAAGAAGAGCAATATCTGGGGACCAAAACTAGGAGGCCACCTTCATTAGCTGTGCTTCTGTCAAATTCACAACTAAATGAATATCCTTTTGACATATCCTCCCCTCTCCATTTTCTCTTTTCTTTTTCCAGAACTCTCACTACTTGAAGGTTATCCTCCTTGGCTAATTTTTTTTTAAATTTACTATTATCTGCTTTTTTATCTTTATGACAACTTTTGATGATTATATAACCTATTGGATATCATAAAATGATAGTTATTATTTTGATGCTTCTGAAAATAGAACCACATGACTATATAGCTAGCCCATTCAGGCAGAACTATGTCTTATTAGAAGCACTGGGCAAAGAGTACTTACTGTCTATTATATTTACCTGGATGTGCTTTCATTAATCCTGCCCCTCAAAGTGTTAAACACTGCATATAATAATGATAAAATGATTAGTAGTTCAGAAAACTTATCAAAGAAAAATTACTATGCAACAAAATCATACCTTCAATATTCTGGCTGAAAGTTACTTTTATCTCAGAATTCTTATCCTATCCAGTCAGGAATCTAAAAAAAGATATTTTAAAACTTAAACTAAAATCACCCTACTATGAAGCCTGCCTCAATAATCACTTCAGCTTCTATTATGCTGCAGGAAAAAATGGAGAAGAGTAAAACATGAAATCCAGGAAGCAAGAGAAAATTGTTCAAACACAGGATTTTATAGGTTTTTACACAAATGGCAACAAAGAGAAGTCTGAGGATGAGAGATCAAGGAAGTTACCGGATTGTAGCTGTGCATTAGTCCCACGGACCCACCAGGGCTGATCCAAGCAGGTGAACAGATCATGCCAACTGAGTTGTCTCAGGAGAAAAATCAGAAACGTATGCTTATGAATATGAAAAATGATATTGAAAACAATGATATCCAGTAGTGATATGGGTCAGTAGGGAAATAATAAAATAATATTCTATAAAACTAAAAAGGCACAAAAAGGTAATTTATTATTTTTAATAGATCTATAAGTTTTATGAGAAAAACAAAAAACAAATATTAATTGATTCAAATATAGCTTGCAAAGAAGTGGTAAATATGATCATCATTCCCTGAAGGATATCTGAATAGGATCTTTCCTTTTAGACTGTGTAGAAAGGAATCATTTGAGTGTTGCTTCAGCCTCTCTACTAAGCAAACTGCTGTCACTGGTAATCAGTTTCTGCTACGTGACCTTCTTTTCTTCTCCAAACATAGATAACTGGACTGGGAATGTGTATCTGACCTAAACAAATCAACTTTCCTTTTTCCTGAGAATTTGACTCAGACCCGGAGAAAGCAGGATTAAGACTTGTGTCAAATCAATTGTAGAATTTCTTGTATCTATATATAACTGTAGCTGAATTCCCCAGACTTTAATTTCCTTCTCTTTCAAAACATAATTTGCTTACTCACCTTGAATGATGGCAGATACATCAGAATGTTTCTAAATTTTTTCCCTTTGGTCCTTATAATTAATGAAAATTCTAGATAATTTTTTTTTTGCAAACTCTGTTGCATGCCTTTACACTAAACTAAATGAGACTTGTTACTTTCTTGTGAAAACATATTTACACATTAAAAGTAAAATGGATAAAAAATGCAAACAATAATCAACACACTAGAGTGGTAATATCATTAAAAATCACCTTATGATAAAGAATATTAACAGGGATAAGGAAGGATATTTCTTTATAATAAATGAGTCAATTTACCATGAAAATTTAACAATCTTAAATGTGTGTACATATCAACGTCGCTTCCAAACAAAGAGCAACACTGATACAAGTGAAAGTAGGAACAGACAAGTCTAAAATGATAGTTGGAGATTTCAACACCTCTCTTTCAGTAACTGCTAAAGTAAGTAAACAGAAACTCAATAAGTATATAGAAGTTTTAAATAATATTATCAAACAGCTTCCTTTAATCGACATTTGTAGATTACTATAGCCAGCAAAGGTAGAACACAGTTTGAAAGAGTACAAGGGACATTTACTACAATAGAACATATACTGGTTATAAAATAAGTCTTGACAAATTTTAAAAGATTGAAACTTTACAGTATGGATTCCCTCCCCAAAATACAATTAATTATTAATCAATAACAAAAAATCAATAACTAAAAATCTTGGAAAACTCCATAACTATTTATAAAGTAACAAACTCTCCTAAAAATTCCTATGTCAAAGAAAAACTCACAAGGTAAATTAGAAAATATTTTGACTACATTTTAATAAAATATGATATCACCTAGAACAATCCATTGAGGAAAATCATGTTTTACATTTTCATGCTAAAAAAATAAAGGTCCAAAATCCATTATCTAAGCTTACAACTTTTAAGAGTTAAATTAAAACCCATTTACTTAGAATTAAGGATAACAGAAATAATTTTTTAAAAATAAAAAATATAAAAAGGAAAAAAAATAAGAGCAACTGGTTCTTACAAATGAAAAATAAAATTAATAAAATTCCAGAATGTTAAAACACATATTTTCAATGATAACAATGAAATAGGGATTATATCTTCCATCATGGAAGAGATAGTGTTTCATTCTTACTGGAATGGACATTTACTCTGGATATCAAATTTGCCTTCCCTGCATGCAGTGCTTCTTCCAAAACTATCTTCTGTGGTCTTGCAGAATGCCTTATCCATCATCATGTTATTCCACACAGCATTGTTTCTGATCAAGTAACTCAATTTATAGCAAAAGAAGTGTGGCAATGGTCCATACCCATGGAATCACTGATCTAACCATGTTCCCCTCCATTCTGAAGTGTCTGGTTTGACACAGTGGTGGGCTAGCCTTTTGAAGACTCAGTTATAGTTCCAGCTGGATGACAACATTTTGCAGGACTGGGGCAAGGTTCTCCAGAAGGCTATATATTCTCCAACTGAGCACCCAATATATGATGCTGCTTCTCCTACAGCCAAGACTCAAAGGTCTAGGGATTAATAAGTGGAAATGGGAGTGGCACCACTCGCTCTTAAACCTTAGTGACCCACTAGCAAAAATTTTGCTTCCTTTTTGTAACCTTATGTTCTGCCGGCCTAGAGAGGGAAGAATGCTTCTACAAGTAGATACAAAAAGGATTTAATTTAACTGAAGTTAAGACTGCTGCCTGACCACTGTGGATTCCTCATGCCTCTGAATTAACAGGCAAAAATGACAATTACTATGATAATCTGGGTGGTTGATTCTGACTACCAGGGAACAATTAAACTGCTACTGCACAATGGAGATAAGGACATAAAGGAATCCCTCAGAGCACCTCTTGGTATTACTAAAGGGCTGTGGACTGACTATTTGCGTCCTTCCACAATTTATATGTTAAACTCTGATCTCCAATGTGATGATATTTGGAGGTAGAACCTCATGACTGATCATGTTTTCTTCTCATTTTGCTTATTAATAAGATCTTAACAAGTAATAGATGTTCTGTACCAGAGCTATCTTGCATAACAATTATTCACTCATAGTTTACTTATATTTATGTTGCTAAATTTGATATTTGGATCTAGATTTTTTTCATGTGTAGTCATAAGTGATATTTTCCTTTTTTATGCTGCATTTGTCAAGATGTTTCTTGGGAAAAGGTAGCTTTATAAAATTTCATAAAAAATTTTATCTGCCAAAGATTTGGGACAGTTTATAAGAAACAGACATTTCCTGATTAATGATATCATTTAGTTTTAAAAATCCATATGCCTGCTTGATTGTACTAAAGTCTATTGCCTATGATTCTAAATGGGAAGATTATATTTGTGTTACACATCTACTGAACTGCTCCATCAAATTCCAAAAATTAATCAAAGCACAGTACACACTTATGTAAAAGTAACAATCGCATTGAAATGTAAAACGCTTAAAACCTCATTTCCTGGTCACCTATTTGCAGTTATAGCTTTCCTTACATTGAAATAATTTTCTGATTTTTTTGCTTCATTCTCCATATTCTCGGCAATACTTTCTCAATCTTTTAGAGGTCCATTTTTAAAACACTAAAGAAAAACATGAACATATTTAAACTAAAGAAACATATTCAGGACAAATATGCAGTTGCAGAGAATGGTTCACACTGAAAAGGAGGCTCTGAAGCCTTCTTTAATTTCAGAAAAAAATTCAGACATGCATCTCCATAGTTGGCATTTGACAGTTTTTCAAAACATGAACTTGTGAGCCTGATATTCTACAGTTATATTTGAAATGTATCTCAAATTTTCTACTTGTTTTGTTTATTTAGAATGTTAATAATTTGGGGGAAATTATTATAAAAATTTTACATGAAACTATTGGTTAAAACCATTGTATTGTACAATACTTAGACTCTATAATGTCACTCTATTGAGAAAATCTTACCTGTCGAAAATGTCCACAGGGAACAAGAGTTTAACGAGTAGATGCAACAGATTAATAAAAAGGCAAAATTTGCTGTTGTATATTACAAATAGGGAGATAAGAAGTTTCTCAGAAAATATTTCGATAAGAATCCAAAGCAAAGGTTTGAGCCCTCTGTCTAGAAGAATAAATTCCCAATACTTCTTTGCTACTGCCTAAAACACATGCCCATGTTCACACACACACACATGCACATGCACAAGACTGCAAAAATAAACAAGAAAAACTACTGATATATTATACAATGACATGAATTTATCCCAAAGCATGATCCTGAGTCAAAGAGGCCACACATATTTTAAATTCTATTTATAAAATGTCTAGAAAAGGAAAAAATTGCCTACAGTGGTGGAAATTAAATAAATGATGGCCTGGGGGATGCAGTAGGAGAAGTGCCAGCAATGAGGTCCTGGAGGAAGTTTTAAAGCAAATGGAAATATTCTATACCTGACTGGGGCTATGATTGTAAGAGGGACTAAATATGTTAAACCTCCTAAAAATACAATTTACATAAATGAGGCATTCATTTATATCTCAATAAAGTCTTTTAGAAAAAAAACACACTCAGATAACAATAGTTTCATTCCTCCTTAATGGAAAGTTAAATTATACTTATATCTAGAGAAATAAGAGTAGAAGGCAGAAATTTCAAACAGATTTCCTTGGGAGAAACACATTGAGAACCACTGTTGAAAGCATAAACCACTGGGAAAATCTAAGGAACAGTATATGGCACAACTCTAAATTTACTTATGTCTCTAAATAAGTGTATTTATTTGGTGATAGGTTGTGACTGCTTTAGTAGCAAGGGCATCTATGGTACTGATGTACTTTATCAACCACACATTAATTTCCTTTCACATCCATGCCTTTGTCTCATAAAGAAAGGCTTTTTGTTTTGTTTTGTTTTGCTTACAAATTATGATTATCCTTCTTTCATTAGAAATACAATGGACACTTCAGAAATGTTCATTAAAATAGAGGGAATTTAACCCAGGAGTGTTTGGCTAAAGCTTATAACTCTTAAATACTCTCTCTCTCTCTCTCTCACACACACACACACAAGCCTAGTAGCCTATATTTGTTTTAATAGTTTTATTACCATCAAGACCTACATAGTCATTTTCTATGGAATTTAGAATCTGCTTACTAGATGATAGCCTGACAAGATTTATATTTAATCTGGATTATGTCTTTTCAAACACTCCTTGCTATAGAGTCCACAGAAAATAATATAAAAATAATAAAAAGCTCTGTTAGAGTGCTATATGTTATATTATTTAGTAGTTCAAAACTATTCTAAACACACATACATATGCTTATTTGTATATATAAATATACGTTTGTGTACATGGTGTTTGTGTGTGTGTGTAGAAATGGACACCGTCTAAAAATGTATACAAGATTTTGCTTTAATGAATTCATACCTAACATAATGCTTTCATGGAGAGATTGTAAAATGCATACACATGATAATTTTTAGTGTAGCCAAGCTCTAAACCTACCATCTCACAAGAATGTACATTTAAAGCCTCGTCAATCAGAGCATAATTAGTTACACTCACATGCAGAACAGATGGGAATGTTGGAAATGTTTCCTTTCCTTAGCATGTCAGGGAAAAAAATGCAGATGATGATTTTATGTACATATCTCTATGTGCGTATGTGTGTGTGTGTACTACAAGTTGTAGAATATAATTATAAAATCTACTTAATACAGCATTTAATAAAGCAGTTAAAGCACTTATTAAACTCTGACAATGTGGTGATTTTGTCACTCATATCAGCTCTGGAGAACTAAGGGATCTTTGCCTTGATTTATCTCAGTGTTTATTTCAGAAGCACCTGGTATTTGACAGCTGTTTTGCAGCAGTGATTTTAAATATGCAGTGGTCAACCACCCTGAACCAGCTCTGACTTGACCACAGGAGTGAAGCTGTGCAGATGAGATCTGGAGGTGTCTAAAAAGTTACCTTTGCTAATTACCATGCTAAGATCTTTGCCCAAGGGTAGGGTTGGGGAGATTTGTACTCTGTTAGGCACAATCTATGCCCTGTGCAAAAAAGCATGGAAGACTGTGCATGCCCCAGCTGCCCGTGGAAATCTCCACCCTTTCCTTAGAGCCCTGATGACATGTTTATCTGTTACCCCTTAAAATTCCCTTACTCTTCTCCCTGAAGGGAGGAGGTGTATTTAGAGCACAAGTTCTAACTTCTCCATTTCTTGAACAATAAATAAAGTTTCTGCTCTGCTTTACAGAACTGGTTCATTTGATTGGCATTTGTAACTCCAGGCAAAGGACCCCTTAAGGGGTTGCTGACCCTTTGGGGATTAGTAATAGATACCTAAACTTCCTCAGACCACACTCAAAATCAGTGTCTTTGGAGGAGACAAGTACAGTTAAGCACATATTGTAATAATGGCTGCTTTTCTCTAGCATTTTTATATATACAGAAATGTATTTAAAAACCTTAGAACAAACACCATTCCATGGTTGCGCGCTAATAAACATTAAATAACAATGTTATTCTTTAATAAACTAGAAAATATCCTAATTCAGATTTCTACTGATCCCATAAATATGCATCATGTCATGGAAAGGACACATCATTTGCAGTCAGAAATCCTACATTTGAGTTTTATCTTGAAAAAATGTTAGAGGTGTGGTCTAGGGGTATCATTAGCTGAGGCTGATACTGCATCTGAGAAATAAGACAATAAACTCCCAACTTTTCATGAAGATCGAAATCAAAATTAGATATTTTTAGAAATGCAAACCTCTGTCCAAATTATTGATAATATAAATCAAATCATATATATGGTTTGTACATTCATTTTTGTTTGTAACAACTGCTCACGTAAACAATCCTTCCCAAGCTTTATTCTTCCATGAAAATTAAATCAGTAAAATTTGCATTGATAGGCACATCTCAATGATATTTAAAATGTGCTCATGTCTTCATTAATTCTGCCTCTGTCAAGTAGCAGGTAACATAACATTAGTGTTTAAGGCATTTAATAAAATCACAAATTGAGAGAAACTGTCTCTACATTTTTAAGTGGTATCGTATGTGGCTATATGAGCTAAGCACCTTTATCTTTAACTTATTCACATCACAATAAAAATGAATACCCTTGATAGAACTAAATTTGTATGGTCTTAAAAATACTAAAATTATATTATTGAAATTAATTTTTAATGTTTTAATCAGGGGTATAGTTAAAAATATAAGAACCAACATAGAATAATTGTCTATAAGTATCTTAATCAAATACATGGAGAGAGATCCTTCAACAAATGAAGTGCTTTCAAATATGCTTTTATAGAAGAAAAAATAATTCCACCTTTTACTTAAATTTGAATTAGAATTTCTGAAAAATAATGAAATCCAATATATATACTTATTTATTACAGTTAAAATAAAGCTGCAATAAGTATTAAAGATTTTGACAGGGTGGTCATGTTGACAAATATTTGGCTCTTTTCCCCCAGGACGGAAAGTATAAATTAATTATAATTTGGCAGATGGTTTAATTGTAGGGCCTCTGGCTGGGGAGCAAACAATGATAGAAGTCATATATAATATTTATGGATAGCAAGAGTGAAGGGCAGTTCTAAGGAGTTTCAGAAGCATCAAACGTTCCCAAAATATCTACATAGTTGTCATCTTCTGGATTTTTCTTTCAAAAGTTCAATTTGGAAAATTATGCAACTATTTCAAGTTCTACGTATTAGTGGATTTTTTATTTCTGTAAACCATTTTCAAAGTTTTAACTAACAATTCAAATAATTTTTAAATGACATCACAGTGAAACAAATTTTGAAATCAAGCAGGACCCTGCAAGGCCCTCCTGGGTACAAAAGTGTCTCTGTAGCTCCCATTTCTTGTTTGTCAGAAAAGACTTTAGTCTCCTAGTTCTTCCCTGAGTTCCAAAGAGCAGGCACATACAGTTCCCAAGCAGGGAAGTGAGGGTTTACAGAAACAAAGTAAAAGTACTTAAATAAGAAAAGTAATGACAATAGTTCAGCAATAAAACAGAGTCCTAGTTCCTCTTCAAGTGATATGCATAACAATTGACACATATCTTTGAGTTGTTATGCAGGAACAATGACCCCCTCCCCACCTCCAAGTGGAGGATGGTGACTACATGCTGAGTACAAGCACACAGACCCCAGACTATTTGGAATCAGAAGGTAGATGAGTGATATCCTGAAATACCACCTTGTTACCTCACCACCAACCAGTCAAAAGAAAGTCATGCATCGTGCAGACCTCACCCACAAACGTTGCCTTTAAAAACCCTTCCCTGAAAGCCATCAGGGAGTTTGGATCTTTTGACCATGAGTTACCCATTCTTCTTGCTTGGTACCTGCAGTAAACACTGTATTTTCCGTCACTACAACCCAGTGTCAGTAAACCAGCTCTGCTGCATGGCAGGCAAATGGACCCAAGTTCAGTTCAGTAACAAGTTGATTTCATATATATAGACATATATATACATATACATATATATATGCACACACACATATACACACACACACATAGATAAATATGTACATATATGTATATAACAAGAGATTCATTTTGTTTCCTCTGATAAAATGAGATTGTTACTGTTTTTAATTTTAAATGGAATTTTAGGGCTGCCCTTGGATTAAGTTCTCCTCAGGAGAAACATTTATGAATAAACATATAAAAAGTTAAAAATTACATTTAAGAGTTCCATGAACCAGACAGAGAGACTACACAGTGCTGGTGTCTGAATAGATTCTCAACTCTTAAGGCTGATGCAACTGTGCTGAGGCTCAATGGGTGTTACATGATAAGCTGTCTTAGCAAAAGAAAGAAATTCTGTCCACTAAAGAAGGGATGGAGACATTTTGCCATGTCCCACTCTCTAGGCAACATGCCTAGATCAAACACTCAGATTTTCTCCTTCAAGGGCAGGAGTGCTGCTCTTAAGACTATCAAGGCAATGCCTTCCCTTTTATTTGTTCTTCAAATTAATGACAGAAAACAACACAGTAGAATGATAGAGGGTGTAAATTTTAGTGCAGTGTCTATATTCTGGAAAGTGTAGCCCTACAAGGAAAAATCAGCTATTCGTAGAAAGGTGAATAGATTACAGATCTGACTGCAAGTTAAAATTCTGCTGCCCCCAACCCTCTCCATTTTTAAAATTATCAATGCCTGGACCCACCCTACAGTAGTTTAGTCACAATCTCCAATGTACAGGAAAATCCTAAATTATCTAAAATCAATACTTCAGGCCAGTCAGGCAGATGTATTAACAGACCCTAACATGCTGTCCCTGATACTTTATTCATAGGTAACTGATGAAAGAGACATGAAATACATAGCCTAAGGCTGTACTTTTAATTACCTTGGACTTGTGTTTGATGCTGTGCTTAAGTTATGTTAGAAACCGAGGGTCTTACCTCTACTGGCTTTCTCCTGTTTAGGCTCTGAAAGCGTTTTTGTCCTCTATCCTACTTTGATTCACAATCTTTCTAGTCTTACAAGAAGAAACCTATTCCTGTCAATGTTGCTACCTTCCTCTCCCCATCCTCTACCCACCTCCAGCTCCCTTTCCTCCTCCTCACTCTCTGCTTTTCTGTAAGTTCCTAACGTTTTTTTTTTTTTAACATTTTATCTTGAACTTATTTTAGACTAATAAGAAAGGTTGAAAAAAATTAGAGTCCCCCTAACCCTGCTTCCCCTAATGTTAATATCTTATATAACCATAGTAAAATTATAAAGAACAAAAATTACTGTTATAATATTATAACTAAACTACACACACTGTGCAAAATTCACCTTTTTTTCTCTAATATCCTATTCCTGTTTTGAGGTCATAACTAGGATTCCATGCTAGTTGTTCTTTGTCTCTGTTTAGTCTCTTCCAGATTGTAACAACTTCATATTCTTATTTTTCTCAACTTTTGACACTTTTCATGAGTATGATAAGTTATTTGGCAAAATGTCCCTCAATTTATATTTGTCTGATGTTTGTTCACGCTTAGAATAAAGTTAGGCATGTTTGGCAATAGTAGCACATCAGTGATGTTCGTCTTTCTCAGTGTATCATATGGAGGGGACGGTCTGTGATATTGAAACGTCATTATTAATGATGTTAACATTCATCACTTGGCTCAGCTGATGTCTTCTGAGTTTCTCGCTGTAAGGTTACTATTTTTTTCTTTTGTAGTTAGTATCTTGGAGGAGAAATTCTAAGACTAGTCAAATCTTCTTTCTCTTCAAACATTCAATTATGCATCCATGATTTCAGTAGTACTATACATTTTAATATTTAAAATGAGAGATATTTTTCTTGAATTTTAATGAAATTTTGCAATGAGAAAGGGTAGTCAAATGTGCTCAAACTGAAGTGGTATGAAGCATCTTAATTTTTTTTAATGTTTTAATTTTGATGTTAGTGAAGAAAGATAAGGATTTCTAAAAATTCATTCTATTTTGATCTTTTGGATAGTGAACATAGTTTGGTTTAAAACAAACAAAAATCAAAGAGAATTTCATAGTACATGCTGGTTGAAACAAAGTTTTACTTCTCCTTGTATCAAGTTTTGTCTCCTTAATATAGTATAGTAATTACAATTTCTCAATGGCTCTTAGACAAAAATAAACAAAGACGTCAAAGCACTATTTCAGATATAAAAATCTGGGCAAAACAAACCAGTCAAATATTGTCCAGCTTAAAATGGGCTATTTTATTTCCTATATTTTCTAGATGTTTATAGTGAGTTTAACTACTTTTAAAATGTGAAAATATTTTTAAAATAATGTTGGTGTTGACCAGCAAAAGTAAACATCCTCTAATCAGGAAACAGTGTACATAGCTTGATATGAAATATATGGTAGGCATAGCTGTGATCATTTCTCAAAAGTGAGCTTTCTGAAATAAATCGGTGGATTTATTTACCTAGGTCTCATTTTAGAAATTAAAGTCTCTTTCTGTGATATTAAGCAATTTTTATTTAAAAATAAATATCCATTTCAAACTCTGCTTTATACTTTGAAGTTTCTGCTACTGACTTTCATCTTTTATTCCATTTTTGGTATTTCTTAGCATTTTTAAAAAATATATTTTTATTGAAGTACAGTCAGTTTACAATGTTATGTCAGTTTCTGGGGTAGAACACAATACTTCAGTCATATAGGAACATACGTACATTCGTTCTCATATTCTTCTTCACCATAGGTTACTACAGTATATTGAATATGGTTCCCTGTGCTATGCAGTATAAACTTGTTGTTTATTTTATATATATTAGTTAGTATCTACAAATCTCAAACTCCCAATTTATCCCTTCTCACCCTTAGCATTTTAATGTTTTTTATCACAGAAACTGGCATGTGAATGTATTTTGTCCCCAATTTCTGGCTAATCATTCTAGATATCAGTTTTGTCCCTTTTATATTTCAAGTTTGATGTATGAAACAATAGATTTCTGATTCTTAATATCCATGAAATAATTTAGCACTTCCTACTCTTAATACATGCTTTAGAGATTAGTTGATTGAATTTTTTTATTTGGTAATAATAAAGTAGAAAGAAAATATGAAATATTATACTTTGGCTTCTCTATTTCACACTATTCATTAATAGAATGTATTATGTGTAAATTACATAAACTTTGGCATTGATATTGCAAGTAGTTTCTTCGTGGATCACTTATATTTTAGAATTAACCTTAATCTTTTAAGAATAAGTTTTTGGACCAAAGTTAAACAAATTGGATACATAAATATCAGGCATAATCTTATGTTATTCAATGTAATACTTATTAGGTTAAAATCACACTAATTTCAAAGAGTATGATTCATATTTGAATAATATAATTAGATAAAATGGCAGAAATATTTAGACTACATGAAATACCATTTTAGCCAGAAATAGATATGATAGAAAGTAGTATCACATATGAGTCTTTCAATTTAGCAAACTATCCAAAACTAAATCTGAATGGATTACAGAAAGAATATAAATGCAATAAAAGAACTAAAAATCTACCATAGTGTTATAAACATGGGTATTTGAATTTGGGAGTTGAAAAGCTAATTCAAAAAGGCAAAGGCAGTGTAGACATTGTGGTAGATTCAGAGATGGGGAAAGTAACAGTAGTTCACTTTTTTTGTTTGTTTTGTTCTTATCATAGCTCCAAAACCAAATTATTCTATGGATTATTTAATTTGAAGTCTCATATAATGATTTATAATTTCTAAACATAAACAGTTTTATTAGAAAATATACTCTGTGCAAAAATAAATTTACTAAATTTCCAGACACATAAATCAATGAAGTTAATTTTCTTTGTGAAATGTACAGATTAAGTGTTACATATCTGGAGCTTCACCTGATCTCAATATATACAACTATGGAAAATTTTATTAAATAGCCATTTTTCTTTGACATTGTCATTTTTAAAAACTATTTGCATAAAAGCAAACAACGAAAGAAGAAAGAACATCAAATGTATTTTCTTACTTGACTGGCCAGCTCACTATTTCTCATAATTAATTTAAAACATTGTTATTTTGGGACATCTTCTTTCTTGCTTACTTCGTTGTTGCCTTTACTTAGTGTCAGACCCAGAGTCTATCACCATGAACACTAAAAGCCTTCAAGAATGCATTTTAAATTAGAAGAACTAATTACTGTTGAAATTTAAGGGACTTTTTTCAGTTCTGCCACAGACAATATTTTTGAACAAAATCTTATTGGCCTCATTCTCTCTGATAATATTTTGAACTAGAAATAACAGTCTCAAAGGAGTACACAAATCTAAACTAGATGACACATTGGATTTTGAACCTATTTAAGACACTGAAAGCTTGAAGGTTACCATAGTTTTTTTTTTTCTTTAATTGTTAAAATTTTAAGATGCTGTTTCTATTTCTCCAAAGAGGAAATATGATAGTGATGACTTTTATTTGCCCTATATAAATGTTCCATTTTACCTTTAGCTTACAGGACACAGTTTGCCAAATCATGTCTTAGAGGACACACATTGAGAATTTCATTTTTATTTAGCTATGATGACTGAAAACAGGTTTTGCAACCCTTTTATTACAGAAATGATGTTGGTGAATTTTTTTTTAATTTGCTAGCCACATGAATTAGAATCCTCTTGATTTTATACTTAGGTCATATGCTAAATTTCAATTCACTTTCATCCCCACCCCCTCATAAAACAAAAGAATCTAATAAATAAATATTTGGAAAGATGGATTTGATATTTATATTCTGATGAATTCTCAGGTAGAACAAGATTTAATCATGTGGCCTGTCATTAGTAGCATAAATATAGTTATTTGAAAACTAGCTGTATATTTTCCCTCGGAATAGATGTTTCCTTTTGTAAGTCTGTTTTCATACTTCCACATAACCAAGTGCTCCCCCCATTTCCTTTATGAATAATCCTGTCTCCTCAGTGACCACAGCAAAATGACATTAAAAAAATATGGGTTGAAAGAAAGTATGAAGGCTATGAATTCCAAGGTTTAAAAATAATTTCCAGTCTGCGTGGAGGAAATAAATCAAATATTCTTCAATTAAAATGCAAGAAAAGCTAAATCTAATAATAAATTTGGGATTTATTTAGTACTTATGAAACACTGAGTAAGCTTTTTTCTCCTTAAGTAGGGTTAATGATAGTGCATACTCACTGGGATTTCATGAGGATTAAAACACATAGTATAGTGTTCAAGATTCTAGCTGCATGTTAAAACACTTAATAAACTATACCTATTTATAGAAAATATATATTGAAGGCTAGATCAAGTTTATTAATAGGAAAGTTAAATACAGAAAGTAACAGGTAAAATGATGTCTGTATAAATGACAGATTCTAATTCCTACTTTGTGGAATAGCCAGGACTTGTAATGATGGAGATAAAAATGACAGGAGAGAATTCAAGGTTAGAGGTCAATACAAAATTCACACTAGTCATAGTGGTCTACTTAGACGGCTGACATCAATAAAAGCAGTATGAGATATCTAACATCTGTTGACCTCAGAAATAAAAGTCAGTTCTTTTACCAGTAAAAATGAATTTATTCCAGAAGAGCAGAGAATTGTAGTTCAGGACAAGCAACCCACAGCAAGGACAATATGCAAGTCCAAAACACAAAGGAGAGGAAAATTATTTTCTAGAGAAAAACGAGCAAGTTGAGAGGGGCTATTTTGAACAAAAATCCACTGGAGAAAAGTGAGAGTTCAGGGTGATGACAATTTCTCATTGGCTGAGTTGCTAGGGTAGTCAGTTTCACACAGGAGATGCAATTTATATTTTTCCCTGATGCAGCCTATAATTGATGATTCTTTCCTACTGATAATTTTTGTTTTGAGGTCTGTAATTGACAATTTTTGTAACTGACATGGAGTGGTACTGGATGAGAGCTCCTCCTCCTGGCCTCCCAACCCCATTTTAGTGAGGTTCCCCTTTACTAATTTTCAAACATCTAACTAATAGAAATGAGAAATGTATTTAATAAGCAATAAGACAAAATTAAGAAAGACCTTGAATGTAAATATAAAATTTCATGCTTTATGCCATCATCCTAAAAAATGAATGTTTTAGACCTGAGGAATTCTAGCTGGCAGTGGAAAGTAGAATGGATGAGGGTAGAAATATGGGGACAATCTCAGAGCAGGTATGGAAAATTAAGTGTGAACTGGCAGGACTCTGGACCTGGGTCCACGAAGCACAAATGGAAAAGGAAAGTTAATATAAGTCATGTTGGAATACAGAAAAATATAATTTGATGGCATATTTTCAAAGATTAAATATAAGGAATGGAAACAATGTAATACAGTGAAAAGAAATGGTTCATGTTTCAGCTCTGGCTTTTATCTGTCGTGTGCCTTGATAGGGCAAGATAAATAACCAAAGTGCAGTTTCCTTTTCTATAAAATGTGGATGACAGACTATGGGCAAAATAATACCTATAGAAATAATAGTTACTAAATTTTTTTTAGATTTTTTTTTTTTTAGTTTTTTTTGTCTTTGATTGCCAATACAAGGATAGTGTGTGTAGTAATAACACAGAATCTGGATAACATATAGATTAAATAAATGGTATTAGTGTTAGGTAGTTAGATAAGTGGGGGCACAGAGCAGATAGGTGAAGGAGAGGGAAGATGCTCCTGAAAATGGTATTATGCCTGCCTCCAGCATAAAGGGACTTATTTCATCTAAATGAGTGCCAACAAGAAACTGGTTAGAACCCAACAGCCTCAACTGCTCAGTAGCAGGAAGGACTTAACTGGGCGTGACCAAATGCTCATTGTAATATAATTAGCACTGCAGTTTAGGCCCCTCCATGGGTTTTTCTGTGTACACCATGGGTAAGGACATGCACAAAGGGGAAAAACATGACTAAGCATTACAGTGTCAAGAGCCATCCATCACTCAGAAGACCATCTCTAAGCAAGGGTATAAGAAAAGGGGCACACAAAGACTGTGGCTTTTCCTTTCCTAAGTAAATCCTTTAAAATCTTTTGCTGCACAACATACCATCTCCCATCTATATTCTTACCTTTTGGATAAGACAAGAACTGGGATATTTTCCCTTTCCCTTTTGGGGTAATATCAGCATTATGAACATTAAGAGAAAAACATAATGAAATATGATTTTAAACATCATTGCTGCATGAATTGGAAGACTGTACTATAATTCATAAGAACAAGAATATAGAGGACATCCACTTTGTGGCTAGGGTAGGTAGAGGGGAATTTTAGGACAACACAGTATGTACCTGCTTTAAAAGGCATGTTCTCCATTGAGTAGAATTAGAGTAAAACTGTTAGGAGCACACAATCCTTACCAAAGAAATAGCTCTCTTTTCCTTTCAGTTATTAAAATTCAAATGCTATTGTTCTATTTTGTCTCACCTAGTTTTATTTTTTCCCAGTGGTAATAATAGTCTAATACAGCAAAACCAATTTAAATCCAAGCCAACTGATAAAACAGATCATATTATACCACAAGGGATTCTGACCAAACTCTCCACTTGCCTACAGAGATTATATTCATGAACATTTCTTCAGCGATTATCCAAATTACAAATCAGAAGTAAACTTTTATATAAACATAGTTTGAAAGCAGGTGGTGTTTTGATTATTTGCATCTGAACATTCTAATGAAGCCATGAGATATGAATAGATGGTAATTTATTGAAAGAAATGAAAAAGGGAGTTTTTAGCTGAAACCTCAAGGTGAGAAGAATGCTTCATGAAATCACCAAGTATGAAATTTAAATTCTCCTGCTGAGTTAAATATGCCTTGACGATGTCAATGAACTTGGAGAAAAATGACAAATTGCTATTATATGCTCAAGTTTCCAAAAGTCATGCTGTTAGCTATTGTAAATATTGCAGTATACTACTGAAAGGAATGCTTTATATTTATACTCATTTTTTGTACAAAAATCTTGTCTTTTACAGATTTTTTTTTACAGAACTACAGCTGAGTTCAGAAAATATGTAATAAAGATTTATGAAACTTTTTCCTCTCTTAAAAAATGACCGTACATAGTTGAATTCTGATTTTAAATTTTATTACATATTTTTTAATCTTAGTTATTATCTACAAAACCATAAACTCCCTTACCCTTTATATGCCTACAACTGTGTATACTAACTTTTTGATAATATTTTCACTCTCACTGCTGAACGTAAAGTTACAGAGTCCAGTAAAAGCAGAAATGGTCCAATTACATCAGAAAGCTTTTTATTTTCAATAGAAAATAAAACTACCAAAGGCCCGGGAGAAAAATAATAGACAAGTAAAATGTAAAATAAAATAACAAAATTTAAAATATTATTTTTTCTAATTATCACACTGAACAGAATGGTTTTGGTTGAAATTCTGAGAACTATGGAAATCATTTTTATGTTTAAACATGATATTTTAATCATGATATTTTGATGAGAATGATGTTAAAGAAAGATTTTTAATATGTGAATTGATAATTATTAACTTTAATGACATAGAGATAGAATCATTACCTACAAATAGTAATTAAAATAGCTATATTTTAATAAGAATAACATTTTTGACAAGATAATTTTAGTGCTGTCATCATTTAATCCTGTATCCTTACATAGAAAATTTGGCATCATAATTTATTACTCTCTCTTTCTGACTCATACCAAATCAGTCATCAATTACTATTAATAAAACCTAGTAATATCTGTTAAAATTGGCTACTCTTCATTCCTCACACTTCTGCCTTAATGTAGACCATTATTTTTCTCATTTGAACTATTTTAAGTGTCTTCTATCTTATTTCATTTTTACTAGACTTTCTACCTTAATGCATCCTTAATATAAATTTCAGAACTATTTTTATAAAATTAAGCAATAATTTTACTCCACTATCTGTAAACCTCTTTTGTTAATGCAAACTATAAGGTATAAACCCCACTTATTAATTTGGCCCTTACAATTTGGGCCAATCTATTCTCCCAACATCCTTCTAGCTCGTTGGTTCCCACAGACACATCTATGTTCATTCCACACGGAATATGACCCTGTTCCAGACTTTTTCATGAGTCATTTTCTTTATATATTATATTACTCCACCTACCATAAATGACAAAAGTAATTAATAATTAATAATTTGATCAGCAAAGTACTATACTTCCTCTCAGACTCAGTTCAATTGTTACCACCACAATGAATCTTCCCTAATACCCCTAGAAAGATTTGGTTTCCCAGTCTTTGATGTGTTCCTAACACTTCATTCTCTACTCTATAATAAAACTCACCACATTTACACTCATTAATTTGTTTAGACCTTTGTGCTATCAAATGTATTATAAGGGCCAAGACTCTGACACAACAAAGAGAGGTTGGTGAAACAACATGGGACCTTATATCTAATACAGAATCTCCTGCTATACTATGGAAATCCTGAATCAAACTGTGCATTTTTAAAGGGATCTTCATGTGATTAGTTTAAAAATCCTGCTGAAAAATATACATATTCTTCTATTCTTTGGGCCAAGTACAGAGCTCAGTTCTCAATTAAAATTTACTGAATGAAGAACATTTTAAGTTGGAACCTAGTACTATGAATTTTACTGATGAAGTATATTATTTAAACTCTTGAGATTTTATTATAATTTGACAATAGTAAGTCATATGAAACACAATCCTTTTTTCTCTACTTTAAATTTTTATGTTGGTGATAACAAGAGGAATAGTAAATCATTAGCATTCCATTTCAAACATTAAAATCAGGAATTAGTTTGTCAACTGGTTCTCTTCCTTATACAGTCATTAATGGTAAATTTAGGACTCTTGCTAAATCAACTCTAAAATGCATATGGATTATATACATATTATTCTACCTAATTCACATGCTATGATATAATACCCTTGAGAAAATTCACATTTGCGCAATTAAAGCATCTGCCTTTTTTTTGACTTGCACTGAATTTCCTGTTAGCTGATAACTTACTTATTCAGAACCCATACAAAAATAAGGCTTAGATCTAATATGAATTCCTGCTGCTCAAGGGACAAATCAGTCTCTGAAAATTCATCCAGGGCTGACTGAAGGTCATCAGTGCAGGACTGTGTTTCTTTAAACTGAGTTGCTAGATATGGACAGACCACTGAATTCTAGATTGTAAGCCTCTCTCTCCTTTGCCTAAACATACTGAAGAGAAATTCAGAAAAATTTAAGCAGCTCTCCTATCTTCCTCTGATAATGCAATAGTGGGTCTATTGCAGGAGGATACACAGAGTACAGATTCACAGTACCAATCAACGAGGTTGCATTTTATTTAAGAGAATAATATTCCTCAATAGCTAATCATAATAGAAATTTATTTTACATCACTGTCTTATAAGACTGAAGAAACATGTCCATGTGGGTGCAGGCTAAAAATGAAAATATAATTAAGAAAATCACTCTGAATATCCTCTGAAAAATAACATAATGATTAAATACACATATTTCCATGGGGAAAATTCTATTTTAATCCCCAAACTACATTTTTTTGGAGCTAGATCCACACAAAAAAGTTATATCCTATGAGGTCCTGAGTATATAAAATAATTTCTACTGGTTTTGTGTTTACTGAAACCAGAGGGAAAAAACACTATTAGCTAAAAAAATCCAGTTGAAAAGTATCCAGAATAAATCTATATTATGTTAATTATTTATTTGTTTAATTGTAGGTGTCAATGCTAAATGCTGTCCTCTCCATTGATTAGCCTGCTTTAAAAGCTGGATCCCTAGCACTGTATACTATTAATTATTATTAAAAAAAGATCAAAAGGCTCAATATATTAGTTTCTAAGTGGGAGTTTGAATAAAAAGTTTCTGAGTTGAAACTTTTCCACTCTTAGAACATGGATATATTACTGAGAAAAAAAGTGTTTTCTTTGGTTTTGGCTTTTTATTTATATGATTTTTAGATATAAAAATACAAAGTTGAAATCATGTCCTTTAATGCTAAACCAATTTACATCTCTATCATTTCTATCTTCTAAGATAATGAAAATATTGCACAATTAAAAGCTCTTGAATCGGTCCCATTGTGAATTGGCCAAGAGGCAGTGAATCTGCCAAAAAGAAGTAGAACAGCTGTGAAGATGCCAACACAATTGAGTACTCCATATTTACATATTTCTAAATATGGAAATTTATTGAACACTTATGGGCATGGAATGACAATGGGGTCAATTCAACCATAAGGCAATGCTGAGACACCTTCATTTTGACCTCTTCCCTTGGCATAAGTTATGTCTTAATGAATGCATGTCTAGCCACAGACTGTATACGCAGACGGGGAAAAAACGAAAGCATAAAACATGATGACCACCTATTAAATAATAGTTTTAAAATATTATTTAATTAACTAACTAAAAATAGATAAGCAATGTTTTATTTTATTTGGGAAACAGTATACTGGATTTCTTTTATGCGAAAATAATCATATAAAAATATGAATATTTCAAATTAAAAATTCAAAAAAATGTAGATTTAATTTTTCCTCAAATTTTCTTTATCAGTGTAGAATCCTACTCCATTTGCCAAAATCAGGCAAATTCAAGGTATCACAATTCACCTGTCTTCAATCACAATGATCATGTGGCAAAAAGAAATCCATAATGCTATAGAGAACTTCTTGGTATCTAATTTCCACCATTCCTTCAAAGAAAAAATGTTAATATAGTCTTTTCCATAAAACTTTTCTGACATCTCTTTTAAATTGTTAGGGCTGTTCAAACAAATATACCATATTCCAAACTGAATTTCATAACAGGGTGGGACAATTCTTGGGTTGTGGTACAAAAATCATTTTAAGTCAGAAACAACAGTGTATACTCACTCACTGATTATTCACTGCTACAAATTGAGTACTACATACTAAGCATTATGCCAGGATCTGAACGTTTCCTTTCCTTATAAATCAAAACCTGTATTATGTATGTTTATGAAAGTTTCAACACCAGCAGAGAAAAGGCTATTCTTCTATAATAAAGTTGTACTATTATTTCACAGAGGGTTTCTAGTTGTAGTTCAAAAACTGTTCTTTTTATGGAATGGCTAAGTATGTGATTAAAAGAGGTAAAATAAAGGATATTGTTTCCCATGAGAGTTTGACATTGCTAAATCACAGCACCATTTAACATATTAAGGAAGATTACCATGTAAGGAGAGAAAATAAACACTCCTTATGTAAAAAAGGATTATTTTAGAGTCTATAAATATTTCAAAAACTAGACAACTGTATGATGCATTAATAGATAAGTTGGAGTATTATATAACATCATAGAGAACTTGAAGTTACAAGTGTAATGAGAAATAAGGAAAACTGCAGCTTTCACTAATATATATTTTATAATTTAATTTTGTTGTATTGATCACAATTCTAAAATAAAAATAAACACAATTAACATTTACTAGGTAGATGTCATACACTAGTATATTTAAATATACTAGGCCACCTACCCATAACCCTGAGAAGTACCCTGAACATTTTCTAAAATGAAGTATTGTATTTTCTCTTCATTTTTGTACTAGACTCTACTGACCTACTTCTACCATTTAAATTCAAAAGAAACATTTCCTTTGTTAATTTTGAGTGCTTGAAATAATTTAAGAACAAAGCAAAATCCTTAATCTTAGACAAAGATAAGTATGGAAATCTTAGTATTTTCAAAGCCTCAATTTGTTGGACTTTAATTTCTAAACTTATTGACATGTTAGTGCTCATAAAACAAGGAAGGAACTTAAATCTGTTACTGTTTTTAAACTCAATTCTATACTTAAAAGCATTTCTGTAAGTAAAATGAAGAAAAAGAGAGAAAAGAAAGAAAAGAAAGAAAGAAAGAAGAAAGCAAGTGGGAGGGAGGGAGGAAGGAAGTAAGGGAGTGAGAGAGGGAAGGAGGGAAGGAAGGAGGGAAAGTAATGTACTTCATGATTTGCAGATAAATCTGAGGAAGAAATATAACATTCATTCACTAAACAGAACGCTTCTTACTATAAATAATTTCAAACTTTAAATCTAGGTATAATTTACTATCCAGTCAGGTATTTTAATATAATGTAGACACAAGGTAGGATTATTAGCTTTTACAAAATATGTAAAATAAGTTTTATCAATATGTCAAGGTAACTAGGTAAGGACTCTAGCCATATTGCAATAATATAAAATCATTGAAATTGATTAAAAAACAGAGTGATGAAAGATACATTTTAATTTTCCAAATTCTGCTTCAGCAATTTACTTAAATAGCTTTTAAAAAATAAATAAAAAAGTTATATCTAATTTCTGGCACTGACTTCAGAAGCATACCATAAAGTACATATGTCTAAATCATTATGCAATTCAAAACTGTAATACTTCTTCCATTATGCAAATAAGCAAATGACATTAGAATATAATCAAATTTCTCCAAGGTTAAATGATCTATAGTTTGGCATTTCTACTACATAATTGCCTTAAAGTTATATTCCCACAGTTCCTCAACTAAGCTTAAGTGTTTTGAAGTGCAAATTTATTATATCAGGCAAATCAAAATTAGATGGTAAGACCATCCTTGGCAACCCTGATAAAATCCTCCACCAAATAGCTAAAAAAAAAAAAAAAATTTGCAGTTTATTTTAACTCTCACCTATAGTCTGTGTGTTCAGAGGACATTGAAAGGGCTCAAAGGAAACATGAAGCCTGGTCTATTTAAAATATTTTGCTTTTAATTACACTGAGAAAAGAGGGAAACTATAATGCAAAATATATATCATTTTTGATCAGAAGACGAGTAAGAGCAAATTTTAATGAAGATTTAGCAACATATTCAATTAATGTTCATTTGACACAGAATAATAGGAAAAAAAAACAATTATCACAATAAAAGTATTCTAGTATTTTCCTACTGTCAACACAGTTAGTTATATTAATCATTGTACCTTAGCAATATTGATGAGGAAAGTATTTGCCCATTGATCATTTTCTTAATACAAAGCAGAGAAGACAAAATTTAAAGTCTTCTTAAATTAAATATCACATTCTTTCCACATTTCAATGTGATTCACAAATCATGTAAAAGAGAGAAAACTCTCACCTCCAACACACACACACACTCATACACACACACAGAGAATGTATGGGTGGAGTTGCATTTCTTTCCTCTCTTAGCTACAAACGTTTCAGGCCTAGGGATAATAACAAAGATATTACTAAAAAGTGATGCTGAACTGTGAGTTCTAGAGTGACAGTGGGGTGTTCCCAAGTTTTTGTGTCAGGGACTACTATTTATTTCAGAAACCCACCTAGAATTAAACAGGGACCTCAGCGGGAATTGGAGTGCTGCCTACCAAAGGCTTGCTGTAGCCCATACCCTAAGAGATGATACCCTCAGTGCAGCAGAATATTAATTAATGAAAATTACACAACTTCCTGAAGCTTCCTTTATGTATACAATTGGGAACATGAGCGTGGAAGTCATATAAATGGTGAGAAATTACATCATTCAAGGAGCTCAAGGATGTGATTAGAAAATGAAAAACAAAGACAAAAACAAAAACCAAAAATACCCAAAAACCCATTTCAGAGATTACTCAGAGTTGAAAGAAAAGCCATAATTTGTTCCACATAAACTGATCACTAACTCCTACCCTCATTGTCAAAAATGAAAACAAACAAGAAACCCTAAATAAATAATAAATAAGTTAATATAGGAAAACAGCCAATAATTCTGTTTTATATAGATTATGCTTCACATATATGTTTATCTGTGAACTTGGTATTTATGAAATTGAGCCAAAAAAGAAGAGCTGAATGGTATAAGAGTTTTTAACCAGAAGCTCTATAACTGAGACCAAATAAATTTAAGATTTTAGAAAATAATAACAAAAATAGCAGTAAAGAGAATGATGCAACTGAAGCAAGAGCAAATAAACCTAATCCGGCTTTGAAACTGATATTCCTATAGTCCTGAAAGATATTCAAGGTAATGGAATAACAATTTCTATTTTAATCTCTGCATAGTTCATATTAGTTTATGATTATTAAACCAAACACATACACACACACACACACAGACCGAAACTATACTAGCCAGCCAGAATTTATCATTCAATTTGAAAAGAGAGAAAAAACATTAAAGTTGTAACCAAAAATGCATGAACAAATCCAGTCCTCTAGTTTAATTACCAGAGAATTTCAAATACAGCAATTGGCCAAGTCATGGTGAGAGTTACAAAACAGATGGGTCTTTGATTTGAAATCTCTTAAGCTCTTACAAGAGATGAAGCAAACTCAGAAAAGAGAAAGGGTAAAAGATTATGCAAAGTAGAAATGCTTTCTTTTTTACCTCATTTCCTACCCTGACCACAAATAAATTCATAAATCTCTCCACTTGAGTTTCCAGATCTAAATAGAAAGTGAACTACAAATGTTTAAATAGCTTATCAGCCTTATTTGGTATGGATTAGTGTAACTCTTGTCCAACTCTACAGATTAGCTCAGTAATCAAGTGTGTTTTCATTTCATTTAGTATCCTAATTAAATGACTCTGGAATCCTTGTCCATAAATTACAGAAAGCTTGTATTTTATCTCCTGCAACACCTGCCTGCTCAGCTCACCACACCTCGAAAAACCCTCATACTCCAAGGTACAACACAGATCAGTCTGATCAGGTAGTGCCTTGTTTCACTAAGCAAAAACTAGAAAGGCTGAATCTGGAGCTAAGTTCCCTAGTTTATGGTTATTACTTGCTTTATAGAGTTCAGTTGATTATGTAAGTAACCTGAAAGGTCCTGTTCCCCATTTCATTAAATGCTTCCACCACTCAGTGATGTTGCCACCAGAATTAAGATATTCAACTGGCTAAGGGCAAAGACTTTCCCTTGTACCAAGTGTTGTGACAGCTGATGCCTGCAGTCTGGCCATATGTGCCCTGGTCTCTGCACAGTACTGTAGCCAACCAGGCCTGCCATTCTCCATCACTAGAAGCCCTCAACAGGCCATAACAACTGTAAGAGATAATGTGTAAACTAATGATTGTCATCACACCTTCAGATTTATCAGTAATTTCTTATGATATTTGTGTGCCATAGGGAGACAAGGCAAATCAGTATTTCCCAAATATCCCCATCATTACACCCATATAAGCACTTTATCTCCCTTCCATTCCTATGTAACCTGGACCTTCATGTATCAGCAATATTTGAAGCAGGCATTAACAAAATTTTAGTTAACATTTTCCCAGAGTGGCAGGATATGGGACATTCTAGCATCAGAAATGCAGTTAGATACAAAATCTATCCTATAACAAATACTATCCACATATCTTCAGGTTCTGCCATATCTTCTTGTCAGGTTGTGGTCAGAGCATGATGAGTTCATCAAAGACACCCTTTGACTCTCAGAAGAATGGATTGTGGGCCTCACTTCATTTCCTCCCAGAAAACCTTATATGTCTCTTCAAATTGTTCACTTGTAACGTTCAACTGGCCTGCAGGCATGGATACAGGAGGAAGAATACATGAGCCTACAGCCAAAGCAAGTTGCACCCTTTTGCTACAATAGTGCTTTCAACCTAGGGCAATCCTCCACTTCCTCCAGGATATATCTGGTAATGTCTGAAGCCATTTTTGGTTGTCACCACTGAGGAACGCAATTGGCATCTAGTCGGTAAAGGCCAGGGATTCTGCTAAACACAAGACTATATACAAGACTATCTGCCTCAGCAGAGGTTATTCAGCCTCAAAGACCAATAGTGCTAGTGTTAAGAAATCCTGCTTTCCACGTAAAGTCTATCTGTACAACTCAACTTGCTCTCTTCACTCCTAAACTCTATCCATCTTGGAGTTTGTAACACTAAGATTTTATAGTCTTGTTAATATATTACCAAATGCATACATTCAGTTACATAAAACTTCTTTGAATTAGAGTTTATAATCAAGGTTCCATTATAAATAAAATAAAAAGCTACAAAGATCATTTATTTTAAACATATAATGCTTCTTTCTTTTTAAATCAAAGTTAGGCTAAAATACGAAGTTAGAAAATCACAGATGTACTAATGAAAAACATCAAGTTGTGCCAAATTTTGGTTTAGAGCTTGGAGATGATTTAGAAATATAGTACCTGGGTGTGCATATTTGTGTTTTATTGACTGGAAGGATATTTATCAAAATGTTATACAGTTAATACTAAGTATTAGGAGCACGAATAACTTTAAATAGCGTATGTAACAATATGACATGCTGTACATATGTGCTATATATATTATACTATATATATTATAAGCATATACATACACATATATATAGAACTGTAATAATCAGGAAAATGCTAAGGTAGTGTCATTCAGAACACTTTTTGAACAAAATATAGATTCAAAAACTGACACATAACATATGTAATAGAATAATTTATGATGATGGGGCTTGGGAAAGGCTGACCCAAAATTAGCCAAGGTGGCATACTGATTATTTTGAAATGAGAAACAGCCAGTATAAGAAGACTACTCTGACCCTTCTTTGTTCTCCTGAAAGCAGGAATCAAAAACTCCCATGGGAAGGTATCCTGCCTATGCCTGGAGGATGGAGGGAATTCTTATCACCATAGATAAGAGAATTCCAGGCAAGGAAAGCTATATAAATAGACTTTGTTACTTCTTCGTTAACTTGCTACCCCAAGCAAAAACCCCTTGTTTTGTCTAATCTTCATAAATAATGAATTTTTTATCTAAAAAGTTACATAAATAGACTGCTTTGGTCACTTCTTCAGTCCTGTATATGTGGGACCTCCATACATACAAGATTAAATTTGTTTATCTTCTTTTAATCTATTTCATGTCAATCTGATTATTAGACCAGCCACAAAACCTAGAAGCATAGAGAAAAATGTCTCCTCCCCTACAATGACAAAGATAACTTTGCAGTTGGGTGGAAAAAGAACGGTCATTTCAAAAGCAGTGCTGCATTAATTATATTCAAATACAAAATAATCATCTTGACCCCTATTTCACAGCATAACTAGGAGTTATTTCCAGGTAGAATAAAAATATAAATGTGAATGTATAAACAATAAAGGGTTTAGAAAAACACATAGAACATCTTTATGACCTTACTAGTAAGCAAAGATTTATTAAAATATAGGACCAAGAGAAGAGCAAATTACAAAGGAAAATTAAAATGTATAAATTGAACAATATAAACATTAACAAATACTATTTGTAACAGGCACTACTAAGAGACTGAAAAATCAATCTACAGATTCGGTGAAAATATTTTGAGTAGATACATTCAATCTCACATCTAGAATATATAAAAAATTCTTGAAAACCAATGAAAATAGGCAAAAATAATCTTAAATGGAAAAAAAATCACAGAAGTGGATATATAAACAGACAATAAAATTTTTCAAAGGTGCTCAACTTGATTAGTCATCAGCTAAATGTATATTTAAACTGATTCAACAATACTACATATACAATAGAATGCTAAAAATAGTAAATAGAGAGCAGCCAAGATGGCGGAGTAGAAGGATGCTCTTAGCTCACCCTCTTCCACAAATGCACCAAGAGTGACATCCATGGACCCATCTATCCATTTAGAACACTTGCTGAACTTTGACAGAACATCGCTTTCTTAAAAACAGTAAATAAAGAAATAAATGGCAGGAATGTGGAAGAGAGTATAACTGGTTATGGCCTACAACAAAGTTGAAAAATTGTTTTATGCTATTTGCTAAAGCTGAGCATCATACTCTATGACAATTCCTATCTTACATTTTTATCTAAGAGAAATGCTTACATATATTTGTCAAAAGATAAGTACAAGAATTATCACAGAAGCTTATTTGGAATAGCCCAAAATTTGAAACAGTGCAAGTATCCAAAAACTGTGGAATAAATACAAATGTAGTGTATTTAGAGAGTGAATTATATATCACAGTCAGTAGAATGAACAAATCACAACTATGTCATTCAGACATTACTTTGAGTGACAGATGCTAGTTACAAAAGAGTAAATATAGAATGGTTTTATTTATATAAAATACAAAAATGAACACAACTAATCTATGGTGTTATAATCAAGACAGTGATTAGCTTATGAGATAAGTTTTGTCTGGAAAGAAAACATGAGAGAGATTCTGAGTTACTGGTTCTGTTCTATTTTTATTGTGGATGCTGCTTAAAGATTGTGTTCGTTTGATGAAATTCACTGACCCTAGGATTTGACACTTTTTTATGTATGTTATTATTTAATAAAATTCACAAAAATACGCTGCAGGAAATAAAATTATTTTCCAATTCTTTCCTGAATAAAAAAATATTATTTTTTGATGCTCCACTGAATTTGAGTAATAATGCTTTTATTTTCCTCAATGGAAAATGAACTTTGATTCTTATTAAATATTAGTTTGCAAAAGATTTCTATTCAGTGGTGGGGTATCTATTACCCTAAGAACTATGAGAAAACAATGTTCCTTAAACTCCAATTCTTCATAAACAAAGTAATACAGAATATTCACAACAGAATATCTTAGAATTAAAGTACAAAATATATGCAAGATTTAGCACAAATCTTATTTCAAATATTTAATTCATATTATTTAATTGTTTCTCATCACCTACAAAAATTCCAAATGACATCTATGAAACAAAATAGGTATAACATTTAGACCAACAATAAATTAGAGTGTGAACCAAATAAAATGAACTGAATGTCATTTTTCATTTAGCTACTGACCATTTTGAATAACCTTTACCATCACAAAAATTGCTTAATCTTTGTACCAGGACACATAGCAAGCTCTCCTGCTGTCACTTCTTTCATCTGCTAAACGCTACTGGTGGTGATCATCATCGTTTATATTTGTCATGAGATATGAACTGTTCAACTCTAAGATGAATATATCTACTTAAGGCTCAAAATTGTAAGTAGAATATTAAAGTATATTGCTATTTTAACTGGGTTTATAGTGAAAAATTGTACTACCCAGTTGAGTAACTTGAGCATTCTTAGTTTTAACTTTCTTCTCGGGGATTAGACAATGGACTTAACCGTGTACATTCGTCAACCTTCTTCAATACCCAGATCAAACTGATTGAAGGACTAAGAGAATGAAAAAAAAATAGATATTTCTATTAAATTTTCATATGTATCTGAAACAAGGTTGTGTGTGGACCTCCCACAATCTTAGCTGAAGTTTAAATTGACTATCAAAGTTTTTAGTTTCAAGAGGTTAACATTGCACTTATTACCACATTACATGGGGTGATGACTGTAACCCCATGACAGGGAATAAAGGGCAAGATAATTGAAATTTACACTGAATCGACAATGACTCTACAAAGTGGTCAGATGTAGGTCTGCAGTTATATGGGTGATATGGGATGTCAGTTCATGTTTATGAATGTTTGCCAGCAGGTAAGAAACAGGAATAGTTGATAATAATTGAAAATTCAGTAATTTGGATAAGCTTCACAAATGTAATACATTAATAGGCAAAGTTCTGAATCTTAAATCTGCATACTAGGAAAGCAGTGGGAAATTCAAAATGTCTACATTCTTATTTGAGTAATCTAAGACTAGAAGAAGGGGTCCAAGACAAAGCAATGTTAAATACACAAAGCAAAATAAGTATCAAGAAATGTAAACTGAATGTTAGGAAACAAACAGAATATTAAGTCTAATAAGCACTTAAAGGAAAGCATCCAGGGTTGCTAGACCAGCACAAAGCATTAAATTTGGGTATTCACTAAGTCTTGCCAGGAAGAAGGCAGTAGAGAGAACTATAGACAAACAATATCTACCTCCCAGCAGACCCGAAGTTTCAGACACTCATAGATTGTCTACTCTTCCCTGCCACAATCCAACATAATAAAAATCCACCCACTGAAATTACAAGTTCCTCCAGGAATCTAATTAGAGAACACCAATATGGAAGTCAAGGTTCTGGCATGTGGAAACAATCAATAAAAGTTTACAGAAAAGCAATGAAATAGTACTCTGACAGAAGAAATGAAAGGACATACTCATTTTTGTGTTACTTGGTTTTAAGTCTGGGAGTTCCTGATTCTTGAAAGTAATTAAATTTCTTTATCTTCCTAATGAAGTTACCCGAATTATTGGAGATATTCACATATTAGTAATAGTCTCCTCTTTTATACATGCAAAAGGGAAAGAAATTTAAATTCTTTTCTCAACCAGAATTATTTTTATTGACATGTAGAAAACATTATACATGTATCTGTGTATATAGGTAGATAAATGACAAAAAGATAAAATATAGATTTATAGATGATAAAATTAGGTAAATAGATAAAAATTTTGCTTAAGGATAAACTATTCTGCAGAAATATTATATTCTGCATATAATAAATATGTCTTGTGGTCAGGTGTATTAGCAAAATTCTAAAGAATTGCCCCCCTCATTATTTCCCACCCTAATCTTGAGAACTGAGAATATTATTGCTGCATGAGCCCTTTAAAAGCTGGGAGATTTTCCAGAAAGCAGCAGAGCATAATATCAAAGATTTGAATAAATAGTGAGAGGCACTGGACATGCCATTTCTGACTTGAAAATGGAGGCCACCATGTTATGAGGATGTAAGGATGTGGGCAGCCTCTAGAGGCTAAATTTGGCTCCAGCTGATGACTAGCAAGGAGTGGAAGACCTCAATCTTCCAACTGCAAGAAAAATTCTTCTGATAGCCAGTGAGCTTGAAAGATCCCCAGATGGGGACAAAGCCCTACCAAAACCTTGATTTCAGCCCAGTAAGACACTGACCAGAGGATCTTGTCATGATGTTCCAGACTTCCGACCTACAGAACTATGTGCTAAAAAGTGGGCATTGTTTTAAGTCACTATGTCTGTACCAAATTGTTAGGCAACAATGAAAAACTAATGGATTAAGATTAATACTTGTATATATGTGCCCTATTTGGTTTGTAAATAAATGATAAATAGTATTAATAGACTGCACATATTATATATAAGGGACAAATCCTTTAAAAGGTTAAAAAATTAAGGAAATGATTATTTTTAATAAACTTTTAATTTCACAAGACTTTTAGATTTAGAGAGAAGTTCTAATGGTGGTACAGTGACTTTCCCTATACCCTTCACCCAGTTCCCCCAATGGTTAACATCTTATATTAGTACAGTACGTTTGTCACAACTAAGGAACCAATATTAGTACATTGCTATTAACTAACTTCACACTTCATCTGGATTTCACTAGTTTCACCTACATGTCCTCCTTGTGCTCCAGGATCGCATTCAATATACCACTTTGCGTTTAGTCCTTATGTCTCCTCCATCTTCACTGTGACACTTTCTTAGAATTTTTGTTTCATTGACAGTTTTGAGGAGTTATGATAAAGTATTTTTGGACAATGTCCCTTAATTTGGTTTGCCTGCGGTTTATTTCATGGTTAGATGGAGTTATGCGTTTTGGAGAACACCACAGAGGGGAAGGACAATTCTTATCACATTGTATCAGGGTGTAAGCTATTCACTGATAATCTAAACCTTGTTTATCTGACCAAAGTACTATTCGCCTGGTTTCTTCATTCAAAATTTACCTTATCTTTTTATCTTTCCATACTCTATTCTTTGGAACTAAGCCTACTAAGTACAGCCCACACTCCTCAAGAAGAATTTGGAATTCCTCTACAAAGAGGATTTGTCTCTTGACTTCAAATCATTTTATTTATTCAATCAACATTATTATGAACTCATAGATATTGGTTTTATACTTTGGCTTATAACTTAATGCTAATTTTTGTTGCTCAAATTGTTTCACCTTTTGCTATTGGGAGCATTTTAATTGGCTCCTACATATTTTCACAGGCCCTTATTCTTTTGTTATTAAAAACAATTAAAAACAATTAAAAACATCCTGACATTCTGACACCTCATTATGCTCCAGACTCATCTTAAATTTTTCCTGTCTGAGCCCTAGTATCAGCTATTTGTCTAATGGGTTGTGGTCCCTCTTAATGGTTTTAGAAACAGATTGGGCTCTAAGTGTTCCTGATGCTACTGTGGTATAATTATCTTTAATACATTTTAAGGTGTATATTTTCTTGCCTGTGCAAGTGATAAATGTTCAATTAGGGTATTTGGAATCTACATAAACTTACAAAGAAATGGAAAATTTTTTTATATTTTCAGAAAATGTTTGGAGAATTTCTACATAATAAATAGTGCTTTAGTTGATTTCATAATAAGAATCTACTGGATTGATTTGACAAATTGGATAACAGTGTTCTTAACAAGGAGATGTCAATATCAATGATGGGTAAAGTAGAAAAATGGATGCACTGGGATAGCTGTATGCTTATCCTGAGCAACAGTGATGTGCCTAGTGCCAACCCTTGGCCAAGGAAAGGATTAGAGAGGCTAACTAGTAATTTAGACTGTGCTAGTAAATGTTTGAATTTCTAGCAGTTCCAAGGTCCTGCTTGTGTACATTGTTTGGGGATATATTAACTGATGGTGTATACCCAGTTTAACCTGTTATACAGCCTAAGTTGACTACATGTTGAATGGGCTATGAAAACTCCACTGAAAACTTTTGCCTGAACTTGCCTGAAATCAAGATTTCACCTAGAGATCTTAGCAGTTTACTATCTATAATCTAAGCATGCCCTGATTAATGAAAAGGGCTCTGGAAATCCATGCCTTCACTTTCTTTCTCCTAGTATACACTATCCTTTATTTTTTTTGTGTGTGAGGAAGTTCAAGTTCAAGTTTAAATAGGCACAGATCCCCTAGTGAGTGTGGTTTCTCTATAGACACCTGAATAGAAGACAAAAAGAAGAAGGAGAAGGAGCAGGAGAAAGAGAGGAGGATGAAAGGAGACAGTAAAGAGAGAGGAGGAGGAGAGAAGGAAGAGGGGAAGAAGAAAAAGAAATAAATACAACACTGGAGGAAAAATCACAGATTGAAAAATTCTAGTATTATGAACCAACTATGAATAAAGACTAGAGGTCTAAAGGAGTAGTGTTTATAGGTCTTAAGTAATATGTACCTGAGCATCCTATATCTCCCATCACCCCTCCCAAAGCCCATGCTCTTATCCCATTCCTTCATTCCTACTGGTTCACTTTGATTGTTTCTACTTAACAGAATGCCCTGAAGATCACGCAATTTTAAACGTATATAAAGATATTCCACATTCATTTTTGGAGTTACAAACTACTTTGAAGAGTTAAAATACCATAATTCACTCAACAAATCTCTAATTGAACTACATTTATGTTTGTTAATCTTTCACTACTTTAAATACAACTGCAAAAATTTAAAAGTTCAAGACTACCTATATAGCTGCAGAGATCAAGACATTGCAGTATTGGCTGAATAAGAGACAAATAGATCAATAGTACAACAGAGAGCCCAGAAATAGATCCACAACAACATAGTCAATTCGTCTTTGACAAAACATCAAAAACAACTGAATGGAGAAAAGATAATTCTTTCTACAAATAGTACTGAAAAAAAAAAAAAACTAGACAAAACTTGCACCCTTCAAAAAAAATTAACTCAAAATGAATCAGACCTAAATGTAAAACACAAAACCATAAAGCTTCTAGAAGATAATATAGGAGAAAACCTAGATGATGCTGGATATGAATCAGACCTAAATGTAAAACACAAAACTATAAAGCTTCTAGAAGATAATTTAGGAGAAAACCTAGATGATGCTGGATATGATGATGCTTTTTTAGATACAACACCAAAGCATGATGCATGAGTGAAAAAATTTATAAGTTGGACTTTATTAAAATTAAAATCTTGTTTGCAAAAGGACACTATTAAGAGAATGAAAAGACAAGTCACAGACTAGAAGAAAATATTTGTAAAATATATATTTGATAATGGACTGGCATCCAAAATATACACAAAACTCTTAAAAGAAAATGAACAAACAAACAAACAAACAAACAAAAAACAATTTAAAAATGGGGAAGATCAGAAAAGACATCTCACTAAAAAGGATACGCAGATGGAAAATAAATATATGAAAAGATATTACCCGTCATATGTTATCAGGGAAATGCAAATTAAAACAACAATAAGGTATCACTATACACCTATTAAAATGGCTAAAATCCAAAATTCTGACAACACTAAATGCTGATGAGGATGTGGAACATAAAAATTCTTATTCCTTGGTGGCAGGAATGTAAAACAGTGGACACTTTAAGAAAAGTTATATATTCTTTGCAAAATTAAACATAATCTTAGAATATGATCCAGAAATTTTGTTTCTTGGTATTTATCCAAATTAGTTGAAAATGTATGTATTCATAAATATCTTCTCACAAATGTTTATAGCAGCTTTATTCATAATTGCCAAAACTTTGAAGCAATTAGGATGTTCCTCAGTCGGTGAGTGGCTAAACTATGATATATCCAAACAATGGAATACTAATCTGTGATAAAAATAAGTGAACTCTCAAGCCATAAAAATAAGTGGAGGACTCTTAAATGCATAGTGCTAATTTACAGAAGCCAATCTGAAATGACTACATAATGTATGATTCCAAGTGTATGACATTCTGGAAAGGCAAAACTATGGATAATGTGAAAGATAAATGTTTTCTAGTGGCTTGGGGAGATAGAGAGAGAAAAAAGTGGAGCACAGGGGATTTTTAGGGCAATGAAACTATTCTGTACAATACCATAATAGTGGGTATTTGCCATTATACATTTGTCAAAACCCATAGAATACACAACAAAAAGGGTTAAAATCTAATGGAAACTATTGACTTTGGTTAAAAAGCTTGAGTCAGTGTTAGCTCATTGTAACAAATGTGTCACACCACTGCAGGATACTGATGGTAGGGGAGACTCTGTGTGTGTAGGGGAGAGAGGGTATGTAAGAACTCAGTACTATCTGCTCAATTTTTCTGTAAATATTACACTGCTCAAAAAATGAAGTATGTAATTAGAAACGTAATACTCCTTTGAATTATCCTCTGAATATATAATTTTTATTTTAGTTTTACTACTTTATTTTGGACATAGAGCCCATGTGATCTTGAATTAAGAAGTCTGTCTTTTAAAAGTAGTAGTGAAAAATTTTGAAAAGACAACTCTGGTTTTAGTTATGATAAGCAAAGAGCTTGGAAGTCATCACTCATATTCTCATAAAAACAAAAAGCTGAACAAACTGAAAATCAACAACTATTCTTAGATCAATTAGAGAAGTGTTGTCACAAGGCAAACTCCCACCTCCAAAACTGTAGAATTCGGTGAATACAGAGAATCACAGCTGTGATCAGGCACTGTTAAGAGAATGAATATGCAAGCCACAGACTAGAAGAAAGTATTTTCTAAACATATATCTGATAAAGAATTTTGTGATGGTTAATGTTATAGATCAACTTGACTGGGCTAAAGGGTGACCATATAGCTCCTAAAACATTATTTCTGGGTGTGTGTGTGAGGGTGTTTTTGGAAGAGATTAGAATTTGAATTGATAAACTGAGTAAAGGTTGCTCATCCCCAACACACTGGGCGTCATTCAATCCCTTGAGGGCCTGAGTACAACTGAAAGGCAGAGGAAGGATGAATTTGGTACATCCATTTTCTACTTGCCTTGGACATTGGCCATCCTGGACCTTGGGTATTTAGACTTGGGACAGGACTTCCACCATTAGCTCTCCTCATTCTCATGCCTTCGGATTTGAACTGAATTACACCACTGGCTTTCATGGTTCCCCAGCTTGTAAAGGACAGATCATGGGACTTCTTGCCTCCATAATTGCATGAGCCAATTTATATAGTATATCTCCTCATACATCCTATGTTCTGTTTCTCTGAAAAACTCAAACTAATATAAACTTGTATGCAACATTTACAAGAACTCTTTAAACTCAACATTAAGAAAACAAACAACCCCACTAAAAAATAGGAAAGTAATGTAAATAGGTATCTCACTAAAGGGGATATAAAGATGGCAAATATACATTTGAAAAAGTGCTCAAAATATGTCATTAGGAAATTGCAAATTAAAACAACAATAAGTTACCACTATACATTTTTATAATGCTAAAATCTAAAACACCGAACGCACCAAATGCTGGCTAGGATATGGAATAGCAGGACTCTCACTGATTGCTGGTGGAATATAAAATGATATAGTTCCTTGGAGGGCAGTTTAGCAATTTCTTACAAAGCTAAAGACAGTCTTAGCATATAGCCCAGTTTTAACACTTTTAGGTATTTACCCAATTGAACTGAAAACTTGTCCACACAAAATTCAGCACCTAAATATTTAGAAGCTTTATCATAATTGATCAAAGCTTGGAAGCAACCAAAATACCTTTCAATAGGTAAACGGAGAAACAAACTATAGTACATCCATACAATGGACTATTATTTTGCAATACAGAAGCATGAACAATCAAACTACATAAAAACATGGGGAAATCTTGAACGCATATTGTTATGTAAATGAACACAGTCTGAGAAGACTTCATATTGTGCTATTCCAACAGTATGGCATTCCGGAAAAAGCAAAACTGTAGAGACATTAAAAAAATCAGTGTTCATTAGGAATTTGAGGGAGGATGGGAAAGGATGGTCAAAATAGTCAGGGTATAGGGAAATTTATGGTGGTAACTATTCTATATGATACTATAGTGATAGAAAAAAGATGTTATATGTTGGCCAAAACCCATAGAACTCTACAATACAGAGTGACCCTTAATGTAAACTATAGACTTTCATTAATAATAATATATCAATATTGGTTCATTAATTGTAACAGATGTTCCACACTAATGCAAAATGTTGATTACAGGGAAACTATGGAAGAGGGTACCAATGGTATATGGGAACTCTGTATTATCTGCTCAATTATTCTCCAAATCTAAAACTATTCTTGAAAAATAAAGTCTATTAATTTAAAAAATAATAGTCAACCCTACTCTTAGAAAGCTCCCAGACATTTCATTCTTCCTTCATAAAGACAAATCAGTAAGAATCTCTTCTCTTAGCTATAAAAAAGAAATAAAATTTGGTTGAGTAGTTTAAGAATCAAAAATGCAGATTTCTTCAACAGAGAAAGGAGATAACACATAATTTACTTTAGGTTTTTGTCCTAAAAATGATGCATAAACATTCATGAGTGTCATGACAAATAGACACAGAAAAAAATAAGAGAAATTAGGTAAAGAAAAGGAAATGAAAATGGGAAAGGGAAATAAGATCATAAAAGTAGATAGATTAAGAGAAAAGAAAACATATAATTAAACAACTCTTGGATTTCTACTCTCCTTCAGGGAAGTTTCAATGCATCTGGCTGATGGTAAGCGTAAGGAATGAATCAGACTACTACAAATCACCAGTCTTAGCCAGTTTACACAGAGGACAAAAACAGTGCTGTTTCTTAGTAATGTCAATAGTTAAAGCAGGTAAAAAAATTTGCACAGGCATAGTCATTATTTAATTAGTTCCTATGTACTTCTGCTTTCCAAAAATCAGTGGGAGAAACCACAAAATATCATTATCATAAAGTGGACTTGCCAAGACTATTGAGACTGGCACATGCTCAATTCCATGTTAGGTGGTCTCTGATCAGTTTGGTCACCTGGCAATGCATGCCTTGCTTTCTCCTTTCTTGATGAGTTGCAAATAAGAGCCACCTGTAATTCTTTTCTCTTATTTTCTGTGTTCTGGTCTCTGTGACTGGAATATCTCTCCTTTAGTTAGTTGATTTAATTAATTTTATTTCTAGTAATTCACATATTTTTAATTAGACAATCTATTTTTAGAGATAGTACTTACACATAGTTTAAATATCCAAACAGTGGCATATAAGTTAAAATGTCAGAGTATTCTATGGCTTCATTCTCCCTCACCTCTAGTTCTCTATTTTCAGAACTATCTATTTTTTCCTAATTCCTCTACTACCTACTTCCATATTTTAAAACACCATATTGTTATCCCCCATTTCTTTTCTATTTCAATTTTAGCCGTTTTCAATGACTAGTTGATTATACAATGTGTTTTACCTTATGGATAGGAGTTTTGAGATCTGGCAGAAAAGAGATGAAAAGTAATGATACATACATAGATACACAAAGCAATCAGTAAAGTAAAGCAATTATTAACTACTGATAAAACAAAGAATAATCTATGAAGAAATACATTGATAGTATGGTACATGGCTTGATTATACTACCACATTTTATGTAAATAGAAAAACGCAAAAATTGAATATGTAACACAAAAACTGTGTACAAGTGTACTAGGTAAGTGATAATAGGTGTAGGTATATGAGAAACAATTTAATTAATAAGAATTAAATTGAAAATAGCTAAGCTCTTTCCCCACCTTACTCATTTTAATCTTAGCTATATGACTTGCTTTCAATACTAGAATATGGGTGGTAGTCACAATGTGCTATTTCTGAGCCTAGCTCTTAAGAGGCATCATGTTTTGCCCCTCTTATACTTCTACTATTTCCATGATAAGACAGGTTCTGGTTAGCCTGTTGACCCAGAAGAATAAAAGATATGGGACCAGACCTGTAACTTAGTCCTAAACTTGGAGCAAAGCCCAGCCAAGTGTAGCTTAAATCATGTCTACTTCACTCAGTCCCCAGATGGGTAAATGAGAAAGACATGTTTCATATTGTTTTCCCTTACTTTGAGGTGGTTTAGTACAAAGTTTTATTGCAGCCATAGATAATTAATACAACCTCCCTTTTTTGTTTGGAAATTTCTAAAAATATTTGGTGATCCTCAGCTTTCATTTCTATGTATGAGTTAGGCAACAGATATTGTTTAGAACTTGTATTTCTGTTTTGAGTAGAAAGGTTAAAGGATCTGATCTTGTGGGTTTCACTGTCCTGTCATAAAGCCATTAATGATTTTTTCTTTCTTTGTCATTTAAGCTTCTCCAAACATGAGTTCTTTATCAGAACTTTTCTTTCTGACAAGTCATTTTAACTAGAGAAATGTTTCCCAACTTTCTGCCTAGGAGGTATAAAAATATTGCTAGCATTCAGGAAGCCAATATTTGAAATGGCTAAGGACCTCACATTCAGCGTGCAGAATTTCACTTCAAGCTTATCTTTCCATTAAGTCCTCTCTCTCACAGTCAGCTATATATATGTATATACGTGTGTGTGTGTGTGTGTGTGTGTGTGTGTGTGTGTGTGTGTATAAAGTTTTCATTAACCTTTTTGGTTTACTTTCTCTGGAAAGATTAAGTCCTTTTTTAGACCATGTGATGCAGTTGCCTTGCTGGGACGGGAATGAAGAATGCAATCAAGCATTTAACTAAATGCTTCTGATGCAAACTCTATCAGTAATAATGATATCAACAAACACTTGTGTAGCAATAACTACATGCCACTGCTTTATGCTTATTAACATCTTTAATTCTTCCAAAAAGCCCTTGTGATAGGTACTATTATTACTCTTATTTTACAGATGAGGAAACAGAAGATAGGCATCACTCTGTTGGTCTCCTCATGCAGTAACCAATCATCCATCTTCTTTGTAGCTTCCAAAAATGTGACGCTATCACATTTTTTATATTCTTTTTCATGTTTATGTTTTTGCATGAGGGAACATATATATTACTTTTTAATTATGATATTTTTAGATAATTTTTTATTAACTAAATGTGATGCATCTCTATAAATCAATATAGTATAGTATTAGCTCTTTGTATTCCCACTGAATTTAACAACAAAAATTGTCTATTAAGGTGGCAAATAAGTTAGGAAGAATGTTGAAAGGCATTCTGGAAATCTCTTAGATACAGGATCCTAAAGTGAATAAAGTAGAAAATAAGTAGTTATTTAAGCATGTGGCCCGTCATTAACAGTTTTAGTCTCTGAATGTATTTCCAAAATGCGTAGGGCATTCCATGGACTTGCAATTTGCCACTTTGCACATAGAGCACCTCTCTTTTGCAGAGTGTTGTCTAGCAATGCAGCATTGATGGCATGATTTGCATTTTAATTTGGTAGTATGTCTATCTCAGTGATAAAGTCAGCACTAACTTGTTCCATGATACAGCTTGCTTTTCATGGCTATATGATTCAAGGGTTTGTCTTGCTTTAGTGAAACCCGTCTGGCATGGTGTCTCTAATATACACATCTGCAGAGGCAGCAGGTAATTAAGATTATTAATGGTGCTCATTTACACTAAATCTTTTCACCATCTTTCTACTTTCTCCTTGCTAAAGTAGAATGGGCCTTCATGTAAGAATTCTTTAGAAGAATTTTACAATTTTCCTTTTCACAATTCATTACAACTTCTTAGTACCTCTAGAAAATGTATTTTTCTCTTTTAAATATATTTTAAGGTCACAACAGACATTCCTTTTATTTATTCTGAGAACAAGTAATGAATGTTTTCCAAGCAAGCTTCATGTCTTTCATGGTAACATTTTTTAATTGCTCAGTTTATCAGAGAATATAGTAAAGGTCTTTCAGGAAGTAATCAGACTGATTTAGGATGAAAAAAAAAACTATATTGAATGGCGCTTGCTTTCAATTAGCTATTGCTGAACAGTATATTTTGAAAGTTTTCCAAGAGATTATTCTGATTCTAAATTGGAAAATACCTTAAGTAGTTGATAGAGCTTGGTTGAACTAGAACCTCAGTAAAATGCAAACATAACAGGTATGCTTATCTCAATCAACCCAATTCACAATCAATTCTTATACAAGACACAGAATTACTTGTATACCACATATTAGTAAAGTATTTATCAGATACAAATATGTTGATTGATGAACACTTCTCTAGCATATTAAATTGAAGATCTTAATTAATTATCTTGTAGTTTCTTCAATATCCTTGTTTAATATTTGTATTCACAGCAAACAATTTTTCCAAAGAGTAGAAACTATATCAAAAGATTCATGCTCCTCATTAAAATATAAGTTTATTTCAAAAAGAACTCTGTAGCACAGGCCTGTTACTTCTACAGGACAAAGTGACAGTAATTGCAAATTGGTGAGAACTGGTAAAAAAAAATTTATGATGTTGCAAAATAATGTTAAAATACAATATTTCTGTTTTATTTCAAGTCAGCATTCTTACTGGCATTATTTTTTGTGTGTATATCTGGAGATGTACTAATGAAAACCCCGCTTTTCTTTCTGTATAAGAGTAAAGGACTTAAGATATGCTAAATTATTCTAGATGCCTTATGTGGTATTTTATGCATTGTGATTACATTATGAGATTTATGTTTTATTTGCCAATTTTTCATATTCATAATTGCTTTTGTTCATTCTGAGATTAAATGAACTATACTCATATATTTTATGTATGTTTATTTTATTTACATACATATTTCTTAGTGTTAGGACATATAAGAAATTTCTTGTATTTCCATTTATTCTGACAAAAGATGGTATCAGGCAAACTTTAAGGAACTTGTCAGTGAGTCCATAATCAGTAGCGGCATTTTAGGCTTGTGTAATAACGCCCCATAGACAAGGCATGCCTGCTCACCTATATGAGGGACAAAATAGGAAAGGACGCAGATAGGATATGGCATAGTCTAGTTGAAAGATCTAAGGACATTGGTTGAAGTGCAGACAACCATGGAGTAACCATAATTGTATATTGTACTGGACAAGGTAAACATGGGACAGACTGTATATGACAGAAAGCCCACTTTATATATGATGATGGGTGTTTATCCATGGTGAAAACAAAAATATAGGGGAAGGAGATGGGATGGAGAATGTTAGAATATGTGAAGTGAGGTGTGAGAAATGGAATGGAGCAGGACTGGCTCTATATTTAGCTTCTTCTAGAATCAGCTCATTCCATTTTCTCAGTGCTTCCATTTGTAGTACAATTACCATTTGTTAACAGACATGTCAATGGGCATTATCTCCTATAACAATACAACCAACTCTTAGGAGGTATGTACTATAACTCACCCCACAGAATTACTGTGGTTTATAAATGAAATGAGGAGTCCAAAACCTCTGGTCCAGCCGAGATCTGTCTTATTCTGAGCTAAGATAGAATTAAAACACTGTGATTATTATCCTTTATTTTTAAGAAGAACAGATCAAATTATGTGTGTGTATTTCCAGTATATCAGCTAAAAGAAAGAAAAATGAAATATCTATAAATTTTATAACCATAATCCTTCTTTGTTTATAAATTGTGAGCATTTTTAGATATCTAAAATAATTATACTATATTATAAAATATGTATTATAAAATTAATAATAATAATGGAAATCTCATTGTGTTAAATGAGAAAGCTGTGATCGGATATTCCAATTAACCAAAAATTTATGTAACAAAGAATAAAATAAAAATGATAAGATAACTTTTTTCTTTGGATTTGGAATTAGTCCTAATTGGCAGATAGTGGACAATTCCTTCCACTAATGCTCACTTAGCCATATGAGCTGGCTCTACTTGGCAATGAGGCCCTCGATTATTCAGGTTACTGAACATTTCACCATCAAGAAGGCAGGAGCAGTGCAGATAATATCTGTGCATCATGTTGAACAGGGACCAAAGCAACAAAGAAATACTCTAAGCTAATTTCTAGCTTTGTGTATTTATACTGGTTCATTATAATCATAAAATATTCAAGTATTTTCCTCAGGAAGGGAGTATTTAAGTTTTACTCGATCTAGCAAAACCTGATTGCAGAAGGTAAAATGATTAGCTAAGGACAGAGAGTTAGCCGTTACTTAAATCCATGTTGTTGTTTTTCCTTTTACAAAGAATCAGGTTATACATCATCTGTCATGAGATGAGAACATGGTGGCAATTTTCATACAGTGAAAAGATTAAGTCTACCTGGAAAAGCAAGGTAGACTACTACTGGTAAGTTAAACTTTATTCATGCCTTATTTTCCAGGCTCTCATTAATTTTTTAGACTCATGGGAAAAATAGGCGCAATTATTGGCTTTGGACAGACAATGATGATCCATGCAAGATAAACATCTGCAGACATGAAGAAGATAAATATTATGTCCAAGGCCAGAAAGACTTATTGACTGAGATATAATTTATGAAAATATCCTTATTATCACTGCTTGGCCATATTATTATGGATGTATCTTCAAACTTTGTTTTAAAACATGTGAAATTAACTAACATTAAATTCACTTAAGAAGTTTCCCTTGGTGGTTAAAAAATACAGTGTAACTTTTGAATGAATTCAGTGCTTTCAAAGGAATTAACTATCAATTTCCAACTGATTATTTAAGAGCATTCCAATCCTAGCATGGGGAGGTTATTCTCGCCCCTGAGATTTGAAACGCAGGGGTATACGTGTTTCTTTCACTTAGACAGACATAAATCCCAAAGTGACACCAGCATGTTATCTTTTACTCTATTTCCCACTGGAGTGATTCAGACTTTTGACTTAAATAGTTGTCTACAGCTGCTGAAAATTGATTTATCCTTGATGATGAGTGAACTTGCTGACCAAACTGCTAAGGAGAAATATTTTTAGAGTAATAATTCTTAGCAGTGTTCTATTTCTTTGCCTTTGAGTTTCATTAACTTCTTTTTTTTTAATGTCTTCATGTCCCTCAAATGATTTGTCAGTCATAGGGTACTTATTAGGAAATACATACATATGGAAAAAAATTCAATGAGTAAAAAAGGATATGGATTTAAAAATAAGTCCCTTACCTTCAATTCCCCCAATGTTACAGTTTCTCTCTTCATAAGAAACCATTATCAATATCTTATTTTTTATATTTTTACATTATGTGTGTACATGTCTTTTTATTTTCTGTAACACAAATGGTAGCATATTTTCACACTGTTTCACATCTTTCTTTTTCCTATTTTTAGCTATGAAGTAGTTAATTTCATAGCAAAATATAAGATATAAAGTGTGGAAGGTAGATAGGTAGACAGATGGATAAATGCGCCTAGTTATATTTAGAAACCAGATAGCATCCACTTTTGACTATGTTATTTAAAAAATTAACAATTAAAGGACATATAAATTGCTGTTATAAAATATGTATCAATAAGTAGTGTAATAATTATTTATGCCATATATACATATATATATGTGTATGTCACATGTATACAACATACAATCATAAGGTATGCTTATCATATTTAGGTAGATAATACCAGACTACCAAGGAGTTTGAAAAGCTTACACTTTCATCAAGAATGAGAATATCTCCTTTCTATAGTAATTCATTTTTAAACACAAGGTAATTCTGAGTAATATTTTTAAAATAAAATGTAAACAATTAAAATACAGCATTTTTAAAATTCTGGTAGGTAGACAATAAAAAAAGAAAGAAAAAAAAATACATGCCCTACAACAATTTCACTTTTTTTTCCAAGAAAAAAAATATACACCAATGAAGGTTCTGAATTTTTATAAAGTAAAACTGTAAGAACTAAAATACTTTTGATTTAAGGAATAAATAATTGGTTAACTTTTCTAGTTGCCTATTTACATAGAATTTCATATTTTGCATATATTCAACAATGTGTGGAAAGTGTTTAGCACAGTATCAGGCACCCAGTGTTATCTTTAATGTTCATCAATGTATTTTATTTATAAATTTGGAGGACAATAAAAATGTTTATAGAAATTAAGACAGAAGACCATATCATCAATTTTTTAACAGGCTTTGTTTTTTTTTTTTTGAGCAGTTTTAGGTTCACAGCAAAATTGATCAGAAAGTAAGAGAGATTTTATGTCCACTCCCTCCCCCTAGTCACACATGGCTACCCCCATTATCAACTTCCTCCACCAGAGTGGTACATTTGTTATAAGTGATGAATCTACACCGATGCATCATTATAGTCCAAAGTTTATAGTTTACATTACAGTTCACTTTCAACGTTGGGTATTCTCTGGGTTTGGACAAATGTATAAAATGATGTGCATCTACTATTGTAGAATCATACACACCAGCTTCACTGCTCTAAAAGTTGTCTATCTGATGCCTATTATGCCTCCCTTGCCCTTTACCCCTATCAATGACTAATCTTTTTACTGTTGCCATAGTTTTCCTTTTCTAGAATGTCATGTAGTTGGAATCATATAGTTCATATTAATTTTTCTCACTCAGTTACATGAATTTAAGTGTCCTACATGTGTTTTCTTGACTTAATAGTTCATTTCTTTTTATCACTGAATAGTATTCCATTTCTGTATACATATTACAGTTTATCCATTCACCAAAATTAGGAGTTTCTTAGCTTTGTATTTAGGTCTGTGATCCATTTGGAGTTCATTTTTGTGAAGGGTATAAGGTCTGTGTCTAGATTCATTCTTTCACATGTAAATGTCCAGTTGCTCCAGCACCCTTTTTGAAAGTTAAACTTTGCTCCATTTTATAGCACTCACCCCTTTGTCAAAGAACAATTGACTGCATTTATGAGTCTATTCCTGAGCCCTCTAATCTGTTCTATTGATTTGTCTATTTTTTCACTAATATGACACTGAAGCTATCATTAAATTTTAATAAGGTACTTTGATAAACATATCTAAAATTATTACTTTTAATTATATTTAATACACCACATAAGTAAATTAACAAAGCGTCACCTGATAAAAACCCTATCTTTTCATGTAGTTACCAGAAGAAACTACTAGACTATCTAAGGATAAGCTAATGTCTCTTGATATTGTAAGGACCCTCAATACAAGTAAGTACTTCAAAGGTAACTGAAGTCAGCAGTTAGCCCTCTTGTAGAGGTAAATGCCCCCCTCCCTCTCTTGCCTACCTTATGAATTGTGTAACAGGTTTACCAAGGTATAATTAACACACAATAAACTGCACATATTATAATTTGATAAGCTTTGACAGATGAGTACACCAGTAAAATTATCACCAAAACTACAATACTGAGAATATCTTTTACCCCTAAAAAGTTTCTTCATGCCCTTTTATACGCATTCCCTTCTCCCTCCTCATCTACTTCCCTCAAGCAGCAACTGCTTTGCTCTTTGTCACTATAGTTTGCATTTTCTAGAGTTTTATATGAAAGAGGATGTAATGTGTACTCTCTTGTCTAACTTATCTCACTTGGCTTAACATTTTTATTTGTCCATTCTCTTTTGTGTCTCAATAGTTCATTTCTCTTGTTTACTGATTAGTGTTTCATTGTATGACTACACCACAATTTTCCGTATCCATTTATTTGTTAATGAATATTTGGACATTTTGCAGTTTGGGGCTATTGCAAATAAAGACGCTATGAACATTCATACACAAATATTAAAGATGTAAACTTTCTTTTCTCTAGGACAAATACCTATGAGTGGAATGGCTAGATCATAATTAATATATTTACACTTTTGGAAATTGCCATTTTTTTCCTGAAGTGGTTACATGAGTTAACATTTCTACCACCAAAAGTGTACATGAATTTTGGTTCCTGTACATCTTTTCCAACAGTTGGTATAGTCTATCATGTTAATTTTAGCCATTTTAATATGTGTATAGAGATACATAATTGTAGTTTTAGCTTTTATTTTTCTGCTGTTTAATGATATTGAGCATTTACTCATGAGCTTGTTTGTCATCCATATATTTCTGTGGCAAAGTTCTTATTCAAATATTTTGCCCATTTTTATATGGTTGCTTTCCCCCCTTCCCTTTTATTTAGTTTAATAGTTTTTCATATATTGTAGATACAACCCTTATATCAAGTATATGGATTACAAATAATTTTTCACAGTCTGGTTTTTTTGATTATCTTAAAATAATTATTTTCTGAAGAGATGAAATTTATATTTTGATGATGTCCAATGTATCATTTTTTTCTTTCACTGATCATTCTGTTAACATTATATGTGAGATATCTTTGGTTAAACCAAAGCCATAAACATTTTTTCCCATGTTATCCTCTCGAAGTTTTGTAGTTGTACATTTAGTTCTGTAATCTATGGGATCTTTCATTACATGTTTCCAGGAATATTTCTGTAATAATATTCAAGAAAGCTGTATAATTTTACATAAAATAAAAATTATATCTATTACAGAGATACATAGACTAAAGTGAGAAAAAACACACTTCTAGAGTAAAATTGGCTAATATTCTTCATCTAACTAAGCTAGATGTCCACATAGTTAATAAAATACAAGTGACTTAGTATGTATTTTAAAGCTCATATTTATTCAGATCTCCTTCCATAATCACCTTGAAGTTATAACAGTCTCTCTTTAGCAAGCTTAGTTTATTGGAGACTCATTTTTCTATTATGTTCTCATGTTAAAAATATGAAACTGGAAAAAACCGAATGAAAATTACATTACTTTAATAATACTAGATTTCTGAGACTTATAGGTAAGAGCTTTAAAAGTGATTAGACATCATATTTATATAATAATATAATAACAACATAAAATTTCATAATTTAATATTGGAGAAATATCTAGTGTTATTGGTGTTTTCAAAGAATCTTAAAATTGAAAGGATATTGAAAATACAAAAAAAAGCAACAATATAAAAGGTACATTCCACACAAACTATACTCATTGAATCCTATAATATTGCACAATACTTAATGTTCAAGTTATAAATTTGTGTGTTAAATTTTTGTCTTCTTTTTATGTATGTATATTTATAATAAATTGCATAGAATATCATGCTCTATTGTATTCCTTTGAAAGATTTTCACTCTGATGATTATACAATGACATTATTTTAAAACAGTGACTCTAGACATGTCAACACATTTATAGTATATTCTCAATAAATATTAAATGATATCTATTGCATTTTAAAATTGAATATTTTTGTGACATGTCATTTTTTTAGAAAATTGATAAATATTTGCTGGTTTATGAAATTAGTCAATTTTACTGTGCCAAGTCTATCATTTCTGCACTCTCACCCCAGTTCTAGAAGATATAGAAACTTTCTCTACATCAATGCCCTCTTAGAAAATAATACAATTTCAAACATTTATACTTTAGCAGTCTAACCAAAGCTTCCCTGTCCTAAGGAAGTAGGCATTTCAACTAAATACTGAATTCCAAACTATCATACTTTTCCCCAATGAAAGAATGATGAACCCTTGGTGACCAGGTGAGAAAATAATTTTATACAGAGTAAGGAGTTATTCCATCATAAAACACAGCCAGCTAAATTTGTGTAAGAAGTCATTGTATCTCTGTGATATTTATTTAACAATAAGGACCAATATGCAAGACACTACAGTAAGAAAGAAACAGAAATTTAACATCAAGTCTACCTTTCCTTTAAGGTCTTTTCTAAAGAGTTAGAATTATTTGCCTTGTTTCATTTTCATTCGAAAGATGAATTTCAATGAATTAAATACACCCACATGACTAATTGCATGGCTCCTTTATTTGGTGTGTTAGCAGCATCCCCCTGGTATTGGAAATCCAAAACAAAACAAACAGGAAAAATTTTCATGATGATCCTGCTAACTTACACTTGGAAAGACTGAACAACAATTCACTATTCAAAACTATTTTAATTAGTTTCAGTGCTAGAGACTGTAATTCCTTAGTGAAACTACATAGGCTGCTTCATTTGCCTTTTAACAGTGAAAAGTATTATAGCAACCTCATTCTCTCTATCTCTCTCTCTCTCTCTCTCTCTCTATATATATATATATATTTTTTTAAACCAAGGACGCCTGCCAGCTGTAGTCCCAGTACAATTATTGCTTTCACAAAATGCTTTAAATCTGTCATCAAGAAAATACAGGAACTACTGTATAATAAAGCTGTTAAGAAGGTGACCCAGTTGTTAAACCACAACTGGTACTTCTGGCAGAGATATCAAGGCAAACCTGCTGATTAACAGTTTCTTGGTAGCCAACACAATTAGAGAGAACCTTCCTTTTTTCTACTATTCAATGGGTGATATTCATAGTTTGAAAATATTTGATAATGTTTTTATCCAAATTACAGAGATGAAAATCAAGGAATATAGTTTTAATAGAAATATGAGCAACTTCAAATCCTTTAAATAAACAACAACAACAAAATCTCTGTCTTCCTTTCAATTTTACTATGAACCTAAAACTGCTCTTTAAAAAATGAACTCTCTGTAAGTAAATAAATCAATCAAAGTTTTAAAAAATAACAAAGAGGAAAGGGAATGGTATGTACTGAGTTCCTATCATGTATTCATGCTTTCATTTACACTATTTCAAAAATATCTCAGATATAACTACAGAGGGTAAATAATACTCTTTTAAAGATGAAGAAATATAAATTTTGACAGTTCATAACAAGTCATGATTTTGACTGCCAAAACTGGATTCACAATAAATTCAGGCTTAATACAAAGTTCTTTCTTTACAAAGTTACATATGAATATGCACATATATAGCTATGAACCTAAACACAGCACTACATATAGATAAGAAAAGTTAAGGTTAACTTTTTCATTTTTATATCTGATACGTTATTCCTCACAAATCCCCAACAACCTGAGTGGGGAAAAATAACTTTAGTTTAAACTAATTAACCAATTAAATTCAACAGTGTAAAATGGGTTAAGCAAACTTTTTATTGAAACATACATAGATAAAGCATGCACAAATCCTGAAGACCCAGCTTGATGAATTTTAAAAAACTGAGTACATCCCTGCAATCATCCAGATTAAGGCTTCAGGTGAGAGCTTTTGCAGCAGTGAGTACGTGTCACAGATTATGAATCTGCACAAAAGAAGGACTACTTTGTCAGCCAAGACCAGCTCCATTCAAAAGCAATCCCAGTCAAAATTTCAGCAAGTTATTTCATGGATATCTTCAACCTGAATCTGAAGTTTATATGCAAAAGACCCAGAATAGTCAACATAAATCTGAAGAACAAAGTTGAAGGATTAATGTTACCTAACTTCAAGACTAACTATAAAGCTACAGTAAGACCCTGTGGCATTGGCAAAAGAACAAATACATCAGTGGAAAGATTAGAGAACCCAAAACAGACCCTCATAAATATAGTCAACTGATATTTGACAAAGGATTGAGGCAATGCAATAGAATAAGGATAGTCTTTCAACAAATAGGGCTGGAACTGGACATCCATGTGAGAAAAAAAAAATGAATCGAGACAAAGAATTTACACTCTATATGAATTCAAAATGGATCACAGACCTAAATGTAAAATGCAAAACTATAAAACTTCTAGAAGATAATCTAGGAGAAAACCTAGATGACCTTGGGTATAGTGATGCCTTTTTAGATACAATACTAAAGGCATGATACTTGAAAGCAATTATTGATAAACTGGATTTCATTAAAATTAAAAACTTCTGCTCTGCAAAAGACAATGTCAAGAGAATGAAAAGATAATCCACAGACTGGGAGAAAATATTTAGAAAGTACACACCCAATAAAAGACTGTCATCCAAAATATACAAAAAACATTTAATGCTCAACAATAAGAAAACAATCGGATTTAAATACGGGCCAAATACCTTAACAAACACTGTATCCCCAGTGTGCCCCAACAGCTAGCAGAGTCTGTAAATAGTGAATTCCAACACAATTGTTACTATATTTAGTATTTGCATACTTATATTTAGCATTTGCATACAAATGGAAAATGAACAAATGTGGCTATATTATTTGTGTTATTTTTACTCATTAATTTAATGATTAGAAATTATGAGTCATATGCTGCTTTATTTTTCCACAGTAGATTGATTATTTCCCTTCGTGAAAAGAAATATTCAAATATCTTGTACTCTTACCTGGGAATTTTAAGGGATTACCTGCACTCAAGGAGATAAGTAATTTTAATTTGACTAGCTTATAAAAATTGATTTTCTTTCTTTTAAAAGGACTAATGAAGGGGACTGGGAATAAATGAAAACAGCAAACCTACTCCTTCTGGTTCCTAGGAATAGCACCAAAGGTATAAATAGGCAATGTGTCCTGTGTGGTCCACTACCCCATTTGAAATTAGACAGAATATACTCGTTAAATTGTGAAATGCTGGAAGACTGCAGTCAGAAAAGTATTTAAAAGTGTAAACAGGAATTTGAATCACTTTTATAAATTCTACAGAACAAAGAAAAAATTTTTTTGAGTTCAGAATCAGTCTTGGAGTTACTATGCCTTGCAAAAATCTAGGAGTCAACATAACTATCCACACCATAATAACTAAGTACATAAAGCTGAACAAAAGTCAGAGCAACAAAAGTTGAACCATTCTACAGAAGTAAGGGAATCTTTCACAGTTTTCTGATTAGCAAAGGACAAAAAGTTTCCTCTTTTAGGAGTTTGAACTAGGAAAACAGAAAGCTAAACTTTGCCGGTTCTTAAATTGTCACTGAGTAACCTAATACAAGAGAATAATCTCTCTGACAAAGACTGAAAGGAGACAGAAGGGATTAAAATAAGAGGGATAAATTGGGAGTTTGAGATTTGCAGATACTAATATACATAAAATAATTAACAACAAGTTTACACTGTACAGCACAGGGAACTATATTCAGTATCTTGTAGTAACCTATGGTGGAAAAGAATATGAAAACAAATATATGTATGTTCCTACATGAATGAAGTATTGTGCTGTACATAAGAAATTGACACAACATTGTAAACTGACTATACTTCAATATACATATATGTATATATGTATACACACACACACACACACACACACACACACACACACACAAAGAGTGCTGATAACTGGGCCATAACTGAATTACAAATGTTGAACAGATTATACATCAAACTGTATGTGAATAATATTCTATAATGCATGCATGTTTGGTCATCTTTACATAAAAATATCTGAAGAGAAAATTCTCAAGGTAACATTTCTTTGATTCAATTTATACTAATCTGGTTTTTGAAAATTTAACAAATTAAATAGCAATGATTGCCTGCCATCTTTTCACTAATTTTTAAAAACAAAACAAAATGAAAAACTTGGCATTAAGCAATGATACATGTTTGTTTATACAGTATTTTTTTTTTAATTTCAGTACTGACAAGGTAAAGCCAAGGGATAAGGAGACAGATTTAGAATTAAAAAGAGAATAAGCAAAAAGAAGAATGATTAACAATTAGATCCACAGATAGACTGAGGAAGAATTTGTAGTGAAAAATATTGTAAGGGAGTGAGAGAAGAGCTCATATAGTGAGGGTTCATTTTCCTCTCTCTTTCTCAGATGCCAAGAATTCTTTTTTCAACTCTGTATCTGGGCCCTGCATCTCGAACAACCCAGAGTCTTGCTTCTACAGGAGTTTCATATTCCACTGTTGTTATGGGCTGAATTGTGTCTCCCTAAAATTCCCATGTTGAAGCCCTAACTCCAAGTACCAAAGAATGTGACTGTATTTGGAGAATGTCTTTAAAAATGCAATTAAGTTAAAATGTGGTCATTAGAGTGGGCCCTAATCCAATCTGACTGGTATCCTTATAAGAAGAGAAAATTTGGACACAAAAGGAAGACACTAGGGGTATATGCACATAGTAAAAAAAGACCACGTGAAAACACAGAGAGAAGGCAGCCATCTGCAAGCCACAAAGAGGGTCGTCAAGAGAAACCAAACCTGTTGACACCTTGATCTTGGACTTCTAGCCTCTAAAATTGTGAGGAAATTTTCTGTGCTGAAGTCATTCAGTCTGTGGTATTCTGTGATAACAGCCTGAGCTGACTAATTCAACTATTAAACCAGGAACAATCAGCTGAGCATTATTTGGAATGTAATCCCAAATCCTTTAAAATACTGAAACCAGGGAGAAATGAGGTAACAGTTGACAACCTTGTGTTCCCAGAAGCTCATTGTTTCATGGAAATAAATAAGAAACTCTCAGCATTCCTCTTTATTTGTAATTGTTTTTAAAATTCAGGTCTTTATAACTTTCTTTCCTTCCCTCCTCAGTTGCAATAGCTTCCTATTTAATTTAATTTTCTTCTTAAAATGTATCCTTTGAAGCAAGCTTTGATACTGTGTTTTGACAATGGTTAAGTTTTACGTGGCATGCATTCTTATTAATTAAAATAATGCATATTTTGCCAAAAAGTCATGAAGGATAAAACAAATTATTTTGAGTGCTTTTTAATTCCTGAGTGTTTTTCTTCTTACGTCTCATTTGAAATCTGCATTTCCCTCAAGGCCCAGCTCACGTCCTGAAGTCTTCCACAGCACTCTGTTCATGCCTCTTCCATAGCTCTGTACTTCACAGATGAGGACTTTTTTTTTTTTTTTTTTTTTTTGTCTTCCTTCACCAAGGTGAGCTACTCAAGGACAGGGATCACGTCTTTCTAATCTTTGTGTTCCCTGTTTAGCAAAGTGGCTATAATGCCGTTGGTGGACAACTGGGTATTAGTGAATAAATGGAAGCATTTACTTTATAGGCTGCTTATTCCACATTACAGGAACATTTGCTTCCTGAAACTACCTGCGCCACATTAAGAGAAACTCAACCTAGAAATGTTTTAAATGCAACTTCATAATAGTCTTTAGATATTTCATACATAAATATATTTACATACTTAGCAAAGTGTTCATGAAACAAGGATTAAAGAGAAATTTCATACACACTCACACATACACATATTCAAATACACACCAGACATACTCAAATATATATGTTCTATAACACTAGAAGGGAAGGGGAATTTATTTTACCTTTGAGAAATTTTAAGGGCTGGGTAGTAAATGAATATGCCTAAAGTCCATAGAACTAAATTAAGTTTCTTGGTCAATGCTGGGCTTCTTATTATGAAGGAGCTATTTCATACACTGCTTTTTTTAACCAACCTGAGTGCTTAACACATAAATAATTTACCATCAGCTGTAACTTGATCATAATTAATGGTAAATTATAATATCAATGTGTTTACCTAGTTTCTTTTGCAAACACTTTGAAAATATATTTTATACTAATAATAATACATTCCATTAAGAAAAAAGTAATATAACAAAATTCATACAGAATTATTCAAAACTGGTACATTCAAAATTCATTTGTGTATAATACAAAAAAGTTGTCTATATGCACATGTAAGATGATAGAGTTTGAAAGAGAGATGAGGCTAATACTTATTGCTTATTTAGAACTGTAAAAGCAAATTTTAATATTTTTAGTCTTCATAGTTGTTGAGCCTTTTTCACTGAGCTGATATGTGATAGTAATAGATGCATTAACTTGTCCCATATATTTAGATTTTATGTAGTTTTTGGTTATTATAAGTACAACTCTATTGAATATTTTCTTGTATTCTTCATGTTCATATTGATTTATTTCTTTAAGCTATTTTTTAGCAGTAGGGTTGCTATTTTTAAGTATGAAAATATAATCATGATGCTTATAAAGCCAGAGTAAATACTCTGATATATATCATACATTTTTTAAATGTTGGGGAATTAGAAGATTTGTTCTCTGTCCAGGCGCTGTTAAAAAAAGGAATTAAAATCTTTGAAGAAAATGGGTTGCCCAGCCATCTAGCTGTAATGCACTGAGGCTCCAAACTAGTCATAAATGTGTGCTTCTAGTAAGACAGTGATATAACTGCTTGCATGAGCAATGAGAGTGGCAGATATCAGAGATGAGGCTCTCCTGGCTAGTACTCAGTGGGAAGCACAGACATGGTGTTCTCGGAAGTACAGGACACATGATGATTTCCATAAAAGTTAATCTCTGTGAGTTTTTTGGGGGAAGAGCTTATGTACAACCCTTCTTTATACTCACAGAGCCAGGTCTATGTGATCTTATTCCAGAAAACAACATAATATCATAATGCATAAGAAATCAAGATGGCTAGGCGGTATATTTCTGAGCCATAGTAGGTCTGGTGTAACTGGAGGATCATAACATTTCTGAGAGCTGGGTACAAATTAGACTGCATAGAATATTTATGAGCGATATGCAAAATCTTTAACAACAGGGAAATAAGCATGCTCGTTGTTACATACTTTCTGTAGTTTCCATTTATAATGGTTACTCATTCATGCATCTTGAGATCCTGAGGTTGGGTTATTTATGTCTTATCAAGATTGGTGATGTTTGGTCCTAACTGTTGGCCTAACTGTTGACACAGCTGTCCTTTTCACATCTAAAACTGGTCCAGTTCAACATACTGTACCTAGCAAAATTTCCCCAACTATGTATAAAATATTATTTACAAATTACTGACAATGAAAAGAGAGTCAATATAAGTGTTTATTCTTGAAGTTGACAAAAATCTACTTTCAATAAAGAATAGAGCCTTGAATCAAAACTAGGAGGGACCAAGGCTACTGGGATAAGTATCTATTTCCCCAGTAATGTAAAAGTGCACACCTGAGCTGGCCCTTTGAATCCATTTTCTGGTAAACTCCACAGGGTTTAGGGATTTAAAGCAAGTTATTCTGTATTAAAGCGCTGAAAGCTCCTGCTAATCACCTCATATCTGAAATGTTTGCATTTCATTTAGTGATTTTTTTAATGCCAATTTATTTATTATGCAATAGGATCCAGTCTTATCTTTTGTATCAGACTGTTACATGGATTTTATCTTTTATTTTAAATTCTTAACTAAAATTTGTGAAAAAGCTTTACAGGTTGAATATATGTTATTCTTTCAAATATTTAAAATTTTAATCCATACAATGATATAAGTGAAACTATTTACATAATAGATTTTTGTTCATTGCATCATAATTAGTAGCTAAGCAAGTCTATAATATGTGTTTCAAAATTATTTAGACCATAAATTATTATTGATTATCTCAGACTAAAATAGATTTATTCTACAGAAAAATCAATGTTTACAAGTTAATAACACAACTATGAGTTCTTTAAATTAACACAAAATATATTGACCCATTTATCAATTTTACTCGAATTTGTTTTGATAAACTTTAGAAAGCTGATGATCTCCAGATTGGTTTAATTAAAGTGAGGTATGTTTTGTAATATTTACTATTTGATTATCTAATATTGTAGGGGGTATAGTTTTTTATTAAAAATGTAAGCTTTTATAGAGAAGTTTCTCAAAAGTATATTGTAATATTTTTATATTTTCAAAATAAGCAAAAGTCATACTGATATGTTAGAACTGTGCAGTAAAATTATTTTCTCAAAATTCATTGTATGTCTATAATATATTATATATTAGCAACAGAAATTCACTAGAAGAATGTTTCCATCACTTTGAAAAAATGGACAAAACTCTGGGTTAATGAACACCCAAACAATATCCAACAATATCCTTCTTCTGAACATCCTCCTAAGGAAACAGGGCATCAGATGACCATGTAGCCTGAGAGGCCCATAATGAATTTGATGTTGACTCAAGCACCTATACCAATGGACGTGATATAAATGAGATTGAGCATGGGTAGGTCTGTAAGGTAAGAGTAAGTTGCAGGAGTTGGTGGTTCAGACTCTCAGAATCAACAATTTTCCTTCACTTCATGCTTATGTATTGCTGGGATACTCTTTATGACCAGTTGACAAAGGATGGACAGTTTTGAATATGGTTTATAGATGGGTGTGCATGAGATGCTGGTACTACTTGAAAGATGACAGATGTAGCACTACAGATTCAGAGGTGATCAAGAAGGACAGTGGTGAATGAAAAACCCTTCCCAGTGAACAGAAATTTTTAGTAGTACATTTTGGTGTCTACATTGTTTGAAGTGACAGATTGCCAGAAATACAGATTTAAACTGACTATGTGTAACTGCTATGGTCTGGCTGGCTGATTGGAAGATTAGTGACAATAAAGTCTTGGGAAGAGGTATTGGCATGGGGGAGCTTTCAGAATGAGCAAACACTGTAAAGATGTTTGTGACCCATGTGATTGCTCAATAAATGGGATCCACAGTAGAGAAGGTTCTTAATAATTAAATAGACAAAATGACATTCTCTGTGGATGTCAGTAAGTCTTTTCTCCAGCCATTTCAGTGCTAAGTCAACGGGCCCAAGAATATACTGGCCATGGTGACACAGATAAAAAAATACATATGACCTCAGAAATGTAAAGCTTCTATATACTTATATGTGTAAGGTGGACTTGTTTACTGAAGACTCAATTACAGGACAAGTGAAAGACAATACTCTGAAAGGATATGATGATATATTGTGGTTGCTTTACGTTTTGATGTGGAACCATTATTTGGTGCTCTCTTTCACATACCCAGAATACATAGGTCTAGGAATCAAGGAGTAGAAGTTGGAGTGACTCCTCTTACTATTATACCAAATAACACACTTGCAGAATTTTTGTTTTCTGTTCCACCAAACTTGAGCTCTGCTGTTTTGGAGTCTAAGTCCCCAGTGTGTGAATACATCAATGATTCCATTGAATTGAAAGGTAAGTGTGCAAGTTGGCCAATTTTAGTTCTTTACGCCACTTAACCAACAAACAGAAAAAGGATGTACTCTAAGGGATAGAGTAAATGATCCCATTACAAAGGGGGAATTTGGCTGCTTCTAGACAATGGAGGCAAAGAGAACTGTGTCTGGCACCCAGGAGACTCTCCAGGGTACCTCTTGATATTCCATGCCTAATAGTGAAAGTTAATGGGGAGTAATAACACTCAAGAAAGGTAGGAAAATCCAGAACTCAGAACTTTCAGAAATAAAGATCTGAATCACTGTAACAAGTCAAAAACCCTAATGAGCTGAAGATCTTGCTAAATTAGTAACTATGTAGAATAGGTAGTGACAGAAGAAATAATAAGTATCAATTACATTCCATTTTTATTTTGACCAACTTATAGGGGAAAAGCATATAAGTTTTGCAGTCACTACTTTACATACAGAACTTCCTCAACTTAAAATGGGGTGATATCCTGATAAACACATTGTAAATTAAAAATATCATAAGTTGAAAATGCATTTAATACACCTAACCTACCAAACATAGCTTAGCCTAACCTAAGTGCTCAGAACACCTACATTAGCCTACTGCTAGTGAAATCATCTATCACAAAGCCTGCTTTATAATGAAGTATTGACTATCTCATGTAATTTATTGAATACTATACTGAAAGTGAAAACTAGAATAGTTGTATGAGTACTGATGAGCTGTGTGGATAGTTTGCTTACCCTTGTGACTGTGTGGCTGACTGGGAGCTGTGGCTAGGTGTTCCTGCCCAGCATCATGAGAGAGTACCATACCGTATATCATTAGCCAGGGATCAAAGTTCAAAATGTGAAGTCCTGAAATACATTTTACTGAATGTGTGTCATTTTCACACCATTATAAAGTGAAAAATCGTAAGTCGAGAATGTGTGTGTCTGTGTACAGTTATACATGATTTATAGATATAACAATGGATGATTATAGATATGCTGATATTTGATGTTTTTATACTTTTTTTGTACTTTAAAAGGAGCCCAGAAGTGATGTACTTCCCCTGAAGAAAGAGTTTTGTAAATATTACTTTCATAGATGTGTAAAACTTCTGCCCAAACCTTGACTTACACAAATTCAGGTTTTATTTTAAAGTGTACTACTCCTCTGGTACTGGTAAAGAGGAAAAAAAATGTTAACTCTTTTCACTGTTCAATTCAGCTCAGCTAGCTTAAGAGCTATACAAACCTCCATGCTGCATTAATCAATGCTTTTCAAAGTTACTATTAACCTTCTTTTATCTCCCTTTTGAAATCTATGATAGCAGACAAAGTCTGCCTATCTTGTTAATTGTAGTAATTTTACCCTTATATTACAATGCTGTCATATTCTCAAATATAAAACTTGAAAATCTCAAGGAAATTCAAGGTTTCAACTAAATCAAAACTTTTGATCCATTCCTTTTAATTTATAATAAAATTTATAGAAAGCTAAGTTCAGAAAGGAAGGTTTGACTCCAACTCCAGGCCAGAATGGTGATATATTAGGCTTCTGAGTGTTCCTCAACCCTCAGATACACTGAATGTACCACTATACATGGAGAGATTTCCCATGAAGAAAATTCAGAAGCTAGATGAGTGATTCCTATACATCAGTGAACTGAGAAAATACTCTCACTGAAATGGATAGGAAAGGCTGAGCAACTCTCACCAACAACGCCATTCCTGGCACAGTGCCATACAATCAAGAAGGAACTTTAATTTTAGTAAGAACCTGCCATTTATGACATGGGTGAACCTGGACAGCATTAGGCTAAATGACATAAACCAAACAGAGGAAGTCTAACATTTTGTGGTATCATATATATGTGGAATCTCACACACACAAAGAGTCATAGACTCACAGAAACAGAAAGTAGAATGGTGGTTGCCAGGACCTGGGGTCTGGGGAAATAAGAAGAGGCTGGTTAAAAGGTATAAAATTTCAGCTATGAAATGAATAAGGTCTGCATGTCTAATTATAACATGGTGACTTTAGTTGATAGTACTGTATTACATAGTTGAAATTTATTGAGAGTAGAATTTATTCTCTCACACACACAAAGGTAAAAATGTAAGGTGATAGTAGATATTTTAATTAACTCAATGGGGGAATACTTTCACAATGTGTCTGCATCTCAAATCATCAGGCTGTACGTGTTAAATATATTACAATTTGATTTGTTAATTACCTCACTACAGCTGACAAAAAAGATGTGTTCATGCTTCTAGAATCCAACTTAAGGTATATTTTCCTACACATGGATTCTACTTTATGTCTGAGATTCATGGTGTTAAGAATTTATAATTAAAATGTTAAGAATCTATACATTTTAAGAAAAGGTACACTTTATTCATGCTATTTTAACTCATTTCATTTGCTACTGTTCATCATATAACTCCGAATGTATAAAAGTTATCTTATATGACAATTTAGAATAGGATCGATAATTAGCTCTGTAAAATATGACATACTCTAGCAGATTTTTAAGCCATACAGTATCTTAGTGAAGTAAAAAGTAATGTAATTTTGTATCTGTTATAATCTACAAGCATGCAGCATATCCTCAGCTCCAACTTTCTCCACAACTGTATTCAGGTGATTGAGTATAATTTTTTTCAGGTACAATAAATTGGTCACTGATGACCTATTTCAGGTTTTTTAAGTCTCTTTATTTCATCAAATATCTTTTCAACGAAGTCTCCTTGGAAACTGTATTCTTTTCAATTCCCAAAATATGTTAAAATCAAAAAACCATAGTTAAATATTGAAAAAAAAGTGTGTATAATTCCTAAATAAAAAAGGCATCACCCTGTCAAGCTATCCATAAATCTGTAATAATATAATTATTTGGAGGGACCATTTCTATTGGAGAGAAATGTAATTCTCACAATAAGGTTATATTTGATAGTAACAGAAATCTGGTTAAAAGTGATTCATATCATCCATTGTGCATACTGTGGAACTTTTCCAAAGATCATACTCATGTGAAATTTATTGATCTATTATCTAATAGTTCAGTCAATGGTCTATCTAGTTTCTCCAAATATGAAACTTAAAAATAAGGTAATGTTCATATGAATTAGTAGATTCAGATGTGTCTGAAAGATTTAACAATAGCTCCTCTGTGTAGCTTCATGACTAGTATCACTGATAGTTCTCAGATCCTGCTACCTGTGGTACAAAACTTGCTACCCAAGTTTTCTGGAAAATCCAATATTATATAAGTTGTCACAGTGTCATGCCCAATAAACAACAGACTAAAAATCAACTTTCTAAAATATCTTGAGTTTCTCCTGGCATCATACAATTTCTGAAGCCTATTTCCTCCATAAATATTGTCCTTTAAAAAGTACACCTTTTTTCTTGTCAAAACAAATTGCAAACATCTTTACTTTAGGCTAAGAAATATTTATCAGAGTTGTTTAGCTCTCCAAAGCCTAAAGCAGTGCCTGGATAAGCAGATGTTAGTTTCCAAGATATTACTGAACATCACTGATATTAGAAAAGAGTCCTAAAGATGCCTTCTTACTGCCCACCTTCATTGTGGCTTACATTCATCACTTTAGTGCAACGAAGTTCTTGCTGCTGATGAAGCTATTTATAGTTCTCTTTCAGAGGTAAGTAACCTCTGCTATTACAGAGGTTATAGAAAAGTGATTTTTTTTTTAACATGGCATGTGAGTGTTCTTTAAAAATGATGCCATAGCTCACTTTTAGTGACACCACCTTTATCCGTCACTCTAGCTCTTGTTCTGCCAGTTTAGTACTGGTGCTTCCACATCCCAGTTGCACACCCTGCTTAGATGTAAGAGTTTCTCATTTATGAAATCTCTCCCATTTTTGGTATAAGAAACTGGACATTTGTGATGCCACTGACTGAGGGAGTTACCTGTAGATATGAAATTTGTGTATGTGAGTGAAAAGGGAAGTGAGAAGAAAGCCCAAAAGATACTGATTCCCAGTTTTTTAACACTCTTGAGTTTATAGTAACAACCAGATATTAAATTGGAAAACTGACAATAGTCCTGGGCTATCTGAGTTCCAATACAGTTGTCTTTGATGAAATACTGTACAATTTCAGGTGCCATAGGGCAGAGGGAAATATGAAGTTATATTTATTTCTTGTAAATGTTTATAATTATTTTACATTTACCTCAAAGGTAGATTCATATAACCAGATGTGGGAATTAAAGCATAAATTCTGGGTTGACCAAAAATAAAATAATCCCAATCTACTTTTCCTTTATCAGCCACCTCTAAAAGAAGCTTTAAATGTCAGCCATTTGTCACCTCAGCCTTCTTTAGCCAAGTATATACCTTTGACTAAATTCTGGTGAATAAGAATCAGTGGGCTTCTAAAATAAAATTTAACTTTTGGGCCTTAATAAATGGACAAACAATAAAAAAAAACTGGAGAGTTATTTTCTCCCATTTCTGCCATCCTCGACCTTGACTTAGACATTAGAAGATGGAATAGTCACCTTATGTACAAGTGGGTAAAACCATGAAAATGAAAAATCAACATGTTAAGGTGAGTAGAGCAAAGGTAACCATCATCATCATATTTCAGCTAAATTCTCTATTATTTCATTCAGTTCTGGTCTCTGTAAATCTGACCTTCTTAAAAACTATGAATGCATTTAAATTTAATATTAGTTTGTTTCCATGATATTTACAACTGACGGGATTCCTAATGTAAACAGAACTTAACTGTCAATAAAAAAAATCTTAGATAAAATTTATTTCATATAACCGTTGTATATACTTCGACTGAATAAAATTCTATAACAAGACTATACATTTTAGATTATACACAGCACTGCCAAAGTATATTCTTTTTCTAGTAGTAATATTTTGTAATCCTTTGATTTAGCAAGTAATCTAATATAAAGTTGTTAAAATGACAATTTTCAAATATATATTGAAAGTAATTATTATCAGATATGTCATCCATTTACATAATTACTTCTTGTACAACCTAAGTAAAGTAAGTAAATAATGAATTCCTTGCTTCATAAAATGAAGTATATCTAAGAATACATAAAAATGTAATAAATTTTTAAAAGATCTTAAAATACACATATTGGTTTCTTATCAAAAAAGAAATATATTTCCAGGTTAAGATGGTTCAGTGAGTTTATGCTTTAATAAATGATTCTTCTTTACCACACATAAGGAATAAAATCTATAAAGAAAGCACTATGAATGTATTATAACTGTGTTCAAATAATAAATAAATAAATAAATAAATAAATAAATAAATTTTTTCTTTTTCTTTTTTTTTTTTTTTTTTAACCAGAAAGTGAACTAGGCTATAGACCCATACCTGCCACTTTCCAGAACTGGAGCTTGTAGCAGAGACAGACTCTCTGTAGAGTTCTGCATGGATTAACTGAGATTTCAGTCCAGGGGTTGGCCTCCACTCAAAGGGTTATGGGGGTTTGGGATATCCCTTTGTACTCTCTTCTGCTGTCTCCTTCTCTTGGCAAAAAATATATTTCTGAAAAATTCCTGACAAACTCTGAAATCCCTACAGTCACTGGAAAACAGAACATTTCAGAGATGGAGGGTCAGGCCTAACCTTTCATAATCAGGCACCAAGTCCACCAGTCAATTGTTTCTGTGATTGCATTTATAAACATCCCAAGCTTCACCATGTGGGCACAAAGCAACACCTTCTGACTGTCATCACAGAAAGGAGAAAGAGAGAAGAGATAGAGAGAGACAAAGTCTCTCCTGCAAAATGAGACTTTAAACTGAAGCCTCAAAACATATTAAGAATTTATAAGTCAAGATGTATAAGCAACAAAATTTCAAAAACTGCCTCTTGGTAACAATGATTCGATTGAATAATCTCCTGAAAACTATATAATATGTACGATTAGGATGCTTAAAGACATCATAAATTATGAGACAAAGTAGAAATATTAATATAAAATGATTATGAAGATTTGGTCAAAATACTTAAAATATAAAAGTTAGCTATTAAAATTTAAAAATTCTAAATAAACTGCACAAATTCTATGCTGATAATATTGAAAATAAAATTAGTAAACTGTATATTTCTATTGATCTAGAGAAAGAGAAAAAATGTAATATTTACTGAAGAAAAATGTAAAAATATAAATACTGAGAAAACTAAATCTGAAAACCTCCATGCTAAAACTTACATTGAAATTTGTTGATATTTTTATATTATCCTATAAAGATATATTATTCACATATATTTTTGCACTATTAAACTTTGATCACAATATGTGCATTCCAATAAGTAAAATGCACATTTCAAAAAGTAAAAAAACCGCTTTTTTAAAAATTATATTCATCTTTTTAGGCTCTTAGGTATTAAATGATCTATTTCATTTTAAAGAACTTTTAAATTTTGTTGTTTCTATCAATATAACAGGAATGCTGCAAAAGGACTTCTACAAATTGTATTGGACAATTATTCAATTGTTTACAATAGATTCATAAAACAGCTCAAAACCCTAGTTAAGTTCAATTTTTTCTTTTTACTTAGGATAAATTCCAAGATTGAGTCAAACTGTATAATTCAATTTAGTAAGTTTCTCCATACTAGTCTCTAGAAAGTTATGAGATTCACATCAAATTTACTCTATTCATTTTTAATAATATTTAAAATTTTAATTTTAACATTAAATTTTAATGTTTCATCTATAATAATAAGTAAATCATCATTTCCAACTAAAATTATAACTGGCATTACAATATTGTCCTATGGTTTAGGAATACAGAAAATTCCCCCTTACTTAGCTTACTATTCCCTAAATATCTGGGAATTAGCATTGATAGGGGAGCAAAAAGCTTAATTAAAATGAAAGTTTACTCTCAAAATGAAATATTAAAGGATTATCAGTTCCTACTTTAGTGTCTCTCATCTATTCTCAATTTAATCAACTTGTCTCTCAATTGCAGGCTAAAACCTTTTTGTTCTTTTCAAACATCAGGTGAATCACATTAAAAATCATAAGAGCAAATCAGACAAAGACATGTGGGAAATCTAGAATTTAATTAGATTGTAATCTAATCTTCATTAGTCATTAGTTCAGTAGTTCAGTAGTCTTTAGATATGCGTCAAAAATTACATGGAGATATTTAGACTTACTGGCTTTTTTAATGCAATAAGAGTCAAAGAAACAAATTACAAAGAGTGCTCAAATTTACTGAAAGTTTACAGAATTCTATAGATAAGCTGTTAGTGAATGTGTAGAGCTTGAATCCAAGCGCATAGCCCATGTGAAATACCCATTTCAAAATTAGGGAGTCATTAATGAAACAACTTTTGATGGTGATTGGCATGTCTCATTGTGGTCAGCAACTAAAATCAGGTATAATCACCTAAATTAAAATCTTTGGTTATGGTCTTCGAGTTGCCACCAAGGTGATATATCCCTATTCTTTAAGTTCTCTCTCACAGCTAAAATCCTTAAGACGTAATAAAACAAACAAGCCTTAAAATATCTGAAAGGTGGAAAGAAGAAGATGGGCTACCTAGGGACCTGTGGACTTGAGGAATGACATGATTTTGGTTTTCTGGATTTTTTTTTTTTTTTTATTGCCTCCCATATATACCAAACAGAACTCTACAGAGGCTTCTAACCTGGAACTGCCAACAAGCAGATGAAAAACTTCCCAGCAAAGCCAGCTTCCCTAGTTAAAGAATCTGGAAGTGAATGTCCTAACAGAACATAGAATCTTCATGGCAATACTCTATCCCAGTCCAGCCAAACATCAGTAGAAGTATTTCCCTGACCTTGTGGTTTCAAATGAGTCCATGTAAGTTGCTTGTCTTCCATCTCACTCCTAGTCCCCCATCCCATGGATTCAGGTGGTGCACCCTGATTCTCTGGCTGGGCAGGGTTGGCAGGACCCAGGGGAAGCAGATCTTCCATTCCTCTCCCCCACCTTTTTTTTTTTTTTAACATCCATATGATATAATGCTTTAGGAACAGTTTAGAATTTTGGCAGAGGAAACTGTATTCCTAGTTCTTATAATATACAGGGGGATATAGCTGGGGAGAACAAATTGGTACAAAATATTTTTCCACACTCTTAATAGGATTCTATGCTGTCGATTCAGCTAAAAAGTAAGCAGAATACAAAATGGATTGCGTATCTATTACAGTCAGGATCTATTTCAAGCCACTTGGATTTCTTGGTTAGGGTGCTGTGTAATATAACTCTCAGCTAAGTGGAGGAAATTGTTCTCAGAGAATCGTACTGAAATCTATCTATCCTGTTGATATTTCATACAGACATTCATTACATTAGCAGCTTTGGCAAAAGACAGAGGTATGTAACCTTTTCCTGTATACCTTAAATGTATTTGTTGCCTGCTTTTTTCAAGTAGGTACCCCCATCACCTAAACAAGGCATCAGTCTTAGCATTTTAACCATTTTCTGAACTAGTAACTAGTTATTGGCTATATGATCCACTTTAATTCTTTCTTGAAATTTCCATATGGAATTTTACAATTGCATTAACTATACAAGGCTATTGCTAGAATCCAGTCGTCTAGGGCAGGGGTTGGCAAATTACTGTAATAACTTTAGCAAGAATTTTCTTGATGCATTAAAATCCAAGAGCATTAAGTTACTTTCAATGATTCCATCAAGCAAAGACCTTCTTCTAAAGTACAGTGAGGATACGAGCCTTTTTTAATCTGACCTACAGCCGCTGTGGCTGATCTACAGTCCTTGTGGAGCAGATCTACCGGGTACCATGATTGGCACATACAGCTGAACACAGAACAATGGTCTCAAGAGTCAGCAGGACCCAAGGGATCATGTATGCCCAGAGAGTATCCAGTTCTTAGTTCATTATCACATATAATGCCTTAATTCTGCCTTTTCTATCTTCTTGCTCTTGACTTCTTCAACTGATGTTTCATCATCTGCGGGGAGAATGGTTGCATAATTCCAAACTGCTTTCTTACCCCAATTTGGAACTCCCATTAGTCATTAGGCTGCTTGCTTTTCTTTTTCTTTTTTTTTTTTTTTAATGGGAATGGTTTGTTCGTCTTTATTTTTATTTATTTATTTATTTATTTACATTTTTATTGATTTATAATCATTTTACAATGTTGTGTCAAATTCCAGTGTAGAGCACAATTTTTCAGTTATACATGAACATATATATATTCATTGTCATATTTTTTTCTCTGTGAGCTACAATAAGATGTTGTATATATTTCCTTCTGCTATACAGTATAATCTTGTTTATCTATTCTGCAATTTTGAAATCCCAGTCTGTCCCTTCCCACTCCCCACCCCCTTGGCAACCACAAGTTTGTATTCCATGTCTATGAGTCTGTTTCTGTTTTGTATTTATGTTTTGTTTGTTTGTTTGTTTTTTAGATTCCACATATGAGCAATCTCATATGGTATTTTTCTTTCTCTTTCTGGCTTACTTCACTTAGAAAGACATTCTCCAGGAACATCCATGTTGCTGCAAGTGGCATTATGTTGTCGGTTTTTATGGCTGAATAGTATTCCATTGTATAAATATACCACTTCTGCTTTATCCAATCATCTGTTGATGGACATTTAGGCTGCTTCCATGTCTTGGCTATTGTAAATAGTGCTGCTATGAGCACTGGGGTGCAGGTGTCATTCTGAAGTAGGGTTTCTTCTGGATATATGCCCAGGAGCGGGATTCCTGGGTCATATGGTAAGTCTATTCCTAGTCTTTTGACGAATCTCCATACTGTTTTCCACAGTGGCTGCACCAAACTGCATTCCCACCAGCAGTGTAGGAGGGTTCCCCTTTCTCCACAGCCTCTCCAGCATTTGTCATTTGTGGACATTTGAATGATGGCCATTCTGACTGATGTGAGGTGATACCTCATTGTAGTTTTGATTTGCATTTCTCTGATAATTAGTGATATTGAGCATTTTTTCATGTGCCTATTGATCATTTGTATGTCTTCCTTGGAGAATTGCATGTTTAGGTCTTCTGCCCATTTTTGGATTGGGTTGTTTGTTTTTTTCTTATTAAGTCATATGAGCTGCTTATATATTCTGGAGATCAAGCCTTTGTCAGTTTCATTTGCAAAAATTTTCTCCCATTCTGTAGGTTGTTGTTTTGTTTTACTTATGGTTTCCTTTGCTGTGCAGAAGCTTGTAAGTTTAATTAGGTCCCATTTGTTTATTCTTGCTTATATTTCTATTTCTTGGGTAGACTGCCCTAGGAGAGCATTTTTGAGATGTATGTCAGATAATGTTTTGCCTTTATTTTCCTCTAGGAGGTTTACTGTATCTTGTCTTATGTTTAAGTCTTTGATCCATTTTGAGTTGACTTTTGTGTATGGTGTAAGGGAGTGTTCTAGCTTCATTGCTTTACATGCTGCTGTCCAGTTTTCCCAACACCATTTGCTGAAGAGACTGTCTTTATTCCATTATATATTCTTGACCCCTTTGTCAAAGATGAGTTGACCAAAAGTTTGTGGGTTCATTTCTGGGCTCTCTATTCTGTTCCATTGGTCTATATGTCTGTTTTGATACCACTACCATGCTGCCTTGATTACTGTAGCTCTGTAGTATTGTCTGAAGTCTGGAAGAGTTATTCCTCCAGCCTCTTTCTTTTTCTTCAGTAATGCTTTGGCAATTCTAGGTCTTTTGTGGTTCCATATAAATTTTATTATGATTTGTTCTAGTTCTGTGAAATAGGTCCTGGGTGATTTGATAGGGATTGCATTAAATCTGTAGATTGCCTTGGGCAGTGTGACCATTTAAACAACATTGATTCTTCCAATCCAGGAGCATTGGCTATCTTTCCCTTTTTTTAAGTCTTCTTTAATTTCTTTAATCAGTGTTTTATAGTTTTCCATGTATAAGTCTTTCACCTCCTTACTTAGATTTACTCCTAGGTATTTTATTACTTTGGGTGCTATTTTAAAGGGGATTGTTTCTTTACTTTTTTTTTCTGTTGATTTATCATTAGTGTAAAGAATGATTTTTGAACATTAATCTTGTAACCTGCTACCTTGCTGAATTCTTCGATTATTTCTAGCAGTTTTTGTGTGGAGCTTTTAGAGTTTTCTATATATAGTATCATGTCATCTGCATATAGTGACACTTTTACCTCTTCTTTTCCAATTTGGATCCCTTTTATTTCTCTCTCTTGCCTGACTGCTGTGGCTAGGACTTCCAAGACTACGTTGAAGAGGAGTGGTGATGGTGGGCAGCCTTGTCTTGTCTCTTCCATCCCCTTTTGATCAAACCAAGCAGTGCTCTGATTTACAAGTCTGGGTAGTGCCAAAGTCAGCAGGGAACAGTAGCAACAAGATTCAATAAGATGGTGTCAGTTGGGGTTAGCACTTCACTCCACTGTTCCCTCTGTATCAGTAGAGTAGGGAGCTGGACCTCCGCACACATATGTCAGGAAAAAGAATGAACCAGGCAGTGGGTGGCAGGGTACCTGGACCTCATCTCCCCTTCTCTCCACACTGTCAGCAGGGCTCAGCAGAGTATTAAGCCTCCACCCTCATTCAGAATCAAAAAGATTGAGCAAGCAAGGTGGAGATGAGGTTTAACTGGTATTTGACGTCTCCCTTTTCTTGGTGTTGATGATGCTCCGTAGGGAGTTAAGCCTCCACCCCTACCTGGAGTCAATGAGGAGGAATTGGGTGATGCTATTGGCAATCAGCTTCGCCTTCCCTCTATGCTGATGCCAGAAGTTTCCCCACCTGCTGTTAGCAGTGCTTGGGGAAAGCTGACAACCTTCTCTCCCCTAGCACATGGTGAACATCAGTGCTCCACTTTCTACAGAAAGCTACCAGCAAGGACCAGAGAATGGAGACTGAACTTTCACACCACCACAGGAAAATATTTAAAAGAAACAAAGCATATACATAGTATTAATATATTTGTAAAGAAATCTTACCAATTTGAAAACGCATGTGTAAAGATTCAGCAATTACGGGCTATTATTTTAAGTCTGACAATCCCAATTTAAAATTCAATTGTAAAAGAGCACAAGTACATTTAAGTCACCATTCTACTAGGCTTATATACAGGATTAGAAAATTAATTCCTGTATTTATAAACTTAAATTATTTGACATAATTAAAGTTTTACACACTTGGAAATTGTCAGTCCAATCACTGAAGTTCTTAAAAACTAAATCAACACCATTAAAACAACAAATGCAATTTTTAAATGCTTGAAGGTATTTATTTACCTAAGTTTAAAACTGAGGCTAATTATTAATCAAAAATCATTAAAAGTGTTCATTCAAATTTGCCAGCACAGAGTAAGTGATGAGCTTAAAAGATTAAGGAGTAATTAAATGTTCATATTTCTAAGTAGACTATTAAACTTTGGAACCGTATGAAAATATGAGCAGTCAATTTAAATCAAGGTCCACATATTCTGACACTCTAAAAAGTATGTCAAGTGATTCTTCCTGACTTCACTCTACCTGCTGGCAGACAGTATACTTTCCGAGAGGCAAAATATATTTTCAGATTGCACCTGAGCCGTTCGATATGCCCAGAAATCTTCCTTAGTCCTAATAAGTCAAGAAAGAGCACAAGTATGTGCGCATGTTCTTCAGTGTTATCCTTCAAATTCTATCTAGTGTTTGCCAGTTTTCTCCTCTAAAGGATAAAATGTTAATCCTGTGTCTCATTTGTGCATAATAATATTTTTGCTTAAACAAGATAATGAACCATACCACATTTTCATCTCACAGAACCTACAAGAGAAATATAAAGGAATCTTTGTATCCGAAAAAAGAAGAAGAAAAAAAAAAGATCCAGTCACTATGAAATGGAAATAACATAAAAGTAAGATGACTATTTTAAAAAACAGGAAATTCAAAAATTCAGTATGAGAACTAGAATGTGAAATAATGAAAATACACAAAGGGGAGAAGAGATAATAAATAATGTAAAATTTTAACAAAGGAAATATAAGAAAATTCAATAAAATAAATAATCTAGCAGGCCTAAAGTTCATGAAAAGATTGTGGTAAGATGAAATCAGAAAAAGGATGATAGGGAATTATTGATTTTTATTTGAAGAGTTAAAATTTCTCAAAATAACAAGTGGTGGGGAAGAGATGTTACAACATTAGAATTACACGCCATGTCTAGACAGCAATCAATAGAGAACTGAGAAGAATGGTGAAGACCTGGATGTGTGGGAGGTCACAGGAAAAATAAAATAGAATTTAGAGATTTTCTTATGTGTGTTAAGATTGGAAACGTCAGTAGGCATTTCACAGGTCTACTGAGCACTTGAAAAATTAATAATAAAGTGTAAAAATTAAGAAGGTGACCAATAAGTCCATGAAATACGAAAAAGGTAAAAATTTAATACAAATGATAAAAATTTGGTTTATCATTTTGTTTTCAGAATGAAAAGTAATGCTAATTAAAATAATAATCTGTTATATCACTATTAGGAAAGTGAAGAAAGGTAAGTGAGGGTAGGTTAGTAAAATTTTTTAAATTCCATTGAAAAAAAATCAATAGATACTATTATATGAACATACTATACCACATTATGCAGCCAAAAATATCAGAAGAAATTACCCAGCTTAAAATTGTTATAAGCCAATTTATCTTAGGACTGAAGATAAAAGCCAAACCACAGTTTTTATGATTATTATTATTATAAAATTGCAGAACTATTTGATATATTTCAATCTGTATAAATGTATTCATTTTATAAAGATATTAAGAAAATTTTTAAAGAAATAAAACAATGGTCTCAATATGAAGAAATCTGGTACAGTAGTTTGGGACTGTTTTTGTAATGAATGATAATATGTGATTATTCTCTATTCCCTTAAACTGATTTCATTATTCTTAATTAATATTGCTGTGGCATTATAAATTACTACTTAAAACTAAAACAAAAAGAAAAGTACCTCCATGCATTGTGGGAGGTGAGACTATTATAATAACTACATGCTCCTCCTTTCTCTCTTTCCAGTGGTTATGCCCTGTAAATAAAGAACAACCCGGGGGGAGGAGGGGAAGAAAGAAAAGAAAAGAAAAGAAAAAAAAATAATAATATGGACTTTGTAGAAATGGAAGGAGTGCCATGTCTCAAATAACAACCAAACCAACAAAAAACAGGGCCAGCAACTTCAGGGATATCCCAACACAGGAATGTTTATATAATATTGAGCTTTCCTGAGGTTACTGGTTCTAAGGACACTAGTGGTTACTGGTCCTAAGAAGACCAGTCCATCTTAATTGGTGAATTCTATCCTACATTTATTAATCATCATGTCCTCACCATTAGACAAAAGTACATAAGTTGAGTAAGGTGGTGTAAGACTTCATTATACAGAGTAATTTTTAGAAAGTTCTCTCCCATTCCCTCTTTTTTTCATTCCCCAAATTTACTTTTTCTAATAATCTCATTTATAATGCTTAATATTCTTATCTCCTCATTTTTAGAGCACAATGTGGTTTAAAACTTAAAACGAAAATGGTGGAATTATTTCCATCAGTTGCTTAAGTACTTTTATCTCATTGTCACTGAGGTGTTATTCCTAAATTCTCTACTAACATTTAAAAGTCAGTATATAATATGTTGTATAAAATACTTAAACTCAGAAAGCAAAAATACACATACTTATTTTTTAGCTTAAAAGACAGTTTTCTTTTTTTAAACTACTACTATTCTCTTTTGCCTGGATAGTCTTATATTTAACTCAAAAATATATGGTGAATATCATCTATGGATAAAGTTGTATTCTGAATACTGCAAGGGCAAAGTTATCAACATGACTTTAGTCAGATTGGCTTCAACATGCTGTGTATATGCATAAGGAAAGAAAACCATGAACTGTATACATAGAGATTAAATACTATTAATAATATTCATTGTCATATTTAAACAGTTGAAAAGTCTTAAGTTTTTAAAATCTATATCTATCTCTTTATACTTTTCTTTGTTATCAAATAACATATAATTTCAAAGAGTAAAGAAAAATATATAAATAAGACCACGTAGCAAGGAGGACAAGGCTGTGTGTTATAATTATTGAGAGAAGCAGGCATAAACAAGCACAGGCAATCAATCAAGTATAACTGACTACACTGTGTAAATTTAAATGTGCAAGGAGAGAGTAGTGTGCTGTAAATTACACCACTGAAAAGCAAGCTGGAAAAAAAAAATTAGGAAAGCAAAAGGTGAGCCATTTAAAGGTTGTGAGGAATGAGATGCTGTGACTGAAATTTCATTTTGTCTTTCTGTTAAGACTGACATCCTTTGGTATTGTAACTACAAAATTAATTCAATCTAACCAAAGAACAAAAAAGACAATAGGTTAATTAGATGTTAGACATTTTTCCTTACCAGCATAGGGTGCCTTCAGGTCTTAAATATCATCAGACAGCATGAAACTGAGTGCCGTAGATACCCAACTGATCAAATTAATTGCAACATTTTTACCAAACCCTACCATGTGCAGCTCATCTTCTTGGCTGGGATTAGCAGTTTCTTCCCCAGGTCCCACAAAAACTACAAACATACTATGAAACACACCACACCAGATTATACCAAAAGTTCTCTTTCCTAGTTTATCCATCAATACTCTTCTACCCTAAACAGTTCTCAGATGATACTCTCTACCACATTCTGCCTCTAACGTCTACCTTGATATCAACTCTGGCATCCACTACTTCCCAGAAGTCCCTAATTTTATTTGAATAATGTGTATTTGGATTGCTGCAGTACCTCCTAATTTTTCTCCCTGAATCAACATTTACCCATTTCAAACTATTCTCCACATTGTTACCACCAGTTTGCTGCTAATACATACCTAATAATGTCATTATCATCATCATTATAATGATACTACCCACTATTTAAGTAGACTCTATGTGCTATGCTCTTTTTATGTTTTTTTCATATATATTTACTCAGTTTTTCATTATAGTAAGCTTTGTGTTAAGTACAATTATGAGATCCATTTTAAAGATGAAGTGAGAAATATATACATACATAAATTGTATACATAAATTTCATATACTGTGTATAATATATATCCATTAAAATACAGAGTAGATCTAAGTATTAACATTACAAAAAATGAATAATAATTACAATGTTTCCAAAAAAGATATCTTTAAACAATATGTGCAATTCCACTCCTGGGCATATATCCAGAGAAAATTCTAATTCAAAAAGACATACACCCCTATGTTCATAGCAGCACTATTTATAATAGCCAAGACATGAAAGTAACCTAAATGTCCAACAGATAAATGGATAAAGATTTGCTATATATACAATGGAATGTTACGCAGCCATTAAAAAAAAAGAAAAAGAAATAATGCCATTTGCAGCAACATGGATGGACCTGGAGATCATCATTCTAAGTGAAGTAAGTCAGACAGACAAAGACAAATATCATATGATGTCACTTATATGTGCAATCTAAAAAAATATGATACAAATGAACTTATTTACAAAACAGAAAAAGACTCATAGACATGGAAAAAAAGTTATGGTTACCAAAGGGGATAGTGGGGGGTGGGAAAGAAATAAATCAGGAGTTTGAGATTAACATACACACACTACTATATATAAAATAGATAAACAAAGACCTACTCTACAGCACAATGGAACTATATGTAATAATCTAAAATGAAAAAGAACCTTAAAAAGAACATATATATGAATACATATATATGTAACTGAATCTATTTGCTGTACACATGAAATGAACACAACATTGTAAATTAACTCTACGTCAATGAAAAAATGGTTTAAAAACAGTGTTTATTCTTTCAGTAACATGTGGTGAGGTGTGACACAGTTCAAAGCACATCAAGAAGCTATTATTTCAATCATTTTGAGACTTTTTTCGAGATCACTGTGCATGCCTATGGGGTGATTTCCCACATATTTAACCTTTTTTGTCCTTTGATTTTTTTATCCTTTGAAGCTATCACCTGGTGCCAAGTCTTATATTATAAGATAAGCAATCTATCAATTTAGGTGTTATGAAGACTAGGTCAAACAATAAAATTATGTTTAACTATAATGGACTTTCTTTCACCCTCCTTTTCCTTCTCTGTTTCCTCCCTCATCCTGTTATAATATATAAATGGGTTTCAACCATAATTATTATAATGATAATTAAGGTAAATGATATTTGAGCACTAAATTACTTTACATTTCTAAATCTCATATAGCTGTATGAACTCTAGAACCATTCAGACTATGTTCAAGTCCAGAGTCTGACAACTACCAGCCATGTGACCATGATCAAGTTACATAATATTTTTGATGTTCACTTTGTTCATTCCACTAAACTGGGATATTACACATAGAGACATTGCAAAGCCTGGATATTAGTGGAGTTCATAATGCCTGGTCAACTTAAGCAGTTACAGAATGACTTAGATTCACTGAGGTCAGATACAGAGACTACATGCTTTCTGGGTAGAATTCATAGTTAGACAGGAATTATCACTGGAAATAAATACTTCACTCAAGACAAAAGCTAAAGTTGCAAAAGGTTTTCTTTAATTTATCTTTTTTGAAAGAGTCTCCTTGATAAAGCAAATAAAACCAGAGAGAGATGAGGTATAGCAGTTACCAGAATAACCAGACCCCACTGTGGACCTATTAAATTCAAAGGAACAACATATTTTTTGAAAAAATAATCCAGAGCTATCCAGGTGCTTTGAATCAAACATGTGCTATCTTCCACTATTTCCTTGAAGATCACAAATCCAAAACAAGGTACACATTCACGGATTGTTAATTGAAAATTAATACAGTAATCAAACTGTTTCAGAGCTATCTCACTGCTTTCTCATCTCTTGTGGTTTCTTGAATACATACCTATGGTTCTGATTTAGTCTCCCCCAAAAGTAGCATTACTATCTTCTCTAGTACTGGTCTAATCTCATTTACTCAAGTTTGGATATTTCCTAATGTCTTTTGTTGTTAAATTATTTCATTTTAATTTCTCAATGAGATGTCAATAACTGAAAGCATATTTCCAGTTTGTGAGACTTAGAAATTGCAATCACCCATCTTGGATTATAGCTTTTATTCCAGGGGAATTTTAACATGCCCCAAATAGAAAACATGAATTCTCTGCACAGTAAAAGAAATGATTAAAAAAATGAAAAAGCAACCTATGAAATGGGAGAAAATATCTGCAAAACACATATCTGATAAGGGATTAATATTCAAAATAGAAGAGAAACACAGTTCAACAGCAAAAACAAACAAGCACACAAATAAGCCAATTTTAAAATGGGCAAAGGATCTGAATAGACTTTTTTATAAAGAAGACATTCAAATGGCCAACAGGAAAATGAAAAGGTGCTCAACATCACTAATCATCAGGAATATGCAAATCAAGACCACAATGAGGTACTACCTCACACATTTTAGAATTGTTATCATCAAAAAGACAAGAGATAGCAAGTGTTGGTGAGAATGTGGGAAAAAAAGGAATCCTTGGGCAATGTTGGTGGGAATGTAAATTAGTGCAGCCATATGGACAACAATATGGAGGCTCCTCAAAAAAATTAGATATAGAACTACCATATGATCCAGCAATTCTACTTCTAAGTATATATCCATAGGAAATGAAATCACTATGTTGAAAAGATATCTGTATTCCCACGTTCACTGCAGCATTATTTACAACAGTCAAGACATGGAAACAATGTAAATGTCCACTGATGGATAAACAAAATGTCACACACACACACAGAGGAATATTATTCAGCCATAAAAAACAAGAAGGAAACTCTGCCATTGGTGACAACATGGATAACCTTGAGGGCATTTTGCAAAGTGAAATAAGTCAGATGGAAAAAGACAAATACCATATGACACTTATACGTGGAATATAAAAAATACAAACTCATAGAAAGAGAACAGATTGGTGATTATTAGAGGCAAGGGGTTGGGGGGTAGGGAAAATGAGTGAAGGTGTTCAAAAGTTACAAACTTCCAGTTATGAGATAAGTAAGTTCTGTGAATGAATATACAGTATGGTGATGAGAGTTCATAATAATTAACTGTATATTTTAAAGTTGCAAGGATAATAGATCTTAAAAGTTCCCATTATAAGAGAAAAAAATTTGTAAATATGTGAGGTGGTGATGTTAACTAAACAAACTGTAGTAATGACTTTGCAATAAATACATATATCAAATCATTATATTGTACACCTTAAATTTATAAGATGTTATACACCAATTATATCTCAATAAAACTGAGAGAAAAAATAAAGATAAAAGATTTTTTTAATGACTTCATCAAAATGTTAGATCAGTTCTGCCAGAATGCTTTATTATTTTCTCTGAATTGCAATTACTGAGTGGATTTTTTTATACTTCACTTAATATTCAATTAAGATGCATTACTAGATCAAAGACAAATAAAGAGGAGTTGAAGAGACAGATATTACTTTTAGGATATTTCTGAGTCTCATCGATTTTTTTTCTTAAGTAAGTATAAATGATGCAAACAGGAAGAACAACTTCTTTGGTGACTCAGACCATTACCTCACTGATGAGAAAGTCACCACAGTCAAGGAAACAATCAGTTGCAGAATGATGTTTTCTCACATAATGCCTTTTAAATTGTCAGGACTCCATGATGCATTTTGGAAATGTTATCATTAATGGAAAAGAGAGAGTTCAGATCAGAATAATGCAGAGGTGAAGCATTTGACTTGTTGCTAATGAAATTTTACTCATCACCTGCCAAGACAGGTCATTTGAAATTGGAGCAGGTTTGGTGAAAAACCTGAATGATTATAAGATTCTAGTCTTAAACATTTCTATCGTTGCAATTCTTTAATCTGTAATTGTCAAGTGCATGAATGTGCTCAGTAATGTGAACTTTACTCACAACAAATACTGACTTGATAGGTGTCTCTAATTATTCAAGAAAATATTCTTATAAATAATAGTTCTCAATATCTTATATAAAAAACTATTAATAAATAATATATTTCAAAGTGGTGAAGTCTTTTCACCATACCTGAGATCAATTTAGTGAAAGCAAAAACTTTTCATTAGACTATTGGTAGCAGAGATTAGCAGTCGCCTATCCAACCTCCAGGCCTCCTTTCCACTTTTTTAAAAGAAGACCTATATTATTGAGGGTTACACTGAACCCAGGTAATGACTACGCTTCTTAACATCTCTCACAATTGTCACAGGCCATATGACCATATGACTAGGTGACTAAGTTCAAGCCAGTGTTTATGGAATGAAATTCCATGAAGGATATAAGAATAGAAACTAATACTGCCATTTTTCTATCCCCATGTTTTTATGCCATATTTTTAATAAGCCTAAATGATGCAGGAACTCCAGAAACTTTATACCCAGAAATGAATAAATGTTCTGTGATATTATTTATAGCATCCAAAAAAAAAGCCCATGTCTTAATATCCTCAGCATCATCACATTTCTGGCCTTTTTTATTACTTAAGAGAAAATAAATCTTTATGTGGTTTTTGACACTGAAATTTGAGGTTTTCAGACGTAAGAAACCAAATCTAATTCTAATGTATATATGCATATTTTAGAAGATGTTCAATCTGAGAAATCAAGTAAGTCCTTTTATATGAGAAAATAAATTGATTCTCCCCAAAATGGAGACATTTCAAATGAAATATTAATTCTTAACAAGATTATTGAAAGCATTAAATATAAAAAAAGGGAGGAAGAGGACAGAATAAAGAAGTTATGAAATTTCTGATTTCCAGCAATAGTGAGCTATGTTATTCAGGAAAAAACCACTCTAATGAAATGTAAAAATACTTAAAAACATTTATTTAATTTTTTAACATATTAAGAAGACAACATGATATTAAGGGAATATTTAGCCAATAATGAAAGGAAAATAAATACAGAGATTTGAATGAAGCATTTACTACTTTTGTATTCAATGAATTTGCTATTCTTGACAACTTTAAATTCATTTTAATAGCTTCATCAATGCAAGGAGATTAGAAAACAAAGTATAGAACCTTTGAAGATACGGAAATATAATAAAGCACACCCCTTCATAACTGAAATGAGAAGACAAAGTTCTAAAAACCCAGCAATAGACCAAATGCAAAACAGGTGTTTTGAGGAATTTTCCACACACATTCTCACCGGCAGGATGGCCCATGCTACCTTAAAGTTTATAATTCAAATAACCCTAACTGTCTAAAAGGAACAAAATCAAATATTCTCTGAATGAAATTATATACATGCTAGGTCTCATATTATTTCTTTAAAATATTTCATAATAACTAGTATTTTGTCAAACATAACCTGACATAAGGGTGTAAGTTAAAATGCACCATCACAAAAATAAACATATCTGTAATACTTCTGATATCATTCAACATAGACTATAAAACAATTAGACTTACTATGCTTACAGAATAAAGTCTAAATGTGAAATGCATGTTTTGAAGGAATAAGAAACTATCAACAATTTCACATATATCTGGACTATCTCTAGAAATAAAGCATACATAACAATTATAAACTTGGTTTAACTGTTTAATATGAGATTAGACACAGCTAAAGAAAGTATTAGTGAAACAGAAGATTAAATATTAATCTGGAATATAGTAAGGAGAAACTAGGGGAAAGATGAAAAAGAGACAGCAAGAAATATAAAAGATAGAAAAATACACTTATAAGATAAATTAAAATCACAAGATGAAACAACGTACTAGTGAGCAGCAAGATTTGTAGATATATTGGCTGATATTTTTACATGATAAAAGATCTAAATTCAAATTAATATAAAACAGAGTAACTTGAAAACATTACAATGAAACTGCAGGAAACAAACAAACAGGAGAAAAATTTTAAAGTACTCAGTTGTGGGAGAAAAGATAGATTACCTTTAAAAGATTGGCAATTATGTGTACAGCTAAATTATTAACAGTAATAGTGACAGAAGAATGTAGAATGACATTAATTTAAAAAAGCAAAATGACTACTATATCTAGACAAAATATTTTTTTAAATAAAGACAAATTTTGTACAAATAGAAGAATAGGAACGAGAATGAGCATGAGAATGGAGGAGCAGAGGAAAAGAAGGAAGAAGAGAAAAAGGAAAACAAAATTGAGAGAATTCAACATGAATACACACTATTAAAGTATTTAGAGTACTTCAGGCAGAATTAAAATTTTCTCAAATGTTTGGTCTCAGAAGCATGGACTGTAAGAAAAGTCATAATTAATTTAAACACTCATGAATAAAACAATAATGTGCATGGTTTAGGAAGGGAAGCTAATTAAACTGTGCTGAGATGTTTATATTCACATGCAAAGCTAGGGTTTTATTAATTTTAGATTTAGAGAATATAATTAATAATGTAATTTCACTGAGAGCCATAAAATATTTAAAAGTGGATGTAATTTCCAAAATAGTAATAGGAAAACAAGGTCTGTAATAAGAAAATAAATGCAGAATAAGGCAAAAAAGGAAAGAAAAACATATATAAAACAAGCAGAAAAAATAGAAGACACAAAATTGAATAATAAATTGAATTCCTAAGATAAGTATCATTATATTAAATGATCTAATTACAAGACAAGAATTGTCAAACTGAATTGGGGAAGAATGCAATTATGGTCCATTATAAAAGATGCATCATTATAAGTACATTATAAGGATAGGTAAAATTAAAAGTTATACCTTTCAAATTCAAACAAAAACAAAAAATATTGAGAAAGTTATGTTCATATCAAACAAAACAGATTACCAGAAATTGTTGCTTCATCATGAAGAGAGAGAGACGAAGAAAAAGAGATAGACAGAAAGAGGTATCTTAGATCTGTAATGATATAAAAGATTTTAAGAATATAATAAAAGAAATCAGCTTAATGACCATGTAAATAACACTAATCTCTTTGGAACAATTAGATTCTTCATAAGCAAAAATAATATTTGCCTTAACAATATTTAACTTTAGTTTCTAAACTTTTAAAGGACTGAACTAACATAAAGAAATCCCCTAATCCAAATGCAAATAACTACATATCATAACAAAAAAATCACTAGAAATACCTCATATTTTTGGAAATTTAAGAAATAATTTTAATAACACATGGATCAATAAATAGTAATAGAAACTAGGATATTCTAACTAATAATAGTGTGATATATTTTTAACTATGTGGTGTTATATTAAACATATTATAATATGTTGGATGCAGCTTAAGTACCTATAAAAATAATCTAGTAATTGATTATCTGCAGAAAGAAAAACATTAGCAATAAAAGGAAAATAAAAAAATCAAAGAATTAATAAATTTTAAAACAAAAATAATTATAATAAACATATATACATTGTGCAAGCTTAAGAAAACTAGAACCTGATTTTTAAAGCAAAAAAAAAAAAATGAAAGCTTTATCACAAGAAAAAGAGGGCAAGAAACACAAATAACTAATAGAAATTAGAGAGAAAAAATATCAAAGCTATTACAGACAATGAAAAAATAATGAGAGATTAAAAGAAAACCAGGAAAATAAATATGACGTGTTTATGAATACTTTCCTATTCTTAGGAAATAATGTAATTTGCCAGAATGAGCTCAAACAGAAGTCGAATAGTTAGTAGTCTTTTAATAATTAAAGTTGGTACATCAATAGTAAAAATATCTCTCCAGGAAGAAATTTTTATGTCTATATGAATTTACTAGAGTGTTAGAAACCATTCATACTTAAACTGGGAGAGGAAAGTATGTATTAAGATGATTGAAATAAAGGACTAAAACTTGTAGTTATGGGACAAAGATTGTCAGAATGGATTACAAAACTTCAGCTAAGATACAGCCCTTTATAAGTTTAAGGTGTACAGTATAATGATTTAACTTACATACATTACGAAACAATTACCACATTAAGTTTAGTAAATATCTATCATCTTATATAGATAAAAATTCAAGAAAATTTCTTTCTTTGTGATAAACTTGTAGAATTTACTCACTTTACAACTTTCATATATAACATACAGCACTGTTAGTTATATTAATCATGTTGCATATTACATCCCTAGTTTTTATATATCTTATAACTAGATGTCCGTACCTTTTAATCACCTTCATCCAATTCTTCTTCCCACAATCCCCACCTCTGGTAACCACAAATCTGGTACCTTTTTCTATGAGATTGTTTGTTTTATTGATGTAAAATTAACCAACAGTACTATATTACTGTACTGTATTATATAGTACTATATTAGATCCCAGTATATATGTATAACATAGTGATTCACTCTTTTCATCCATTATATAGTGATCACCACAAGAAGTCTAGTTAAAATTACAACCTCTCATCACACAAAGATATTACATTATCAACTATATTCCCCATGCTGTACATTTTATCTCCATGACTAATTTATTTTGTAACTAGAATTTTGGGCTCTTAATTTCTGTCATCTATTTTACTAATCCCATCAACCCCCTCCCTTATCACAACCACCTGTTTGTTCAGTGTATCTGTGACTCTGTTTCTGTTTTGTTGTTTGTTTTGTTTTTTTAGATTGACATAGAGGTACAGTCATATGACATTTGTCTTTCTTTATCTGACTTACTTAACTTACCATAATATCCTCAAGTTCCACCCATATTGTCCTAAATGGAAAGATGTCATTCTTTTTTATGGCTAAGTAATATTCCATTGTATATATATTCCACATTTTATTTATTCATTCATCTATCCATGAGCATCCATGAGACCATCACCATAATTAATGTAACAGACATATCCAAAACCTCCCAGATTTTCCTTGTGTCCTTTGTGTGTGTGTGCATGCATACATATGTGTAGTAAGAACACTTAACATTCTCGCGATATACCCTCTTAAATTGTGAAGTGCACCATACCATATTGTTCACTATCGGCACCATGTTGTACAGAAGATCAATAATTTAGTCATCAGATTATATAGATTCTTATTCAGATTCTTAACAGAGCAACCTCTATATTATGTTCTGACAATCTACATAAATCTTCCCAGAGGCAGAAAAAATGTACCAGGAGTGTTAACATAAATAGTTTCCCACATAATTGTATTTCACATAGTAAAATCCTAGACTGTACTTTTTTATCCTTCAATCATGAAATTTTGCTTTCATAGACAGATTATCTATGAAATGAATAAAGTTTGAGGGTGCCAACAGTCAATGAAGTCCAAACATGGTTCTTTGTGAAGTTTCCTCTTGGAATAAGTCACCTAGACTCTTTCAAACAGTATCTTTCTGCACTGTGAAGTGATCAATTTTCTATCTTGAAATGTCAATAAAACCACTGGATGAAATAAATTCAGGCATTTCAATTTGGCAGTTTCACAACTTTTTATGCAAAAAGATTAATGGAGATTAAACACAACTAGAAAATGTGATCAGTACAACTTCCTAAAGATATAAAGAATGGAACAGAAAATTTAGAAATATTAATTTCCTCTCATACTGAGTAAGAAATTATTCCATATTTTCAAAACCTTAGTTGATGGAATTTTGTCTTCTATTTCACTTAGATATTCAGCAGTCACCAGAATATCAACGTGATCTTTTTAAATGTAAGCAGTGGTCTATGCATCGGTTTTGGGGGGGGTTTAAATACAATTTAAGAAAATATCTGTTTTAACTGCATGAGAAAACAGATAGATTTGATGTTTTAAAAAATACTTTACAATTAGAAGTACATGTGTGCATGCTTGTGTTTTAACAGTTTATAGTTTAAGAGTTCACATTGTTTGGATGGTTTACATTTTTCCCAATAATTTAAAGTGAATTTGCAAAACAAGTCCATCTTAAGTTTCTACATATAAAAGGTAAAAAGTGAAACACACTGATTCACCAAAATTATATATGATATATCAACCCCCTAAAATAAGTCTTATAAAAGAAACATTCTATGAAAGACTCTGTTTGCCTAAGTGTTTTTCCATTCTTGAATCCATAAGCTCCACCAATTTAAATAATACATGCTTTAAGAAACCATGAAGGGATTTTTTTATTAAAGATGAAGATATTCTTTGTGGATAACTGAATTCATATCATAGAATGAGAATTATCTAGAGATAAATTTGATTAAGACAGAAATTGCAAGTTTTACAAATATATTTCATTTTATGCATATAGTTACTTCTTACTAAATAAGTGGTAAAAAACTTAATCCCAATAATATTAGGCTGTAGTTACGATGGAAATTCTCTTCTCCCTGCATTGGCCAAGTTATAATGACCTTCTCTATATATATAATGAGGTTTTAAACCTATGCTTGTGTCTCATATTCTTTTTTTTTCTTTCTTTTTTTAAATTTTACTTTATTGAGTTACAGTAAGTTTACAATGCTGCATCAATTTCCAGTGTAGAGCACAATTTTTCAGTTATACACGAACATACATATATTCATTGTCGCATTTTTTCACTGTGAGCTACCACGAGATCTTGTATATATTTCCCTGTGCTATACAGTATAATCTTGTTTATCTATTCTATATATACCTGTCAGTATCTACAAATTTTGAACTCCCAGTCTGTCCCTTCCCACCCTTCCTCCCCACCGGCAACCACAAGTTTGTATTCTATGTCTATGAGTCTGTTTCTGTTTTGTATTTATGTTCATTTTTTTTTAATTCCACACATGAACGATCTCATATGGTATTTTTCTTTCTCTTTCTGGCTTACTTCACTTAGAAAGACATTCTCCAGGAACATCCATGTTGCTGCAAGTGGCATTATGTTGTCGGTTTTTATGGCTGAATAGTATTCCATTGTATAAATATACCACTTCTGCTTTATCCAATCATCTGTTGATGGACATTTAGGCTGCTTCCATGTCTTGGCTATTGTAAATAGTGCTGCTATGAGCACTGGGGTGCAGGTGTCATTCTGAAGTAGGGTTTCTTCTGGATATATGCCCAGGAGCGGGATTCCTGGGTCATATGGTAAGTCTATTCCTAGTCTTTTGACGAATCTCCACACTGTTTTCCATAGTGGCTGCACCAACTGCATTCCCACCAGCAATGTAGGAGGGTTCTCCTTTCTCCACAGCCTCTCCAGCATTTGTCATTTGTGGACGTTTGAATGATGGCCATTCTGACTGGTGTGAGGTGATACCTCATCGTAGTTTTGATTTGCATTTCTCTGATAATTAGTGATATTGAGCATTTTTTCATGTGCCTATTGACGATTTGTATGTCTTCACTGGAGAATTGCTTGTTTAGGTCTTCTGCCCATTTTTGGATTGGGTTGTTTGTTTTTTTATTATTAAGTCATATGAGCTGCTTATATATTCTGGAGATTAAGCCTTTGTCAGTTTCATCTTTTGCAAAAATTTTTTTCCCATTCCGTAGGTTGTCATTTTGTTTTGCTTATAGTTTCCTTTGCTGTGTCATATTCTTCTGTTACAAAAATTACACAGAAACTTCTCTATGTATTCTTGAGATTGCTTATATTTCAGCTTTTAAATAAAAGTATTACTATCCATATTTGATTAATTTTTTCCAATATATTTTGTAAAATTGCCTCATTTTAGGTTTTAGGGTTTGCTCTGTAAATCCATGCAGAGTAGGTATTTGATATCTGGCTTGTCTTGCAATCCTAGAGTAGATTTAAAGCTTTTCTGATCTATATTGTTTCACCAGTGATAAGTACTATATTTCATATAATCTGGTAAAAAGAAAAACTTTCTTACTGAGCCCTGAGCAGAAAATATATTAAACAATGGATAAACTGTCTGTATTTGTTAATAATCCTATTAATTATTCTTTCTAGCTGCATGATCTCAGTGTCTGGATCTTAGGATTTCTCCTGTTTAAATGTTACATGCCTACTGAATTGAAAAAACACATTACTTTCCATAACATGCTTGACATTTGATTTTACCTTAGTTAAATACTGGATATCTACATGTTGATAAAGGGGACAGGAAATAGATGGACAGGAGGTTGGAAAACTCATACATTTCAGAACTCTGTGAAAAATGTCTTTACCTGGAATTTATTAATCAATCAATTATGGAGTATTATAATGTTTAATACAGATGTTGAAGATACTTAATCAAATGTATTAGAGAAATGATTTTTATTTGATCCCCACAGTCTCTGAAAGTATGTTCTAAAGAAGTTGTGCAATGATTTCAGCTTTTCCTTGCAAGGAGCTTTGGGTGGAAATATCTAACTCCAAATCAGACCCTGTGTGCATTATCAGCAATTTTTCCACCAATGAAAATTTTACTCAGTATCATCAAAACTGATTTAGGCATTATCATAAATAAGGCTTAATCTCTTTTGTTTGCATGAAGTAATGTTACAAGTTCTATTATCATAATATGGTTAAGTGAAGAGCAGAAGTGATTAAGTGGAACGTTGACATTGTTTAGAATTATGCACAATTTAGAGCAAATGGATTTGGTACCAAAATAATAAGGCTATTTTATATGTAAAAAAAAGCCACCATGTTCCCTTATCGTCAATACTAATATATATTGTAAATGTTTTGTACATCTATATCTATATATTTTGTATTCAAGTTAAGACTATATATAACATTATTATCAAAAACTTTTTTAAACTACTTAAAAGCCAATATAAAATATACTCAAATTCTTACTCTTATTGTAAAAATTATAGGGCAAAATACATATAAAGCCCTTAGCACTGTCTGGTATCATACAGTAAACACTAAACAACAAATAAAAAAGAAAAGTTGCTGTTTTATTTGCCAGAATTTAAGTCAATGTTTATTCCATGGAAGATTTCCACAGTCCTATAGTGAATGTGTTTTCATATGCATTTGTGTAGATTGTCTTTTCAGAGTTTTTTTAGGAGGTTCTGTGGAGAGTGTAATAATCTGCTGGTGCCCTTCAAAGAAGATAACTTTTTATTCATATTTGCTTTTCTATTAATATTTGACTATGTAGACTCTAAGATATTTATTGCTAAAGGAAATATCAATAAGACATTTTATTTCTCTTTTTTATTTCATCAATATGCTATTCCTGGTATAAATGAAATGTTTAAAGCATCACACAAACCAAGAGATTAGTTCTCAATTGTTTGTTAATTTTTGGTTCTAAAAGCTAACAGGTTTCTCACAGTCAAGTCCTTGGAGTTATTTGTTAATAGGACATATCACCTTGCTTCCTCTCCTGACCTACACTGAGAAAATAAGAGCCCATTTGAGTAAGGAGCATGGTCTTGATAAATACATTCATTGAGTTTTTATGAACACTGTTTCGTTTTTTTTTTTTAAACAATGGGAGCAACCATTAAATTTTTTATGGACCATCTCTACTTTGTTTGAAAGACCTTAAGAAGCACAGTTTGGATGGTGGATTAGTGAATGGAGAAAGAAATTAATAGTCACTCAGCTTATCAGTATGATTTATTGAGGCAGTTAAGAAAATATTTTCTTTTTCTTTTGGAATTTTCTGAAATTCAGAGAAGCAAACTCTCATGTTCATATTCCCATGTGAATCACCTAGCCTCAATACAGCAAAAGAGAAGTGTATTTAGAGACTTCTAGGAGGCTATACCAAATAATTCTATGTGATGGTCATTACCAAAGCACTTTGCAAAGTTTGATGTACATGGTTTGCTGGTTACTGTTTTATAACTGGCTCTCTGGAAAAAATGTGTGTATGCATACAGAGATAAATGGTTTTTAGAAATAATAAAATGATTATTAGAAATAATAAAATGTCATATTCTTTATTGTAAATTTCAATAGCTAATTGATTCTCACAGGAAGCCTCAAGTTTTTGTTGTGCTCTTATTTTCTTAGCTAACCTGTATAGGTGTAGTTTATCCATGACAAACAGGATTGCTATTAAATCAACAAACTCCTTTCCCAACGAAGTTATTATCATTAAAACTGTATGTGATCTACTGTAAATCTGTCATCATTGTATAAATTATATTCATTAAAGTCAAACCTCTTTCAGGCTCAGCTCTAGCTATGTAGAAACTTCACTCATTTTGTGTGTGGTATCTTTCCTGAACAAAATAGTCCATTCTGTATATTAGAATATTATTTCCTCAATGGTCTATGCTTTCCACAGTTAGGCTACAGATACAACACACGTTTAGGTTTCATCTACATTATTAACATACTCCCCTTCATTCACCTCTTTCTACACAAAAACAACAAAATAAATCAAGGATCGTTTTATAGTTTTTGCCTATTTTCATGGTGCAAATATTTCTACTGAGACTAATCAAGCTATCAACATGATACCACTGAGTACACAGTGAGGAAGAGATGCATAGTAGTTATAGTATTTCCACAACACAGATGACAGACACAACTTTGAGAGCAGATATAGTAGTAAATGTGGTTAAGTACTCAGGTGTGATGAGATTTGAGCATTTATTTTTGTTATTAATATAATTTATTTAACTTTAAGTGTTTAATTTAATTTTTAACAATCTCTTACGTAATAATAGGCTTGCAAAATTCCTAAAACATAAATATAACACCATTAGTATTAATAATGTAGTATAAAATATAGTTAACTTTTGGTACTTTGTTATTATTGGCAATAGATTCTCTATAGCTCAGCTTTCTAAACTTATCCCACATGTGACTGTGCATATAAATTTTTGTAGGCTATCAAGTGTAGCATGGTTAAAATGGGACACATAATCTATTAAAAGTTATGCTCTTGAATAAGACACAGTTGTAATCTAGAGAAAACATCTTTACAGTGACTTGTACTATATAGAGATATTAGAGCAAGGTCTACAGTGTCCTCAGAGGGAAACAAATCAAGGTTCAGGATTTCAAAATCCTGTTAACCTTTTATTTAGATACAAAGGCAATGATAAATATATTTCCACAGAACATTTAGAGAATATTGTTATAATGAACCTCTCCAGAAGAAACAGCTAGTGAACAGAATTCTGTCACCCAAAGATAAATGGAGAAAGTATAATGAAAATGTGTAAGAAATACTGAAAAAAACTAACTGAAATAAGAAGTTGCATTCCACATTCATCTTCTCTTTTAAAAAATATTACCCAAAAGCAGCAGGCAACAAGAAATAAACATAAATATTTCATGTTTGGTGAAAAATAGAGAAACTGACAGATAAAACTCAAAACTATAAAATAAATAGAAAGAATTCCAAAAGCAATAAAAACAGAAGTAAATTCAGGAAGAAGTGTAAAGAAGGATCCATGTCTACAGATAGCAAAGTGTCAGGCATATATATTTCAAAATTAACTGGCATCTGCAGGGGTACAAACAAAATCCTTTGTTTGCACCTGAGGAAAATGAATATTTTAGCCGTAAAGACTATAAGATTCAAAATTTAATAAAGAAAATCTTAACTAAGCAGTCTTTTCAGGAAGCGATCTGAGCTTAGTTGTTGACTAAAGCCAATAAGGGGTACATCTTATTGAACGTCCCTTATCTCTGTAAATGCTTGGCTGAGAAGTTTTAAAGGTTAAACTGGACTCATACTCAAACCTCCTCCTCCTTAGAAAATTTCCTACATAACTCTGACTATCTTGCACAGCTCCCGACTACTGCTATAGGCACCAAACATAAACATTCTATAAGTAACTCTCCTGGGGAAAAAAAAGCAGCATAGAATGGATAAATAGGTTATATCAAAAAAGCAAAATTACATACAAACATTTGAGAGCAAAGAAAATCATAGAAAAATAATTCCATGGAGTCTAAGAAAATCAGAGCCAAATGACACACAATAAATATAAACACACCTGCACATCTTGCCCCTCACATGCAAACATACACACAATTGCTTCCATGAGGCAAGAGTACAAAGCAGAGTTACAACAGCTCGTAGCAAAAGCTTTGGCAAAAGTAGAGGAAATAAAACACAACACAGAAGGGCTCACAAATGAAAGTAAAATTATAAATTGTACCAGAATAATAAACACTTCTCAAACAGAAAAGGAGATACAGAAAAACAGAATGAGTAAATTAAACAAAACATAACTAAAACAACAAAGTAATAAAAGTCAAAGATATTTTTAATTATCCAAATTTAAATAAAAGGTAATTAGTACATTTCAAAATACAACATTGTTTTCTATTACATAAAAATGTTCATGAATTTCACAAGTAAAAAAAATAATTCTCTGGGAAACAAGGCAAAATAAACTTTCAGTGAAAATGTGGAAAAATAATGAGACTATCATCAGACTTTTCCATAGACAAAAATCCACAACAGAATACAACAGAAGAGCATTTACAAATATCCTTCAAAAAGTGTGACCAAATAAGTTTATACCCAAACGTATTTTGGTTCAATAAAATTATCAAAGCAAAGACAGTTTTGGCCACGCAAGAATCATCAACCATTTTCCTCGGTCTTTCTGAGGCAATCTTGCAGGAAATAAACTTCAACAAATCTCATACGACCTACAAGGCCCTAGTGACACTTCTCTGACATCTCTCCCACTTCTTCTCAGCTATTCATTCCTTCAACTCCAGGCACACTGGACTCTGTGCTGTGCTTTGAGCATGCCAGGCATGCTCCTGCGCTACAGCCTTTGCAATTGTAGTTCCCTCTGTCTAGAATATTCTTCCTCCAAATACCCACTTTTGACTCCCTCACTTTTTGCACTTCCCTTTAATATCACCTTTCCAAAGATAGGTGGAAATTTGTCTCATCTATTACTCTATCTTAAATTGCACACTATAACTTCACCTTCATTATTCCTTATCCTTTTCCCCATTTTTATTTTTCCATAGTAATTATTACCTTTTAACATGTTATGAATTTTCTTATTTATTTTGTTCATTGTGTCCCACCTTCTCACTAGAATGAAAGATTCCTGAAAGTATGCTTTTTTTTTCTCACTTTTTATCCATGAGATTTTCCAACTCATAAAATAGTATTTGGATATAGAACAATGCAGTAATATTTGTCGAACTAAGAGATGCCTAGAAAATTTAAGTTGGAAAATGCTGGTAACAATGAATATATAAAAAAGAGATTACTAGGAAAACTATGCTAAAAGGAATGTCATTAAGGATCAGTTCTGTTGTGATATATAACAGAGTGTAAATAATATTATCATTATAGACTGAGTTGTTTCCTCCTCTCAATTCTCATGTCAAAGCCCCAATCCCCAAAGGGACTGCATTTGGAGATGGGGCCTTTATCAAGGTAATTAAGGATAAATGAGGCCATAAGAATGGGGCCCTGACCCAATAAAACTGGTGTCCTTATTAAAGGAAGAGTTATCAGAAATCTTTCTCCTCATGTACAGAGACAAGGCTAAGTAAGGAAACAATAGAAGGGCAGCCTCCTGCAAGATAGGAAGGAAAACCTCACTGGAAACTAAATTTGATGCACCTTGATTATGACTTCAAACCTCAAGAAGTGAGAAAATAAATTTCTGTTGTTTAAGCCAGCTAGTCTGTGTTATTTTGTCTTGGAAGCCATAGCAGATGAATACAATTATCTGTAAAAACATTACACAATCAAATCGTTAAAGGTAACCAGGCAATATAAAAGACTAAAGGGGAATGTTGGGCTAACCAGAATAGGTACTGATGCATGGAGTGAAGGCTATAGTGGACTAGAGACCAACAGTACAATTTAGGGAAAACATACACACAGATTAAACAAAATTTGAAATTGTGTTAATGTAGTTTCAGATATTTTAGGAAAAAAACAAATCCAGACATTTATGTGAAATGCCTGACTTTTAAATGTGAGCAGCTAATTCAGATTTGGGTTTTTTTTTTTTTAATATTGAAAACTGAAAAACAACTTAATGTGGTAAGCTCACAAATATCCCTGACATTTTTAAATGAGGTACATCAAGTTCAATGCATTCAATGTAACCATATAGACTTGGTCTTCAAAGTCACAATAATATAACAGACCTGTAAAATAATACATTTCATAAGAAAAGATAAAACGTTCAAGTTTATGCTTCAACCTCACTCCTGTTTTCATGTTACACATAAGACAATGAAAGGAAAAAGTAATTCTATTTTTTCTCTTTATACCTGTGCTCCTTTATATTCTACTTTTCAGAGTTTAGATCAAGACCATAAAAGGAAAACAAACTAAAGCAAAGAAAAATATTAATAAATTTGCTTTTAATTAAGAATTAGGAGCTAATTGTACAAATAGTACATTTTACAAATAAATATAGTTTTTCTTTAATTTTACATTATTATTAATTACCTTAGCGGAGACTGATTGAAAAAAGTAAATGGAAAAATGAGAGCCACAGACATATCATACTGCAGAAACTTAAGTGAAAGACCTGATAAATATATTAGTTCTTTTCATGTTATTTATTTCAAGCTTTTAAAAATGAGTATGTGAATGCTATGAAAATACTTAAAATTCTCATTGGAAGTTAACCTAACAGGTTACACAAATGAAAAGAATCAGATGCAACATTTGGGTTAGGTTTAATTACTTTTGGGGATTCACGTGCCCTGATTTTCACACAGTTTATAGCATAATCTTGAATTTAGCTTATACTTCCTAATGTTATAGAAAGAATATACAGGAGAATTATACTTTTCATTGCTTATTATTAATAATATTTCACTCTTTCATAACCATCTCCAAACACTAGTTTATATAGCATACTCTAAGCTTTCTTAAAAACAGAACACATTACATATATATTTAATGAAAGATAGAGTGCCTAATTCTGGGGATATACTAGTAAGCAAAAAACAGTCTCTTCCTTTTAGGAAATTGCAACCAATGTTAAAAAAATAACTAGAGTTTCTATTTTCTTTTTTTTCATTACTCATCTGTCTTATTACAGTTCTTTAATTTTCTAACTATAATGCCTAAAGAGACAATGTCTGGCAGATCTTGAACTTTACTATAAGAAGGTCAAGGTTTAGATGTCAATGCCTCAATCTCTTCATCAATAATGAAAATAACACCTACCTTATAAATCTGCTGAGAAGATAAAGGGAGATGATATACAACTTTTTTAATATTTTCAAAACAATAAAATAGTATGTCATGAATATTAGTAACAGTAGGCATAAAACTATCAAAAGTGAATGTTGAGAATAAACAAAGTTATAAAAGTTTCTCAAGTAGATATTATTGAGAACTCTTTCAACAGTGTCATAGAAATACTAAATATGAAGAGTATGGAAGTAGCTCTGATGAGATACTATGTATTATTGGTGTAGAAATGAAAGCATTTTTGTAAGTCCCAGTCTTTCTAAAGCTACCAGTTTTGATGCTACAGAGAGAAAATTACCATTTTGGGTGGCAAAATAGCTATCACAGATGAATTCTAGAGAAATAAGAATTCCTTTTTCATGCAGATAGTCTCTGCAATAAAGAATGAGGCAAACAACTTACATAAGTTATGTGAAAGCAGATTGGTTTCTAAATAGAATTTTCCAAATTCTTCCATAGATGTCAGCAGCTGCTATTTGAAGATGAGTGACTACTTTCAATATGCAACAGTGGAAATGACTCTTTCAAACTAAAATTCAAATTACTTTTCTCATCATTAACGAACTGTTTCATCACTGAAATTAATGTTATCTAAGGTTGGACTGACGAAGGAAAGGTAAGCACAAGAGTTCAAATCTCTACTCCGAAATCATTTATTCTAGTCTGTATTCTTCCCATAAGATGGGAATATTACTGATTGATTAATATTCAACAGAGTAATGAGATATAGCAGTCATAATCAAGTCTGTTTTATAAAAAGAGATTCTGAATCACAATGGACTAGAGGCTATACACAGTGAGGTTTTTGCTGTTAGGTCACTGGGGAATTCTTTGATCCCCAACTTTCAGGAATACAACTCCTGTTTTATTCAAATTTCACCAAAGATCTAGCAACATTACTATTCAAAACCATCCATGTCACTTTCATTTTCTCAAAAATTTTTGACTCTTTTAATTTTGTCTTATATTTAACCCTGAAATTTTCTTATATTATCTATTGCAAAGTCTATGTTGATTTTGTTTTCAGAAAAAAAACTGGGGCATATAAAACCAAAAAATTAGTTGTATAAAACGTTTACATTCTTTATTTTATTCTTACTGCCACTATTCAATAAAACATATTATTTAAGAAGAACTATCAAAAATATTGAGAAGGGTCTATATTATATTAGTTGTTCAAAGTTCAGACTCTCTCAATTGTAGATTTAAACTATCTATCAAAGGAAATACATGCTCTGAAGTCAAATGTAAAAACATAATCTTGCAGACTTGAGTTTTCATTTCCAGATAGGTTTCCGTGTTCATCAATTAGTTTTGTTGATATTTTTCAATATTGTGGACAGTTATACAGCTCAGAAGTACATCATGCATTAAAAATTTTCTTAATGCATACTTAACATTAAATAAGATATGTTATTTGCCTTTTTAACTATTTTATTTTAATTTTTTATTACAGAAGTCTATATTTATTTTATTATTGGCAATTACTAGATTTAAAGTGATTGGTTCCATTACTTCCACATTTACCAAATATATATTGCTCCATATTTTATTCAGACTTTGCTGTGGACTGAACTGTGTTCCCAACTTTCATATGTTGAAGACCTCACCACCAGTATCTCATAATGTGACTTTATTTGGAGATAAGGCTTTTAAATAAGTAATTAAGGTAAAATGAAGCCTTATGGCTTGGCCTCGGTGCAATATGACCAATGTCCTTATATGAAGAGATCAGGACACAGACAATGCAGAGCCAGGGAGGACCGGAGGAAGACACAGCAAGAAGGCAACAGGGAGCAAGGCCTCTAGGCCTCCACAGAAACAAAACCTGAGTGAAATCAGCCAGAAGGCTGAATAGGAAGACCCAGATCTTGTTCCTCCACAGAGAAATTGACTTAACAACAGAGTATGATCCAAAAAGACTTTATGAAAACTCCAGAAACTAGTTAAGAAGCCTCAGTACCTCAAGCAAACACAAAGCCTAGAAAAACACAAAAGCCAAGAAATGCAAAGCCAAGAATCACAAAGCCATTACCGCATTCAATGCTTAATCAAAACAAAACAAGACAAAAAAAAAAACTGTTGCATTTTATCCAAAGAGGCCTTACCTGAAGTTGGTGCTGCTCAGCTCAATTGGAGAAAGCCTGCAGCTTGAGGTTCCTGCCTCAGGAGGGAAAGAGAAGAGTAGACTGTACATCCAAGGTTTCAGGTTGTCTGGAGGCTGACACACCTGAGTGAGAATGCAGGTGGGAAACCCGATACTTTGAATGCCAGCAGCCAATGAGAGCACAGCCGCAGAGGAGAGTATGAGCTCCTGGGAAGAGGGGGAAAAAGGTAAATTTCTCTGACTGGGAAACTATAAGCATAAGCCTAGAGAAAACACATCCCCAGACCAGAACAGATTTGAGTGTCCCCCAGAATCTTTACCCAGGCTCACTGGTAAAGATCTTATCCTGTATGAAGTCAGTCTGTAAAGACTAGGGAGGGGTGGCTTTATTTTTTTTTGAAATGCCTGAATTCCTGCAATAAATAAGAAAGTATGAAAAGAAATAGGGATACGTGACCCAATAACAGGAAAAAATAAGTAAATCTTCAGAAATTGATCCTAAAGAATTAGAGATCTATGAATTAACTGACAAAAAAATTGAAAATAACTATCTTAAAGAAGTTCAATGAAAGAAGAAATTAATAGCAAAAGGAAACCTGTAAAATTCACATATATGTGAAAATTAAACTCTAATGGATCAAAGTGGAAATTGCAAGGGAAAGTAGAAAGCGTCTCGAGACAAATGAAAACAAAATATAACATACCAAAACTTAGGATGAAGCAGAAGCAGTACCGACAGAAGTTTATAGTGGTAAATGCCAACATTGAAAAAAAAATCTCAAAACAACAAACTTAAATTTATACATAAAGGAACTAAAAAAAGAAGAACAAACTGTGTACAAAGTTAGCAGAGGAAGAAAATAATAGAGTAGAACTGATTTAAATAAAATAGGGAATAGAAAAAAAATTAAAAGGTTTATTAAAAGGATCAACAAAATTGACAAACCCTAAATTAAATTAAGGTAAAATAAAGAGGATAAATAATAAAAATCTGAAATAAAAAAAGGGACATTACAACTGATGATACAGAAATAAAAAGGATTGTAAGACACCACTGAGGACAATTATATGCCAACAAACTGAATAACTTAGAAGAAATGGATAAATTCCTGTAAACTACCAAGACTGACTCATTAAGATAGAAAAGAGTCTGAACAGACATATACAAGTAAGGAGACTGAAGCAGTACTCAAAACCTCTCAACAAAGAAAATACGGAACCAGATGGCTTCACCAGAGAATTCTACCAAACGTTTAAATAAAAATAACACCAATTATTCTCAAATATTCCCAAAAACTTAAATAGGAAGGAATACTTTCAAATTTATTTTACATGACCAGCATTACTTTAATACCAAAACGAGACAAAAATACTATAAGAAAAGGAAATTACAGACCTGTATCTCTGATGAATATTGATGCAAAATTGTCAACAAAATACTAGCAAACTAATTCAACAGTACATTAAATGAATTACACCATGACAAAGTGGGATTTATCTCTGGAATGCAAGGATGTTTCAACATATGAAAATCAATGTGATACACCATATTAACAGAATGACGAAACAAAACTACGTGATCATCTTACTTTATGCAGAAAAAGCATTTGACAAAATTTGTAAAAAGGAAAACACTCAACAAACAAGGAATAGAAAGAAATAGCTTCAACCCAATAAGAGCCATTTATGAAAAGCCCACAGCCAGCATTATATTTAATAGTGAAAAATGGAAAGTTCCTTCTAAGATCTAGAAATCACAAAATTTGGAGACAAGTGAAACTCATTTGTTAAATAGGCTGAAACAAACCAAATGAATTTCAAAGATCTCTTTAATAACATTCAGTGTACTGGGCTGAATTGTGTTATTCCAAAAGGCATGGTCTAGTCCTAATCCCCAGTATCTCTAAATAAGCCCTTATTTAGAAATAGGGTCTCTGAGAATGTAATCAAGTTAAAATGAGATTACACTGGATTAGCAGGAGCCTAAACCCAATGACTGCTATCTTTATAAGATGAGAGAAATTTGTACACAGATACACCTGTAGAGGAAAGATAACCACATGAGGACAGAGGTAGAAACTGGAGTGATGGAGCAATAGCCAAAGAATGCCAAGAATTGTCAGCAAGACCAGACGCTAGAAAGCAGCAAAGAGATTTCTTTCCTAGAGCCTGCAGAGAGAGTATGGCCCTGTTTACACCTTGGTTTCAGATTTAGACCCTCCAGAACTGTCAGAGAATAAATTTCCGTGGTATTGAGTCACCCATTTTGTGATACTTTGTTAGAGGATCCCTAAGAAACTGATATATGGGGTTATATAATCTTCTATAGCATGTGATATCCATGTTTGATTCTAACTTTTTCATATCATTGATTTTACACTTGCAAATTTATGCAACTATAAACCTACAGGGTATAAAAATGTGTGTGTCTGTGTGTGTGTGTGTGTGTGTATTTCTAACATGCTTTATTTTAGATTTAGGCATCAGAAGCAAAAGAGCACTGTGGTTTACTTCTCATTCCCTTTTCATTCACATATTAGAACCATAAATGTTTATAAATTGGATAGTTATCATTGTCTCTATAAGAGCTGTTGAAACAGATTTTGCACACTTGAACAACTAAAATAATGAGGAATACTATCCTGAAAATGTTAAATATTATATAATACATAATACAGTTCTGCTCTAACAATAAATAAAACTCCCTTAAAATTGCAGTTACTTATAACTGTTTTATTCAGGCTCTGAAAGAACTTTCTATCAAAGTTGAAATTAACTCATATATTGTTTTAGTATACATGTAACCTTTCTTTTCTTTTCCTTTAAGGGTTGCACATAAAACCTTTGGGCCTTTCCAACTTTTCTGTCTTTAGATGTTTCCCTTTAAGCTATATCTCTAACCCCAAATAGCTCCTGTACTTTCTCATAAGCCATTTCTTACTCTGTAGGGAACTGATATAGCAGGTCTGACCTTGGTTTCAAAGAAAATTGAAAGAAGAAAAAGGAGTGGAAACTAAGTAAAGCAATAGGAAGACTTGTACTATTCAAGGTCAGAGAAAATCAGAACACAAGTGATTCTAGAGAAGAGCTAGGCCTAATTTGCACAGTTTTCTTAAAACTATCTGAGAAGAAATTTGTATCTTTTAACTCGCTGTATTAGAAAATAATTATTGGTGTTTGTGTCTGGGAGATTCACATATGAACTTCTAAAAGTATGAGTGTCAAAAAACTGCAAGCAATATTATAACTAATTCCCCTCAGTTAATAAAATAGGTGATTTTATAATATGTAAAATAGGGATAATATAATATAAGCTTAAGAGATATGGTTATATTTTGGTGTCTTACACTCATACAACATATTATGCATTTCAAAAATCTATTATAATTCTGGTAAATTCAATATTTTAGGCATCAAAGTTATTTCACATAGAGTTCTAATATAGCTCTCCAACATTATACTTGAATGGAAATGTCACAGGACAATGACAAAAGCAAACTGTATTTCATCTTGCAATGGTATTTCTTTCTGAACTGAAAATAAATTTCATGATAAAAAAATCATATATATTCAATACCTTGGAATGGTCTATAATTTAAAAGAATGTGAAAAGTAGTATTTTATATATACATATACATATAAATATGTATAAATGAATCACTATATTGTACACCAGAAATAACACAACATTGTAAATCAACTATGCTTCAATAAAAAAGAAAGAAAAAAATCATATTTAAATGCAACATTATATTGTATGACTACATTAAGTTGCCAAAATTTCATCAAAATGTTCTATACATTATTTTGCAAGTAAAATCACTAAATTCATTACAAGAAATTGAATATAGTTTCCTGTGCTATACAGTTGGTCCTTGTTACTTATTTTATATATAGTAATGTGTATCTTTTAATCCCAAACTCCTAATCTATCCCTCCCCTCTTTTCCCTCTGGTAACGACAGTTTGTTTTCTTTGTCTGTGAGTCTAAGTCTATTTCTGGTTTGTACATAGAATCTGAATATATATATATATATATATATATATATATATATATGTATGTATGTGTGTGTGTGTGTGTACATATAACTGAATCATTTGACTGTACACCTGAAACTAATACTGTAAATCGACTTCACTTCAATAAAAAAAATCAGAATCTAAAAAAATCACTAAATTCATGTCTACAATGTGGAATATAGACAATTTCTAAATATATATATATCTTAATATTACCTCCTTTTTTCAATTAAAACTGCTCTAAATATGGCCACAGTTAGAACTAAGACGTAGATGACACTTTGTTTTTGAGACCCAATGTTTATGCAGTATCATGTAGAAAGAAATACAACCCTAATAGTAACTGAAACATAAACCCACAATCATCTGACCTAGGAACTGAGAGTGGAGAGAGTAACTGCACAGAAAAATATCTTTAAATATAAACATCTCTCACACATATATAGTAGCTCCAAATATCCTTCCTTCTAGCAGCTGCTCCTTAAAATCTTTTTGTAGTTTCCTCCAAATTTTCATTAAATTCAACCTCTATGGCTCTTTTATATATCTTCCTCTCATTTTTCATATATGCCTCTGACTAATCTCTTTTCTCTCCATTTCTCTCAGGCACACTACACACATAAAAACATATTCTGTTACGTTGCTAGCTGGGTACTACAGACTGGTCTCCCAGTTACACTTTTTTTTCTCTCAATAATTAGCCATTATCTTTATCCTTTGTATCTGGAAGATAAAATAGACAACTCAGAAAGAAAAAAAATCAGTTTTTTAAAGAAAGTTCACACTTAAGCCTGTGTGTTTGGGTAGGAAAGCAATATTGAGGAGCAAAGGTAATGAATATTTTGCATTAATATTTTTGTCCATGTTACAATATATGTTTACCCACCCCAGTTAGACTAAATTACTAAGTAACTTGTATTAGAGTTCTCCTAAGAAACAGAACCAATAGTGTGTGTCCCTGTGTCCATGCTTTTGTGTGTGTGTGTGTGTATATATATTCACACACATATATATATAGTATTATATGTAAAGAGATCTATTAGAGGTATTAGCTCACATGATGATGGAGTCTAAGTCCCATGATCTGCCATCTGCAAGTTGGAGACACAGTAAGGTCGGTGGTGTATATCGATGGCCTGAGAGCAAAGAGTTGTGGTATAGATTCCAGTCTTAGCCTGAAGACCTGCGAACTAAGGATGCCAGGACAGGAAGAGATCCCTATTTCACCTCATACACTCAGGCACAAACAGAGGGCAAATTTCAGCTTCCTCTACCTTTTTGTCCTATTCAGACTCTCAGTGGATTGGATGAGGCTCAATTACTTAGGGGAAGGAAGTCTGCTTCACTAGGTCTACCAATTTAAATGCTAATTTCTTCCAGAAACACTCTCACAGACACAGTGAGAAATACTGTTTAACCAGCTATCAAGGCATCCCATGATGCAGTCAAGTTGACACATAAAAGTAACTATCACAGAATAACTACAAGACTTATTTTCACTCCCTATTCTTCCATCATCTAATACATTGTCTGACAATTTAAGAAATTCTCCAGTACATGTGTATCGAACAAATAACTGAATGAATAAGTAAATAAAATTAAAGAAAGTGTACTATGATTAAGAACACGTTTTAGAGTCAGAAAAATAGTATTAGAATACTGTCTGCCACTTAAAGCATTGTCTTACCTTGGTCTAAGTCTTAAACCTTTCTCTGACTCTACTTATAACGAAGAATGATAACAGCATCTGACTTGCAAAGTTTATGTGAAAGTTATATTAAATCACACAATGTTGTAAGACTACATATCTCAGCACTCTGAGAGCTTAGTAGATAATTTTTGATTCTATTCTTTTTGGTGCTATTATTAAATTTGTAAATGAACCTTTCTTTGGGCCAAAGGTATAAGGACCTTTCTAAAATCAAATTATTTGTCTAGATATTATGCACATTTGTAAATATCCAAATTATTTTTCTTTTGAAAGCAGTTTTCTCAATCTCTCATATAAGAATGAGAAATTGTAACAATATAGGATCTTCTTATGCAATTTTTATGACATTTTTGTTACTCAGAATCTTATATAAAATAAGAATAAACTTTATGCAAAAAGTAAGATATTTACAATGCTTACCTACTCAATTTAAAGTTTACTAACAGGACTTTGGTTTTTGTATGATAAAATTTGTATTACTGTTGCCAAAAACTTCCCATTTATTTTACATAGTAAAACTATTTTCACATACCACATTTTCACATTTTATTATCAACATAATTTATAATAAAATTTAATAATAAAATAATTAACATAATTTATTTCTACTAGAAATTTCTTACTTTATTTCAGAGTCAATGTGATCTGAGTAAAAATATCTTTTTTTAAAACTTATATTCAAAAAGAAGTATAGTTCAGTCTTCCTGCATCTTTCCTTCTTCACTGAAATTTTCTGAATTCTATAATCTATTCCCTTCCTTTTTAATATTTATATTATTTCTTACAATCACAAGTAATTATTCTCTACCTTGTCTGTAAATTGTAATAATATGAAAAATTATGAAGTATATAAATCAATTTAAAACATTTTATTATATCAGTATCATTAAACAAAACTGCACATACTGAAGTAGTATTACACTTAATCTCAGTGGGTAGAAAATCAAAATTTTGGGCTCACTTAAAGAATATATGTATTTTTTTTAACATATGTGTGTAAGGCTTTTTTACCTGCTTTTATTTTTTGTTTTTCCGCCATTTTAATTGTACTTTGTAATGTTTTTTGTTACCATATTTTCCATTGTCTGAAATCTCCAAATCTCCAAAACTTATTTGACCAAGTGCCCCTTTTCTCTGAAGTCCTCTATTCTCCTGTTCCAATTTGGTTGGTTTGGTCTCTGTGTACTACTCAGCTACTGTCTTGCATTATTTTCACTTTCTCTTGGATTATATCTATTGATATCTAAATCCCATGATGTCCATCATTTTGGTTCACAGTCATGTTTTTCTCTACCACTTCTTCAAGTAGAAAGACTGCACTAAAGGCTACATTTGTATGGTAAATTATTTTGCCCATATATATTTTTTTCTCTTTTACTAACTTGAGAGGATGATTCTACTTTCCCATCTCACTAATGTTGAGTCTCACCATGTGACTTGCTTTAGTTCATCGAATGTGAATTGAAATGAAAGAATGATTTCTAACTATGGGCCATAAGAGCCATTATATATCTCTGCTGGACCACTAGGAGTTTCCAATCTTCACCATGAGGAGAATGCCCAAAGCAGGTACTGACTCTCCAATGTGATCTCTGAATAGACATGTGGAGTCAATCTACCCCAAGTAATTCACAGTTGGCTCACCTGGAAAAGAGGCTGTCCAGCTGAGCTGAGGTCCTATGAGCTTAACATTTAGTTGGACAACTCTTGGTTTGCAGGTAGTTTTTGTGTAGAGTTATATTCCAAAAGCTGACTAACAAAAACATTTTCAAATTTGACAAATATCTTAATTCTGAAGTCAAACTGCCAGTTTGTCTTATTATACAAATGTCAAGTGAAAGTGATTTTATTTCAGAATTCCAAAACAATTGTTCTGTTATATTCTAGAGTTCAGAGGTGCTGATGTTTCTTTGATCTCAGATTGTAGTCTGACATACACTCTTTAGAGCTGACTTGTTTGTTTCTATACAGATTTGGATTTTCTCCCTACTATGGCATTCTATATTTCAATATAGAATATTAGCGATTTTTACTCATTGAGTTTAGCACCTAGTGACCATATCAACTTAAGCTTTTGAGGATGCAAGTATTTCATCTTTGTGCCTTTCTTCACCTTTTCTATTTTTATTCAATAAAAATATATTGTAATGAAGATAATTTATGATTATAATTTAATATCAAAAAGTTTTTACTAAAAGAACTAATTTCAATTCAAATAGGTGCTTTATTTATTTGTAGAAAATACAAAAACTGTATGTTTTTAGTTAATGTGATAAATAAATAAATAACTATGTATGTATAAAACAATCCCAAGAAACTTCAAATGATTTATAGAAGTTCCAGGAGAGATTATGGCAAATAAACTATTAGTCATAGCTCATAGAATTATATTAAAATATCACATGGAGAAAGTAAAACTACTCAGATTTTTTTTCATATTTTTTATCAAAAATAATTATTTAGAAATAGAAAGGTTAAAAATGATCTAAACCAAGATACATGGGGAGATTAAAAAAAAATTATTTAAGTATGGCCTTGATGTCATGACCGTATTAATTTCAATCAAATGTTGTCAAAATACTTGAAAGTATGATTACAAAAAATGGTACCAAAGTCTCAGTAATTGCAGTGGATCAAATTATTGTGATGATACTTCTAATACTCTAAAAAGGTGGAAGACACTGGAGTATTGAGAAAAACAGACAAGAAAACCCCTAACTAATATTTAGAAAAAATGGAATTTAGACAAAGAAATTAAAATTCATGATGAGCTAACTGACATCATTCTCTCTTATGGGAAAATACTAATTTTCAAATTATTGAGGTATAACACATTATTCTAGGCTCTTTCCCATCATATTCAATATTTTAATAAAGCATAAGGTTAAAGTACAACAATCATACTTATTGTCATTGTCTTGAGAACAGTGAATCAGATGGTAAAATTGACATTTTATAACAATTCAATATACTAGATCAAAAGAATTAGAAGAACTAAATGAAATTCAGTTGAAGTAAAGATAAAACTCTGCAATAATAATGCTTGCAATTATTTAGGGATTTGGTTTGGCTGCCAGTGATTGAGCCAACAATGTAATGTGACTGTGAAAAAGACAATGAACAATTAGGACACGTCAATAATGACGGCACTCAGAGCTAATAATATAATAACTTCTTTGAGCCTTGAGTCAATCACCTTAGGATTATGGAGTTAATTCCTGATTGTCAGAACATGAGGGTACAAAAATGTTAACATTTATGGTAATGTTTGCAGTGCATGCAGTGTTTAAAAGGCATTTCAAAATTCATGTTACTTTGAGACCCAGTTAATTTTCTGAAGGAATCATGGTAGATTTTTTTTCTACTTATTTAACAGTGTAGAGTAATGTTCTCAGATATTAAATAACTTAGCTGAGACTGCATGTAAGAAAAGTGGAAGAGCTGGAACATTAACTCATTTTTAAAAATTGAAGTTTGCCTTTAGGAGAAATAACTGAATGAAAATTATATCTCTCTGAGATTAATACTCCGGATCAATTTTTTTCTTTACCAACTTACAAACCATGTATCTTTGAGCAAGTTAATCTCTCTGTGCCTTAGTTTTCTCAGCTATTATATTGGGATAAATGGCTCCAAAGTCCTTGTCTTGTAAGGGTTTATGGGCATTTTGTTTTTAGAATGTCAGTGTAGCAACTTTCACTCACATTACTTTTTTTTTTTTTTTTTTTTGGCAAATCCTAATTTAAGTCTGCGCTATTTCTTTGTGTTCAGGAGCATGTTAACTTCCAAAATAATCACTTGAATTATTTTGTCCTCATTCTCCTTACCAGTAATTAGATTCTGCATCCAATCTTGAAAAATGAGACCCAAACATGTGACTCCCAGGGGGAAAACTGTGAAGGTTTTTATTTCCTTAATAAGAAGTGCTGTGTGCAAAAAAGGAGATAATTAAAGGACCAATGGATGAGTCATATTTTACTTTCATTCACCAAAAAACCTCACACTTACATGGTAACATGATCTGTGACAAAGAAGGCACCACAATGTAGCGGATAAGAACATTTTTTTCAAAAAATTGTGCAGAATCAACTTAACCATATAGAAAATAAAACATATTTTTGCCCCTCCCTTATTCTGTAAACAAAAATAAATTCCAGGTGGATTGCAGCCCTAGATGTAAAAACTAAATATTAAATACTTTGGAATAAACCATAGGATATATATATTCATGGCTTTAAATAGTGAAGACTTCTTAAACATGATGTAAATAGGGCATAGGGCATAGAATATGCCTTTTAAGAAACTGCTATATTCCAGGAATAAAAGCAAACTTGAAATAGACCTATTCCCAAAATAGTCAAGCCTTAGAAAGATCAGTCAATCACTAGTGCTCTACTTGTTTGGAGAAGAAGTTTTAGCTGTAGCAGAGGGAGAAAATCTTACTCATATTCCCTGCAGTTTTTCATCCATAATCTCTAGTATCCTGAAAAAAAATTAAGTGGCATAAGAAGAAATGGGACACAATGACCCAAACCGAAAGATAAACCAATAAATAGAAATGGAACCACAAGAGATCTAGATATTGGAATTTTCACATAAGACTTTAAAAAAATTATTATTGATATTTTATGAAAAGTAGAGGAAAATGGACAGTAGAGACAAAATGAAAATTTCAACATAGAACCTGAATCTACACAGAAAAAATCAAATACATATTTTAGAACAGGAAAAAAAAATGCCTGAAGCTAAACTATCGGCAGTTAAGTGTAACAGCCAAACACACTGTTTAAAGCAGGACACAAGGTTAGAGAGCACTATGACAGAGGGAAACAGGAAGAAAAAAAATCAGAGGATTAAAAGTATGCAGATTTCTGGCAAAAGTTAGAAAATATATTACCTCAATTTCCTTTCCATAAGAAAACTAGAGAAATGGAAATGGACAGAAGCAACATTTGAAGAAGCAATGACTGAGTGTTTTCCAAAATAAATAAAAATATCAGTAATAAAAAAATTATCTTATAAAATAAGTGAAATTAAACATTTAAGGTCAAACCTGAGGTGGTTTACTATCATGACAGAAGCTTTCAAAAACTCTTCTAAAGAAGAAGAGAAATAAACAACAGCAACAAAATCACATCAATTTTCAATTGCAAGAAACAGAAACAGGTAATATAAAAATGCAGAAAATGTGTAAATAAATGTAAATGATAGCGCAAATAGATCAGTAATCACCATAAATATAAATGGATTAAAGTCACTTTTTGAAAGTGAAAGATTTTCATATTGTATTTTTATCTATATTCTTATCTATTTAATCTTATTTTTAAGACAATATAGTTTTTAGGAAAAAAACCTGGAGCATAATAGTATCAATAGATGTTGAAAGTAAAGAAATATTAAAAGTTATATCAGGCAAATACTAACCACAATATATATTTATCTATATTCATCAAATAAATAATATACTTTAAGAAAACCACTATAAAGAAAGAGACACTTTGTAATGATGAAAGGTTAATTCATCAAGACATTCAAATATAAATTTAACAAAAAAGCCTTAAAGGGAATACAGAAAAATTAATTTAACCATGTATTCCAACACAGTGGAAATTTCAATATATTCACCCAATTATTAATCGGTCAACACTGTTAATAAGCTTGAACTATTTGGCATATATCCTTTATTCATCAACTGGTTTAACTGTCCTTTCAATGCACCTACTGAATGTTTAGAAATAGTAAACATGTTTTCAGCAGTAAGGGAAGCCTCAAAAAAGGTCAAACATTTATTATCTCATATTAATGGCCTATGTTAGCTATGATTTTTCCACATATTCAAAAATCTGCTTCTGAGCGCCATATTACAGTCCAGTCATCTATTCTCCTACAGTTACATCAATGCTACAGTATTTTAATTTTTAGTTTATAATAAGCCTGGTAGGTGCAATTTTCCCCTTCCTACTCTTCAGAATTGCTTTAGTTATTTGGAGCCCCTTGCTGTTTCCAATAAATATTAGCTACACTTTGACTGCCACCACAAAAAATATAATGGAATTATAATTAGAATGGCATGGTATTTGAGATAATTAAAGGAATGTACATATTGTTATGAACATTGTATATTTTTATATTTACTCAGTCATTTTATATCTTTCAGTAATTTTTTTCCTTGAAATGGTTTTTGCTGAGCTTTGTTGGATTTATTCTTAGGAACTTAAATGTATTTCATTGCCATTTCAAAAGGGATAATCTTTTTCATAATATCATTTTTTTTTCCTTACAGTTGCTGCTGGCACATAGCTCCAGAAAACTCTGACTTCTTATGCTGATTTGATTTAAATAAGCAAACTTACTAAATCTCTCATTAGTTCTGAGTTTGTAATTTCTCTTGGATATCATATGCAAAAATTATATGAGCTACAAAAAAAACAACTTTATTTTCTTCTTTTATAATTTTTTTAAAATTTTTATTCTACACACTGTACACTTCACACTCAAGACTCATTTTGTAACTGGAGGTTTGTACCTCTTACTTTCCCTTCTTTTACAACCCTATAGAAAGACAAATGTTGATAGAAATTTACTTTGCTGTTTCTGACTTCAATAGAAATATTATAAAATCACTATTATTAAGGTTGCTGTTTGGTTTAGGTTTTGTGTACTCTGTCAGGTTAACAATATTTCTCCCTAGTATTAGTGCTTTAAGAGAGACTTTGTAAATGAGTGTTAAGTTTCAGTGAAAGTTTTTACATGTATTAAGGAAAAAATTGTGGGTTGTTAAATAATATTTAAAATACTTTAAAATGGTTAGAACATATTCCATCTCTTAGGAAGTCCTAATGGGCAATGATGTATTTTAATACACCAATGAATTTGATTAATAGTGTTTTATTAATGATTTTTACATAAAAATAGTGTTCATTTCGTAAAATTGTTTGGAGAAATTACTTTCACTTTTTAAATGTAATAGTTTATGTAAATATTTGGTTATCTATTTCTTTTTTTAAACTTGAAAAAGTCTGTTTTTATAGAGGATTCTGGTCAAATACTTCAATATTATTAGTGCTTACTCCTCTTTTTGGATTTTCTATTTCCTATTGAGTGATCTTGGTTATTTGCATTTTTCAAAAAATATACATTTCATGGATATTTTCAAACATTTGGGCACAAAGCTTTTCATTCTCTATATTACCTGTATCTTTGTACCACTTTTAATTATTAATATTCATATGTGTGTGACTGTGTGTGTAGGGGTATGAGTATGTGAGTGTGCGCATACACAAACCTTTGTTCTTGATTTAGACATCGGCATTTTGGAAATTTTGAAAATTATTTTCCCTTAAGCACTAGTTCTTTGTTGTGTTGATTCTCCTTAGGATTTTTAAAAATTTTATTATATGAGGTCTTTAATACTTTTTTTCCCTTTTACTTTCCTTGGATAACGCTGGTGATTTTTTTTCACCTCCAAAAGGAAGTTTAGGTAGCTTTTTAAAAATAAATACTTTTGAAATCCAAAAATTTAAGATAATTTTCATCTAAATTTATTAAATACCACTGTGCAGGTTTTCCTTTATATTGTTTTATTGTTATTTCCAATGTTTAATGATGTCCATTGTCATTTCTCTTTGTCTAATAGATTACATGTTTAAAAATGTGTGTGTTTGTTTTTTAATTTCCAAATATATTGGGTTTAAAAGTTTAGCATTTATTTCAGTATTATATTCTGGTAAGAGTATTTCATTTGGATGATATAAATTTGTTGATACTCTTATTACCTGCCTTAAGGCATATCATGAGGTCATTTTTTAAATGTTCAACCTATGCCATAGCAAAGTATTTTTATTTAAGGGTTGATAAGTCTTTAAATCTCTTAGCTCAAGCATCTCTTAAACGTTGTTCAAATCATCTATAATTGTACAGTTGTTTTGTCTGCTTTATGTAGTAATTTCAATGACAATTATTTTGCAATTTTTATAATACACGTGTATAATTTATTACTTATTATTTCTTGAAATTATGAAATTAGGTATGCTCAAATTCAGAATTATTTGCCTCTATGCTTTTCCTTTTTAATATCAAATATCAACATCTTTATTTTTTAATGTTTTACTAAAAGTATATTTTGTTTTATATTCATACTGTTTTCTAGCTTTGTTTGTTTAATTCTTACATAGGACATATTTAATTCTTCTTACTTTTAATTAATTTTAATCCTTAATTTTTGGTAAGTCTATTGTTAACAGCATAAAAGTGGATTTTGTTAATAGTTTAGATCCATTCTAATATCTAGCTGTCTCTTTTTACAAGAATGTAGAAGTAGTTACATTAATTATGATTAATTTTTATTTGATACTTAATTATTTTATTTTGCTACTTTTTATCTTTTTTTTATTTTTTCAAATTTCCTGAATTTATCTGATCCATGTTCTAGTTCTTTTATTTTCCACATCCTCTTCTATTCTAATAGTTTATAAAATTAGATATTCTTCTTTTGTTCTTTTAATTTTTGTCCATGTATTTTTAATGTGCTTACCTTACATAACTGTGCAAAAAATTATATATGTCATTTTCCTGAAATATACTGAGGCTTCTTTATACGCTTATTTGAAATGTATACATTATTTGCTTGTCTATTCAAATCTAATGCTTATTTTTTCTATTTTTTATTATTTTTATTAGTCTTGAGAATTTTAAAAAAATAAATCATAGATATAAGCCCTTCCACAAATAATCTGCTTTGCAAATAATTTCCCCTAGTATGTGGTTTGTGTTTTTTCATTCTATGATGACTTCTCAAAAGTAAGTTTTTAATTTTGATACATTTCAATTATATGATTTCTGAATTGGTTATGCTTTTAAAAAATCAGTCTATTGATATATGATCACAAATAAAAATTGTATATATTTAAGGCATACAACTTAATGTTTTGATATATGTATACCTTATGAAGAGATCACCACAAAAGTTATTGTGCTGTTTCATACAGTATCTAAAAATTGTTTGCTCAACCAAAGGTTACAAAGATTTTCTCCTATACTGTCTTCTAGATTTTTATGTTATACAGCTATGCCTTGTCAAGAGTTTGAAGAGTCAAAGATACTATACTGCTTGGAAGCTAACAAATTATCATGTGCAGATTCATTTTGATATCAGAAAAAGAGAAGAAAGAATGCGTCAACCCTTATTTTGAACTTTCATTCTTTTTCTGACTTCAGAAATACAGTTCATTCTACACATCAAATGTTTAAAGTGATTTGAGTTTTAGTGATAATGAAATGTTAAAATATTTTTCATGGGAGAAAGACAAGGTTGTCATTTTCAAAACTGAAAGAAGGAATAATTCACAAATCTTGTCCTTGGATCTCAGGTTTACTGACAAGAGCAATACATGATCTGGAGCACTAAACCTAGGTACAAAACCAGAGCAGAAGCCACACATCATTTTAACCAAAGCTTTGGGAGTACTGACTTTCGAAACCTTATATTGACCAGAAACATGCCTGGTGTAAGGCCACGTTTTAATTCTTATATATTAGCTATATGGGAGTATGATGTGGGTATTAGAGGTAGTAGGGATTAGTTAAGTCATTATAGAAAGTCGAACATCAAATATACGGAAAACATACCCGTCAATGAAATATACCTGACAGTGAAATTGGGTATATCTACTTTAAAAATTCTTAATAAATATTATTAACTCTGACTTGATACACACATACACATACACACATATAATTTAATAAAATATAGAGATGATAATAGAGAATCAGTTTATCCTAATTTTAAAATACAGCAACTTAAGCCTTTTGTTAATTGTGATATGCACACATATTATTTTAAATAATACAGTCCTCCAGTGTGCTTAGAAGTCTGCTTATTTTCCTTTTGAATGTAACAGCTGTAGGCACAGTAACTGAAAAATAACCTGAAATAAGCATGTTTTATAGTTACAGGGGCCTAATTTTACATATATGACATGACACATTTCAGGTTAAGCTGCATTCTAATGGGCCTTAATGGATCTTTGGTTCTATGTCCTTTAATTCAAAAAGAGGTAAATAATACAGTCTCTTTTTAATTCTTCCAGGGAAAATCATGCTTAACTAAATCTAAACATGTTTCATCATATAGATTTGGGCCGCTGCAACACTGAAGTTTTTAAGGAACCAGAATGTAACATCAAACCAAGAATACTCTGTTATTATAGTAATGTATGTGTTATCTTGTCAAATATACCACAGTGTGAAAGTGGAAACATATATTAATACTTGAGAATGACAGACCCTTCAAGCAACTTTGCCCTCACCTAAAGTATCAAAATAAAATTTATATACTGAAGATGTATTATCTCCTATTTTAACTTGCAAATATTATTTTCTACTTTAGTGATAATTTGTTGGGTGGACTACCATTGAGGTTTGCATAACATAACCTTACAAAAGAAGGCATCACAAAGTTAGTTCAAATAACATCAACATTTTTCATTTATCCCAATGGAGCTTCCGGGTTTTACAAATATATCCATTTTTATAACTTAATTATGGTAAAATATACTCAAGATGCTGTTAACAGTACAACTCTCTTGACCTCCTTGGTGAGATGATAAAAACACTGATTTGTATCTATTATTTTGCTTTCTAAGTATTCTATAGCTTGCACAATAGGACACTAACTACACTGTTCATAATTTAGTATTACAATCATATACAATTTTAGATAATGCCAGATCACTAAATCCCACTGCATTAAACTTTCTCTCTGTGAGTCCCTATAGGTAAATCATAATTCATTCCCTTTAGAATTCTTCAGGCATAGCTTTCTCTATAGAGAAATATTCTTTTGTGAATAGCTTCTGGCTTGCCAATGAGCTCTAGTAAAGACTGAATTCTTGACTGGCAAGCTATCTTGTGATCAGAAATACCAAAAATGTATTAGGTGTTGCCTGTTCCACCAAGTCATAAAGATAGGTATGCACAGTAGCAATCCATTATCAAATGGAAGGAATATATACAAAATGGGCCCTAAATAAGACCTGAACACTCCAGTAAGTTGCACAAGGAAGTGGTTCCCAATGCCATGACCTCTACTGATGTTAGATTGCTTCTTTTCTCTCAACCCTGACTTACGGCCTCCTTTGGATTCTCCTATGACAAGTTAACTGAGAAAGAATGTCATTTGGGTCTTGTTCACACATGGTTCTATTACAACTCTTCTCCTAGATGGCATTAAAGGACAATAGTAAAAGGAAATTTTCCCAGTAGGAAGAACTTTAGTTTACCTGATCATTAATTTTCCCAGGACAGAAAGATGGTAAAGATCCACAATGTTTCATGGGCAGCAGACTGGATTTTGCTGGATGATAACAACTGAAAGGAAGATGACTAGAAAATTGGTGATGAGAAGGTATACTTGTATCTCATATAAATGCATATATACATGCATATATCTATCTATCCATCTATGTATTTATATATGACTTGCATATATGGAGACATACCTATACCCATTATGCCCTTTAATCCTTTACAGAAAGGAAACAAAGTGAGCTTTACCATTTTCCCAACTTTCATGCCTGTGAACATTTTCAGGAATGAACCAGCACATGATAAGGACAAAGGTCAGAGCTCAAGCAAGCTAAGGTACTAGAATTTGTTAATAAAGCTACATGAAAGGAAGCAGCTCTGGAGATAGAGCTCCAGAAATCTGCACAGGAATCTCCTCGAATCTTTGGCAGAAATTGTTGTAGCTGTAGGAGAATACATTTGGGTCACCCTATCAAGCAAGGAACCAAGACCAGCCAAGGTACTGTTAAAGACAAAAAGAATATGAAGAGGGTAACAGAAGAAGGGAGTTATAAATACTAGCTACAACAATGTGACAAATTGCAGAAATAATAATGTAAGAGTTTGGTATGTTTTCCCGATTTAGATACAAATGTACTTGTGTATATATATTTGATTGTAATACTCATTTTATGCTTCTCTATCACACTCCTTCCAATAACAGAAATACACTAAAAGATATTAGCTTCAAGCAACTTAAAGCAATATCCTAAACCTACAGGAAGCTTAGAATCGTGAAACTTTTCATGCTAATCTGAGGTGTGTTACGTAGGAATTTCACTGATACATGGTTCCCACAAATTTTTTAAAATTAACTTTTTTAATCAAAAAAATTAAATACTAATTTATCTGTATTACTAACGCACTTTTGTTATCAGTAGTCTCATACTCGGTGTTTTGTTTAAAGTTTCAATTACAAATTAAGTGTTTTAGTCTGTGGCAGCTAAAGAAATCAGGAGTCACAAAGGTAGGGTTCTTTGGGAAGTAGGACGTGTAAAATAGGAAACAGTCTCCTTGGAAAGGAAAATGATAAAAATATTTTTCCTTGAGTTCTGAATAGGATATATTCACCCTGATTTCCTTTGTTTTGTAATGGTGTTTTTAATCGAGTTTTCAGAATATAGTGTGGTTTTTTAAAACAGTTTTAGCTTTATGAGAAACTGATAAGTATATTGCAAAGCACAATACATTTTCCTCGTGAAATACCATGCTTATGATAATTTATAGTTCTAATATATATTTATGTTTTATTTCAGTAACTCTCTGATGCTATTTTATAAATAACCTAGTTCAAATATAAATATTAAGAAAGAACACTTAAAACTCTCCATTTTTGCTTACCTTGAAATCTATCACTTCTTGCCATTTAGATGAGGGATTTTGTGCATCTTAGTAAAATTATGAAACCCTTAATTTGACCTCTTGGGGATAATGCCTTATTAAATACAACGCCCAAGTATGAAATCGTTGGGTTGACTTTTTCTTTGCAGAAAGATTTTGTCCAAGGCATAATTTCTCAGGATATGCAAGTCACAGCAATTTTTTTTTTTAGTTAAATAAACCAGCAAAGCTACGGTAAAAGAAATTCACAATTATAATGTTCTATTTTCTGCTACTTTCTGAGTTAGAACATTTCATACCACTGGACAGTGTACATAATTATGTTAAGTGTGAAAAATTAATTAACTCTTATTTTTAGAAAACCAGTTGAATGTAAAGGGTATTCATTGCTAGACCCAGGTTTTTTTTTAACTATATTCATCATAGTTATTTAAACTATATTCATCCCCAATGACTACTTAATTGATAATTATTTCTGAGGAAGATGAAAGTAGGGAAATAAAGGGAAATTATCCGCCAATAGATAACTTCACATGTTATGAAGAAGCTGATTTAATCTCAGTGACAATTTTTCTGAGAATGGGGATCAAGTCATTTCTACTACAAGGTAGGTGCTATGGAGTGAGTGACTGACAGCTTGGCAGATAATTAACAAGACAACTCAGCTACAGCATTTTGAATACTGAAAAACTAAGACCTTTGGGAACTCTGCTGTTGGAGGTCACATGTTCATCTAGGAAGACTTTGAAAATTGCTGGCACAAGAAATTTCTCTACATCTGTCCAAATCCTTATGTGTTTGGACCCAAACAGCATTTCCAGTGATGTACTAATCTCTTCCAATATTAATGACCATGGATATTTCATGTCACTACTCTTAGTTTTCTTATTCTGTCAAATGACGATGTCTACAATCCTATACTGTTAATGTTAGTTATATTTGTAAGAGGCATGGTTCTTAAAAGCATAGAAGTTTTATTAATGTTCTTTTTCAGTCACGGTAGTTTTTCTTTCTTAAGCCACTAATCACTTATATCACTCTCATCATTTATACACACACACACAGAGACACACATACACAGAGAGAGAGAGAGAAGCTGTAAATACAGCAAGGCAGCAAGGACAGCAATTGTCTCCATATCTTTATATTTAAAAACCAAATGTCATTATGCATTAGTCAACTAACATGGAATTCAAGAGAAACTATATCAAATATCACAAGATATCAATTAAATATAGAATTAGGATTTTAGAAGTTTAGAAAATCGTGGGAAAATAGCCCAGACAATTTAAACTTTATTTTTCTATGTATTGGATTCATTTATAATGGAATTGTCTCTCTGTTTACCATTGTAGATTAATAAAGGCAATGAGACAGGCATGATAACTTAAATTAATAGGGAAAAAAAACTTAAAGTAATCTCAGTAATTTTATCCTGGAAAAATCTATTATGTTTTACGTACATTGTTACATCACATTTCAATTCCTTGTTAATTTTGAGTATATAAACTTCATAAGACAGTTTATCGTCTGTAATTATTTTAAAGAAGTAATTTCTGAAAAATCTGAAATCAAATCACTGACAATAGCAAATTTTCTAGAACTATATTGAACTCATGTATTTGTTTTTCTCTCAATAAAGAAAACATATTAATTATGGAGCACAAAAAATATAATTGTGTTTCTTTGAATATATTTTAACAAATCCAATTTTTCCAAAGGAAAATTTTAAAATAAAAAAGGAAGGCCAGGCAATGACTTTTTAGATATAACACGAAAGGCAAAATCCATAGAAGGAAGAATGAATAATTTGGACCTCATTAACATTAAAAACATATGCTCTGCAAAAGACAATGTCAAGAATATGAAAAGACAAGCCACAGAGTAGTAGAAAATATTTGTAAAATATGTATTTTATAAAAGGACTATTATCTAAAATACACAAAAAACACTTAAAATTCAGTAATAAGAAAATAAATAGCAATTAAAAATTGAGCCAAAGACCTGAACAGACACCTTGCCAATGAATATGTAAATAGAAAATAAGCATACAAAAACATGCTCCACATCCTATGTCATTAGGAAAATGAAAATTAAAACAAGAAGAAGATAACACTACACACCTAGTAGAGTGGACAAAATCCAGAACACTGACAACACCAAATCCTGGTGAGGGTATGAAGCAACAAGAACTCTCATTCACTGCTGGTGGGAATGTAAAATAGCACAGCCACTTTGAAAGGCTGGTGATTTCTTACAAAACTAAATATATACTTAGCATATGATTCAACTGCTATATTCCTTGGTAACTACCCAAAGGAGTTGAATATTTATGTATGTTCACACAAAACCTGCACATGGAAGTTTATAGCATCTTTATTTACAACTGCCAAAATTGAAAGCAATCAAGATGTCCTTCAATAGGTGAATGTATAAATTGTGATGCATCTAGACAGTGGACTATTATTTAGCACTAAAATGAAATGATCTATCAAACCATGAAAAGATATAGAGAAAACTTAAATGCATTTTACTAAGAGAAAGAAGCCAATATGAAAAGGTTACATAATGTATGATTCTAACAATATGACATTCTGTTAAGGATCAATAGACACATTCTTGTTTTTTTATGCACACATATATTTTTCTTAAAAAAAAAAACTGAAACAATTTTTAAAGTTAATTTTGAGTACATAGTTGGCCAAAGAAAAGGAAATTGCTAATTTTATTGTCTGTGGTCATTAATTATTTAAAAATTACCTCTGCATATGAAGAAATTCTGAATCTAAACATCACTGAGTATTTAAAGATTCTATATAGTTAAATGTATATTGTTTGAAACTGCTTATATTAAATCACAATTAGGTACTTGAAAAAATCTCCTAATTAAAAAAGTTATCTCAGGAAAAATAAAAGTGGTAAACAGCTTAAAAATACTGCCAATGTATTCAATCTACCACAATTACATATTTAAAAATTTAGGAAAGTAAAACAGTAGAGAAATATACTAGCAAATCAACCATTTTGGTTTCCTCCATTTCTTCCAAAGTAGTTGTGTTTTATAATTGGTCACTTGAGTTGGTATTTTGTCACACTCAAAGTTATTTAAAAAGACAGAATAATACAAACAACTGTACAATGTGCTAAGTGAAAATTTCGTAAGATGTATTTTTAGGTTGCAAATCTAGTACTAGAATGATTTGCAATTACTTTCTTCTTGTAATACATATTTTACAGTCAATTAACTTTGAGTACATAATAAAACATATTTTATTTCAACTTGTGAATGATACCACTGATGCCCTAATATCAAAACTCAAAATTATACCAGAGTCCACAAAAGTAACAAAAAGGAAATATTTTATCAAATAACACATATGTGAAGTCGTAGAAATTTTCAATATTTATGAAATTCTAAAATGACTTCAAATGCATATTTTACATTATATATTTATCTTATTATTTTTATACTTTCTAATGTCTATTAATTGTCTACTGCATAGTACACAATAGGAAGCATTATGCAAAGAAATAAAAAATTATATATAAACACTTAGGTGTTTGCGAAATTTCAATTCCTTTGAAAACATTTAAATTTAATTTTTAGATAATTACTCTAGTGCTTCCATACCAAAAAACAAAAACAAGAAACAAAAAACTCGAAAGCTGTATTAAGACTAAAAGTAGGAAAAGCCTGTACATTATATATTAAAAAAGCAATATTAGTAAAGTGGGCAGAAATGTTTTAATGCATGTGACAGGCCACCTCAAAATACAGCACCTTGATATATTGAATATTTCAAACTGAAAGAATTTGTGAAACAGCAGGTGAGGCAGATTTTTTTGACCTTGCCCTGAAGCAGGTTACAAGGCCATTAGGTGAGAGAGGCCCTCCCTATTCCTGGAGGAAGGAAGTATCCTTACCTACAAAGACAAGAGAGCGACAAGAATCTGAACCAATATGAACAGCAAAAAGCCATGCCATTTTCCCTAGATTGCTACACTTAATTTACACTCCTTTAGCTCTATACATTTCTTTCTTTTCCATGACTTTTCACTCTTCATTAAACCTAGCATAAAAACCTTCTGGTTCAACTGCCTCTTCAGGTCTTCATTTCTTCATGAAGACTCCTGTGTCACATAAAACTTAATATGAAATAAATTTGTATGCCTTTCTCTTGTTAATATGTCCTTTGGTACAGACCCCAGCCAAAAGCTACCCAAAACAGTTAATGGATACGTTTTCTTTTGTGAGTTCGAATAATAAAATGATTCTGAAAACCAAATACAGTGACTAGTATTTTGAGTTATTTTTAACAATGCTCCTAAAATTCTTCTCATAGGTTAGCAGAGTGCATATTTGTAAGTCTGGCCTCTGTAATTTCATGTTTTACCTGAGGCACAGATGGCATTTAATCATGGTTATTCCGACATTCGGCACTGCTGTAATCTGAGGAGTAAATTTATCATTCAGTTAAGAAAAAAAGTACAGAAGGCTATTTTCTGTATTGTGTTAGTCTCCCTAAGAATCACTTTTCCTGAGTTCCTTTGGCTTGATGCCATTAGTCTACTTACCAGAAAGAGACTTATGAAATGCATAGTTGAACTTACTGTAACAATTCAGTTCAAATTGTTTACTGTACTATGCAGTGATCACTATAAGACTTCTCAGGAGAAATTTCTCTCTTGTCTTAGGACCAGGCATATTATTCTTCTATGGAACATCTGGTTTGCTTTTATCTTAAGTGCACTATAAATAAACAGGGCAATAATGTTCTCCTGTTTGTACTGGCTGCTGAAAAGCTCAGCACTAAATTTGTTACACTGTTCAAGCAGGTGTATTGGAATTAATAGCATATATTTAATATTCCAATCTTCCTACCAGTTTCACCTTGCTTTATTTTTTTCTTGACTTTGCTTAAAAATATTTATTCATTGTAAAAGTAGATTTTTAGCATCATAAGCATTGTAATGTGAATTCAGTGAGGTATTATATGAGCAGTCTTATAGATAAAGCTTTGAAAATCGAAGAAAAAAGAAATGCAAAAAATTTTAGTCAAATTTTAACAATATTTTGTTCATAATCATCTAAGTTTTAAAAGACAATGAGTGTTGAATTTTTCTCAAGAAAAAGATTTTAATTGAATAGTTGGCTTCAAATGGCTCTTTTATATTACAACTCAGGCATTTTTAAAAATCTGCCAGCAGCAGAGCAAGAGCAGCTTGGTACAAATACAAGTCGTGTTTTTTGTTTGTTTATTTTAATTTAGTATAATATTCCTCATAAAGCCTTCACCACATGTGTATCTAGCATATGGACTGGAGGATTTATCTGTGCTTCAGGCCAGAAGAAAAAGAGGAAGAAGACTGCTGTGAAGTTTAGTACAAACAGAAATGATGAAAGTTAGACGTGAACCAAGGTTAAAATGCAAGACAGAGATTATAACATCAGATATTTTTAAGCTTTATGGACTTCAAAGGCCCTCAGGTTTTGAGAAGTGTTGCTTAAGCTCTCAAATATGTCCTGGGTTTTCTCATATGTAAAGCTGAATATAAACATATAAAACACCTAGCACAAGGCTAAACACACAGCATTTAATAAATGTCTTTCTCATCCCTCCTCTCATTTTTTGTTCCTTCTCTTGATTCACAACACAAACTCTCCAACTGTGTTCTCTAGAGATTTTTTTTTTTAATACCAATATCTTTCCCTGTAGGCAGGCTAGTTGAAAATCTCTCTTGGTGGATTATAGGAATCTGCAATTATGAAGCTTTTCATGTGATTCTATTTCTGTTGAATCCAGTCATTATTTTCTCTAATGGTCTAATAAAGAATCCGGAAAAGTGTTTAGCAGTTGATATAAATTTAAAGTCTGAATATCCACTGTGAATTTGAGCATACCAGAATACTTAGCTCAGAGTAGAATTCAGAAACAGTGACTATCATCATTTCAGTAGCAGGATACTTTGATGATTTGATGGCTATTTTGAGGTGATATAAGAATGGGCCCTCTTAGGGATAGTGTTGGCCCCTTTTCACTGATTTCTTCTTGCAGGCTTCCATACCTGTACTTTTCCTAAACAAATGCACATGAATATTACAGATGTTTTCTTTGTTGTCAAATTAAATGCTCTTTCCTAATTTTCTCAATTTTAGAATCACTTGGCACAATCAATCACGCTTTCCTTTCCTAAGGATTTTTCCACGTTTGCTTCAGGCAAGAGTACACATGAGCTCATGCTTATGTTTTGGTTTTGGTTTTTTTCCAATATTTTCATAATACTTTATTAACTATGATTTCAGTTTCATTATCTCCTTTGTCCTGGTTCTTGCTTCAGGTTATCTTGTTAAGATACGCCACCTTACCAAACGAAATGTATCATTTCTCTTATTTTCAGTGGATCTATTAAATCCACTCTCCACACAGCAGGTTGAGGTCAAATGATCTTTTTGTTGAGTTTTACCACCAGGAGATCAACCAGGTTCTCACAGTAAATATCTGAGCAAATCTCCTTGTGCTTCATTAAGTTTTTCTCCTATTTCACTAGTTATTTATTCTGAGTCATTTTTGCTGGAATGTTCTTATTTTCTGACCACTCAAACATTGGATGCACCATGGCTCAATGCTCTCTGACCTCTTCTCTTCCTTATTTTAACTCACTCTGTACAGGATCTTATCCAGCTGCATGACCTTAAATGTAACATCTATTCTGATGATTCTCAAATATATATCCCTAGCCATGACATTTCTTTTCTATCTTGACTCACATTTCAAAGTCACTACTATCTCCTCTTGAATGTCTCATAGGCATCTCACATTAAAATTGCCCAAAATCAAACTAGCCTTTTCCAAACTTGCTTCTTCCAGTGTTTATTTAATTAGTAATTATTACTGCCACTATTCTCAGGTCAAAAAACTTGGAGCCATCCTGGACTCCCTTCTTTCTTCCACACTCTATATACAAAACATCATCAAATCCTGTCATAGATATTTCCAAATTAATTCCAGAATTAGACTGCTTTTTATTACCTCCACCTTAGACTAATCACACTTCATACTTCATTTAAATTAATGCCACAGCATCCTAATGAATCTTTATTTGTCCATTTTTAAACTGTATCTAGTGATCATTATGAATGTAAATTCATTCATGCTCTACCCCTCACACCCAGACACTTAACCTCTAAAGGTTCCTTAATCATTTAGGGTAACATTTCAAATGCTTTCCGTATAATAAAAGGTCCTATATTATCCACTATATATAGTTTGCTCTTGGATTTCATGTTCTAACAAATTCCTTATGATCATGGAACTCTAGGTGTGCTGCCCCTTGCCATCTCAAAATCTTCCTAAAATATTTACCCCATCTTAGTATCTACTACACTCATTGCCTGGAAAACTCCTCACATATGTATTTATGTGACGGCTCATTCACTTCCTTTGGATCTCTGCTCAGAAGTCATTTTCTTAGAGAGGGGCTTTCCTTGATGTCCATATCATGCTTTATCGTCTTACCCTGCTTAAAGTATCTTTACGGAACCTATTTAGATGGTATTTTGTTATATAAGTATGCTTATTCATTTATTTATTTTTCTTTTGCATTTGACCTACCCATTAGAATGCAGAATCCATAAAATCAGAGAATGTGTCTGTTTGCTCCTTTTTTTATGCCCAACATTGAGAACAGTTCTTGGCATATGGTAGGCAATTAATAACTATTTTATTTGTTGAAGACTAGATGTCAGGATGACATCTATTTTCTGATTCTTCCACGGTTGAAATAATCCATTCATTAGGATTTCATGCTGTCTGCTCTGATCCTCTACTTGAGAGCTGTCACATTGCTATCTCATAGAATACTCTCCAGTTGTTTGGACAACTGTCTCTTTTACAACATATGTTGGCATTTCTCAAGTTTATTACTCTTTCAGTTATATTTCTGTCCATTCCTTTATATTTGCTTTCCTTTTTATTTTAAAATTATTGAATTTCTATTTTATTTTATAGATTTTAGAAATGTCCTTATCTAATGAAGAAATACTGTTTTCACCAAGGTGTGTATATGTGTTTACCTGATGCCACATGTGACCATGCCTCAGTGTTCAAGACAGTGTGTTTTGTAGGAAATTGTTTACAAGGATACAACAGAGCTCAGTTTATTTATTAGAGAGGTCACATATTTGTCTGCTTAAAAAAATCTAATTTTCTGTCTCTAAAGCTGTTAAAATAAATTCAAGGTACATTTAACTTTGTAACAAAACCAAGACTTTATGAGACATATTTCTGTTCTCTATCTTGTTGATGAGTATAGAGTGTCAAACACTGTTGTAATTTAAAGTGATTTTTATTTTTGGCAATATAAATATAAGCTCATGCTGAGAATATTCAAATGCATTCCTCTGAACATAATTACCATGACGAATTAGATTTAAAATATGAAAAATAAAATAGAAGTTATAAAACCAAGTAATCGGAAAACTCTCCAATACTGTCTAAATTAGCATTTTTCAATGATCAAGTTCTTTGCAGTTCAGTTTTATTTTAGCTGTTCATATTTTAAGATTATTAGACAAAGGAAGGTTAGTATAATCATGTTTTACTCCTCTGTCTAATAATACACAGACACTTCTTTGGCTGCAGTAGAAGGATTTTCCTGGTAGAATAGTGCATTAGCAGAGCTATGACAAAAATCAAGCCAACAAATCAGTTTCACATCAATTCTGCTTTTCTTCCATGATATTAGAGAAATATAATATGAGAGGTAATTTTCTTTCCAATTTTTCACTAAGAAATCCACTTTCTGGAATACACATGTCAGAGTTGATATTCAGATGCTATCATTCTCTCAGCAGAAAGCAGAGTTAGCATTCAAAGTTTGTGATTCTCATCCTACTTCATCTACAGCCATGTCCTAATTCCAACCAGCTTGCTAGTATCCAGCAGATAGTTTAGTTTAAATAATTACTGTATCATGGAACTCCTTCAAAGTACAATAAATAATAGAGGTCTATTGGGATGAATAATTAATTTACATATTTAAAAACAATGAGATAGGTTTAGCATATTTAAATAGAGAAAAAAGATACCATCTTTCTGACATCATTTTTATTTTTGATATACAAATCTGGTGTCTAAATTCTAATTGGAAATCTCAAATTGGCATCTCAAGTCTGTTCTTGATTATCACCCTTATTTCTCTATGTGTCTGGAAATTCAAATGGTTAGAGAAAGAAGTGACTTTCAAATCTGATAACTTTCTTAAAACTATTTGTTTTACAGATGCAGGAATGGTTGTATTATATTTAACCATTCATACATGAACATAGTATTAGAGTTTAAGTTAGAATTCAAGCTGATAAATGGCCATTCTTCTTAAAAAGGGAACTTCTTTTATTCCTGGAAGGCTTATTCTACCAATGAGCAGCTCTATTCATCAAAAAGATCTATGGTCAACTCAAGTATGTCTTCAGTTTCAGCTTATTTGTCCTAGTCTTATCCAGGAGGAAGAGAACACTTTCTATTACCACATTTGCGTGTTGATCCTTCAAACATATATTAGAACTTTCTTAAGTCTCTTCTCATTCTTCTCTTCTCTGAAGTACGCACATGCAGGCTTTCAACTTCTTTTCACAAAACAATCTTACCATCATTTAGGTCCCACCATTTTTTAATATGTTCCCTAATCTAAAATTGAATACAACTCTGACCTACAGTTAATAAACATTAGTCTTAATCTGAGTTCAAGATTTGGTATCTAGCTAGTGCCTTTTTAATACATGATGCTTAGCCTCTCCTAGTTTAAACATTAATATAATCTGTTGTGATTATTCATCCTTTTTTTTTTTTCCTCTTTCCCTTCTTTTCTCCTCTTTCTCTCTCTCTAGTACCCTCCCAACCCCCACTCTCCTTTGGGCTGCAGGTTCTGGAATTCTGACTACTGTAAAGAATAGTGAAGGATATAAAACATTTACCTTACTTACAGCCAACACATTAGCCTACCACAATCAGGAACAGAAAACTTTATGACTCAGAGCAAACACAGTAGCCAGAGTGTCAACATTTCCACTAGTTTCCAGAATCTTAATTCCCTGAGGATATTGCAAAGAGGATAAGAAGAACCACTTGTACACAGTGGGTTCCAGTACAGAAGATAAACTCTGAAGTCAGGGAATCTGAATCCTCCGTAATGGACAATAGATTCCCTGTCCTTTGCATTTCAAGATGACTTTGTTTTCATTATAGTAGGCAAGGAAACAAAAACAAACCAAAAACCCTGCTCTTTGCTCTGGAGAAAGACACATCCGCCTATTTTCCAAGGGTATTCACTATACAAATATCTTCGACGAAATAATCTGGAACAAAGTTAGTCAGGATCTCTGCTCATAATACACACAGGACTGCAGAATACCCAACAATTACCTTGAAATATCTTGGCATTATTAATTCTGTAGCTTGCTCTTTTTTTATTAAATTTTGAAAATTTTATATTCTGTAAATTAAGCCCTTATCTTAATTTCCAGAATATTTAAACAGCTCATACAACTTAACAAGGAAAAAAAAGCCACCCAATCCAAAAATGGGCAGAAGACCTAAACAAGCAATTCTCCAGTGAAGACATACAAATCGTCATTAGGCACATAAAAAAATGCTCAATATCACTAATTATCAGAGAAATGCAAATCAAAATTACCATGAGGCATCACCTCACACCAGTCAGAATGGCCATCATTCAGAAGTCCACAAGTGATAAATGCTGGAGAGGGTGTGGAGAAAAGGGAACCTTCCTGCACTGTTGGTGGGAACGTAGTTTGGTGCAGCCATCATGGAAAACAGTATGGAGAATCCTCAAAAGACCAAAAATAGACTTACCACATGACCCAGCCATCCCACTCCTGGGCATATATCCACAGGGAACTTTAATTCAAAGAGACACATGCACCCAATGTTCATAGCAGCACTATTTACAATAGCCAAGACATGGAAACTACCTAAATGTCCATCAACAAATGACTGAATAAAGAAGTTGTAGTATATTTATACAATGGAATACTACTCTACCATAAAAAAGAATAAAATAATGCCATTTGCAGCAATACAGATAGACCTGGAGATTGTCATTCTAAGTGAAATAAGCCATAAAGAGAAAAAAAAATGCCATATGATATCACTTATACGTGGAAACTAAAAAAAAGACAAACGAACTTATGCAAACTTATTGTAAAACAGAAACAGACTCTCAGATTTAGAGAGCAAACTTGTGGTTACCAGGAGGGGAGGAGAGTTGGCGGGGATAAATCGGGAGTTAGAGATTTGCAGATACTAACTGATATATATAGAATAGATAAACAACAAGTTCGTGCTGTATTGTGCAGAGAACTATGATATCTTGTAGTAACTTGTGGTGAAAAGTATGAAAATGAATATATATGTGTGTGTGTTATATACACACACACACATATATATTCATTTATGACTGAAGCATTGTGCTATATACCAGAAATTGACACATTGTAAACTGACTATACGTCAATAAAATATACCTATAGAATAAAAAAGAAAATTTTCAGCCAGTATTTCTTTAAGTGTATTTCTTCTGTCCCATTTTATCTTTCCTCTCTTTTTGAGACTGAAATTACATGTATTTTGAACTGTCCACTGATCATTAAATCTCTTTGACTTCTTTTTTCTCCCTTTCTGTGCTTTAGCTTATATGATTTCAATTAACCTGATTTCATATTGAGTAATCCTTTCTTGTGGGATGTCCAATGTGCTCTTAACGCCATCTAGTAAATTTTTTAATTTCAGATATTTTATTTTTCAATTCTAAGATTTCTATTTGAGTTCCTTTTATACTTTCCTAATTTTATAGGAAATTCCCCATTTCTTCATCCATTATTTCCTACTTTCTATAGAATCTTAAGCTTGTGTTATAGTTATTTCAATACCTGCTCTATTTGTGTTTCTGTTTCCACAGACTGGTCTTTTCTTTTGATTCTGGATTACATTTTCTCTTTAATCTCATCTAGGTTAAGTTTTAACTGTATACTGGATGATATGTTATGATATTTTGATTTTGTTATTTTCTTCTGAAAATTAAGTTTAGTGGTAATGGCCAGTTAAAAAAGCAGGATATTACCTTAAATTTGCAGATATTTGACTTGATATTTTGCAATGTGTGTCTATTTAATTTTGTGCTTAGTCCAGAGGATAACATCTTACTCATAAATGCAGCCCTCCTGTAATATTCATGTAAAGTTCAAGGTATTTGGGAGATTTCTCCATTTTGTCAAGACTCTACTCCAAGCTGCATTGGGAAATAGCTGAAATCTCTACTCAGGTCTTTAAGCTTTCCATCTGTGGTTTTCTCCCTCTGATCTTTGGAATCTTGTCTGCAGTTCTGCAGTTAATCAAAAATCTAAGGGAATTTGTATGCATAGTTTTGGCTTACCATTTATAGCTCTCTCATATCCCAATATCCCTTTCATTTTCCAGTCTTTTAATGTCCCATTTTCTTCAGGCCAATAAGAGTGTGACTTTCTGCTGTGTTCTGCTCAATAGGGGAAAAGCCTTACAAATGAAGATCTCACTCAAATTACATCCTTTCATTCATGGGTTAAATTCCATCTTGAACTGCATGCTTTTGGTCACTCTTCAGTACCTTTAAAAATGATTTTTTTTTTAAATATTTGCCCAACAGTTGGTAATGTTTTCTGCAGGAGGGCTAATTTGATATAAGCTACTCTGCCATTACTGGAACCAGCTCTGTAATTTCTAGCTCTGAGATTGTGGGAAAGTTTATTTAAAAAACAAAGTGCTCTTTTCCATCTTTAAATTAAGGATGCTAAGAATATATGCTCCTTAAGGATGCTGTAACATTCAATTGTGAACATTAATGCAAAGTACTGAAAAGGAAGTCTAAAATATTACAAGCACACAAAAATTTTGCTATTATGTTTAATATAGAAGCATCTTTCAAAAAAAATTACAGGACTACTATTTTTAGGTTAGCAGTGAAATAAACCGATTTTTTAAAGGGATTGTTTCTTTACTTTCATTTTTTGATATTTCATTGTTAGTGTAAAGAAATGCAACTGATTTCTGTATGTTAATCTTATATTCTGATACCTTGCCAAATTCTTTTATCAGCTCTAATAGTTTTTGTGTGGAGCTTTTAGAGTTTTCTGTGTATAGTATCATGTCATCCACATACTTAGGAAAGTATAAAAGGAACTCAAATAGAAATGCACCCCAGTTTTCATAGCAGCACTATATACAATAACCAAGACATAGAAACAACCTAAATGTCCATCAACATGGGATAAAGAATCTGTAGTATATTTATACAATGGAATACTACTTAGCTATAAAAAGAATGAAATAATGCCATTTGCAGCAACATGGATGGATCTGGAGATCATATTCTAAGTGAAGTAAGCCAGAAAGAGAAAGAAAAATACCATATGATATAACTCATATGTAGAATCTTTAAAAAAAAATGAAAACAAAAAAGAAGACACTAATAAACTTATCTACAAAACAGAAACAGATTTGCAGACACAGTAAACAAACTTATGGTCACTGAGGGGAAGGGAGTGGGAAGGGAGAAATTGAGAGTCTGAGATTTGTAAATATATTAACTGTTATATAAAATAGATAAAAAAAAAATTTCTTCTGTATAGCACAGGGAACTATATTCAAGATCGTGTAGTAACCTATGATGAAAAAGAATATGAAAATATATATATGTATGAGTGAAACATTACACTATATACCAGAAATTGACACATTATAATTGACTATACTTTAATCAGTCAACTAATTAATTAAGTTTAAAAGAAAAGTTGAATATCTACTAGTTATAATCTCACTTGAGTCAAGTTGGAACCATAAATAGTGAAACTTGCTATGTAAGGAATCAGAGATTCCTGATTTTCAAATGCTGATATAATCATTATGCTTCTAAAGATTGCACAACTTAAAATCTTTTCAAATTATTTTAACTAGTGTCACCTTATAAGGTATTTCTAAAAGTTTTAAGTCAGAGCTTTTCATATAAGTTGCATTATCTACCTGCTTAGAAAAAATTAAGGAATATTATTTATCAAGTTACTAAATGTCTATTTTAAAAATAATTATTTTTGAAATGAACTAGTACATTTTAAAAGCATGTGCTAGCCAATTAAATTTAAGAGCAGTAGCTGAAATTCAATTAAGTTTCATGTGTTTGTTTCATAAACAATGTGCTGATTTTATATGAGGAGGAGTGAAGAGAGGAAGGCCAGCTTCCCAAGGGCTGTACTGAACCCAACTGTGAATGTGTCAAGGTTCCAGAGCCAGGCAGGCTCAGCCTGAACAGTCACCCCACTCCTCAACCCGGCCTTTCATGCAGGATCTTCACCAGCCTGGTTGGGTCATTGTTGTGTACCTCACAGATGGCTTCCTAGGCTGGTTCTGCCAGGCCCCTGGTGCTGCTCTCCTGGGTGGACAGGGTTGGGACTGGAGGGAGCCAGGAGCACTGGCTTCTCCCTGAGGACTTGGAGCACAAGAGCGCTTAATGATTTATTTTGCTATTTTCTAATTTTACACCAAATACTTCTCCAAAATGCTAACAAAACATTACAAAGTGTTTTTGTTTTGCTGGAAAACTAGGATATTTAAGCATTTAATTAAAAAACATTTTGCAAAACATATTTTTGCACGTAGCATATATCATGTTTGTATTTGGAGGTATTCTTCCTGAAGCAGTTGCAAGGATGATTTTTATTTTAATTCATATATCTACAGATCTTCAACTTCCTCCATTTAGGTATTTGTCAATTTAGCACTGATTCTTACATATTAGCTCATACTGAACATTCTAACCACTAAATACTGATAATGATACTTAGGGTAAACATTTATGTGATACTTACAATGTAAACAGGTCTATTCTAAGATTTTTTCATGTATTAATCCATTGAATCCCCCAAACAATTGTATTAGGTGGACACTTTTTATCATTCACTATTTTATTATACATAAGCCATAGAGTTTAAGAAATTTACCCAGATGTGGAATTAAAAGCCCAGAAAGCCTGATTCAGAAAATATGCTACTATTTTGCTGTCCTAACTCTACATAAATATAAAACATCAAAAAAAAATCAAAAGCAAATACAAGCTGATTTAAACTTAAAAAAGAGCAAAAAAAATGTTATAGCTATTATCTTGAGAAGATTATAATGCAAAAGTTCTCACTGATCTTCCTGATGCATAAAAATCATTCCTTTTCCAAAAATAGGAATGCTTTCCTATTACTATGGTTTCTTTCAGACCATTCCTTCTGACATTCCCTCCACCACTAGTTTCTATAATTCTCAAAATTATCTTAACCCATGGTATTCTAACTATGCTAATAAGAAATCTCTTTCCTTTCAAATCTTCAGAAGATATCCTGTAATTTTACATATTATATCACTATCATTTATGACTAAAGTTGTATGGTTAATGAACCAAACTTGGTTCATTTGCTAGAGGCATAGCAAAAGCAATCTACTGATACCGTGTTGTGCTGAAAGTACAACATTTATTGCAGGGCCAAGCAAGGCCAAGTTCATGCTCAAAAGACCAAAATTTCCTGATGGTTTTTAGGGAAGGGTTTTAAAGACAGTGTGAGGGAGAGGGTCACAGAGTATGTGATCAGCTTGTGTACAATTCTCTGACTGGCTGATGGTGAGGTAACTAAGTGATGTTTTGGGAATCTCAATCATCAGCGCAACTGGTCTGGGGGGGGTCTCCCTGCTGGTGGTCAGCATGCAGTTAACTAATTACACCTGGTGGCGGTTTTAGTCTCTGCCAAAAACAAAACAAAACAAAACAAAAACTTCAGGATATGGCTCAGGATATTATCTATAGCCCTTGAGGAGGAACTAATGGTCCTTGACTGTGGTTTATTGCTAAACTATTATTATTTTGTCTTGCTTGACTGTTTTCCTTTTGTTTCTGCATTAAAAAAAATTTTCTGATTAAATTTGTTCTTTAGAAATTGGGGAAGGTCTAGGAGGCTAAAGCTTCTTTACAAACAAGAGGCAGGGGTGGGGTGGGGCTGTCCATGGGAAACCCCCACGTAGTCCTGCTCGGTTTCAATATACCATGGAAAATCTCATGTCTTCACCAAAATAGTATCTGTCTTTCTTAAGACAGTTATGTAATTGTTGTCTCTTCTTTTATCTATGTCCCACTTAGGTGCAATCATTAATTTCTGTGTCTGAGTTTATTCAGCCCTATATCTCTATCCTCCCATATCTACCAACCTAAACAACTATAGTTCCCTTAAATGAATGTGTTTTATTCAAGGGAAAACTGCTTGAAATAAAATGTATCAAACACTCACAAAGAATATACTGAATCAGTTGGGCAATACTTCAGTGTCAACTTGGAAGAAAGTAATTTACAGAATTGAATTAAAATAAATTTTAAAACCAAGAAATAAGATTGAGGAATGTCATATACTAGACTACCTCTATTTCCTTCTGTCTGAAACATATTCTCTGAATGAAGATTCTAAAGAAGAAGCAATGCTGGAGATGGTCCGGAATTTCCATTTTCTGGGGAAAGGACAAAACCTTACCAGCAATAAAATCACTGCCATTACAGTATCTATTACTGTAAAAATTTCCTGCATACTATGTAAGTCTATGACTTGTAACCTTTCAGGTTGTATAAATACAAAATATAAAAGACATTTTTCAAGGACATTTGTCACCAGGTTAGAGTGATTTTAAAATTATACTAATACTATTAATTTGGGGTTATTTGCTATTTTATGTATTTCAGTAAAAATAAAAGATGTTTTAAAATATTAATATAAAATTTTTAAGAAAAAAATGTACTTTGAAAGTTATGTGTGTGCACTTTGGAAATAAACATGGAAAGAATATTACAAATCCTAGGGAGTCCATAAAAAAAAGTAGAACAATAATAAAGAGTCTAGCAAAAGTGACAAGCTGACAATTTGACTTTTAAGTTTTCTTATTACACAAAAAATTCAATTAAAACTCCATTTTATACCTTTTACAAAATGATTTTAATTTACTTTTAATCAATGAAAACTACATGTAACCCCAGCTTAGAGCTGGTCTTCCAAAGCCGGAACTTTCCCCCACAGAGCACCACATTTATATACTCCTTTTTCCTCCTAACAGAGTTGCACAGAGGATCAATACCAGTTGTTAGCTGCTGTGGCCCAGAAATTTTATATCTGCCCATCCTGTAGATCTGTAATAAAACTTTGAGACTATAGAAACAGAAAGATTACATGGGTGATGATCAGCAATCTCAAATATTTAGGAAGTGTATGAAATTGCTATAAAATGTCTTATTTGCAGCTTTTTTTGGCACTGAATTTGCAACTTAGCACTATGAAAATGTTTCCATTTGGTCATCAGCAGAGCTAAAGCACAGATAATTTGTTTAGACTCCAAAGATGATAATTAAGGTTATTACAGTGATAACCCCAAGCATTTTTGTAGATTTTCTAGGCAGGAATAATAACCAGATCATCTTTTAATTAAAATGATAGTCATTTTGTTTTCTAAAAAAAAAATTGGACCCCATTTTATTGTCAGTTCAATGGTATTTTTAATAGATTAAACACCTATTTTAGTTTTCATTTGACATTAAAACACTTTTGTTTTATGTGATCTATAATATAAAAAACTAAATATAAAATATTATTATAATACCTATAGTAGTAAAACATAATACATTTTTAAGGAGGCAACTGGGTTTTTTAATACAATTATGACTATTACAATTTTACATGTTCTTCTTTAACAGAAAAAGTACAGATATTACTCTCTTGCAAACTTTAAATAAGTAAATGGATATATAAAAATGTAATTGAACAAAGGTAATGCTCTTAAGTGAATAATTTTGTCTTTATAATTATAGCTTTTCTTTCTCAGTATTATTATTTATAAATTGAAAGTTAGATTTCTAAATATTTAAGAGCAACCTAAAGACTAGTAGATACTTAAGTAACTTTATAGGTGAAGGAAAGATTGCTGGATCGGGATTTATAAAACCAGGATTTATTAAGGATATATAAAATAGACCAGATTAGGGATATCCTTTGAACTACAGAGCTTGATTTAAAGAAATTGAGGTTTGTTGTTAAATATTTTACTTCCTTAACAAAATTTCTTCAAGATTAGAACAGTTTCACACTGTTTTTCATTAAATTTGTTTTATTCTCTTTCAAACTAAATTTGTGACTGTAATCATTCCTCATTTTATCTTTAACAGTTAAAGTGGTAAAAGTTTTAAATACCTTATTTCAGAAAACTAACCACTAACTAATGTTAATTTTAAAACCACAATATTGTTTTTAGTTTCACTTTTACATTCAAAATATTGGATAGAAACTAGTAGGCTGCATGAAAGAGAGACAGCAATTTAGGGCAAACAATATTTTTTTAAAATATAATATCCCATTATTCTTAGCGTCATTGAAATGGGGAGTTAGTGAAACAGTTTTGTTCCAATTATGTGACTTGGAACTAGGTTACATTAACTTTCTTTGTTTCTTTAACTACAAAATAAAGGACTTGAAGTGAATGATGTTATAGTGCAATAGTATGTATTTGTGTTTAGGAATATAATGATGTTTTTGACCCTTTACATTGTAGCTGATCATTAATACAAACAAGAAGTATCAGGTTTTATGCATAATACCAGAGGAATGTGAATGAAAGGGATGTTTTGTCTCTTTCTTCCTTTCCTATGGGCAGACTTGATAGATCCTGAGATGGCAGAGCTAAAGGATAGGAGCCCTGATGTATACGTATATGTGTGTGTGTGTGTGTGCGTGTGTGTGTGTATGGGTATATGTATATATACATATGTATATCTATTCACACATACACACACATAACAACATACGGTAAACATATGGTAACAAGTACTGATACACTAAGCATTATTTTAGTGGCCCACACATGTGCTAAGATAAAACCTTAGCCCTGTGAATATCTGCAAGACTAAAGTTTTGGGAATGTGTCTGAATGAGGAATTATTTTGGCAATTACAAGAAACATAAAGAAGTCAAAGTGGCTAGAGCAGAGTGAGCAAGGAAGGGGAAAGAGAGGAGAGGGTGGAGGGATTGGGAAGGGCTAAATTATAGAGGACTAAGTAAACTATGTTGCATGGGGGATGAGTTTGCTTCCATTGAAACAAACAAACTTAAAGCAGGGAAGTGGTGAAATAAAAATTGTCTTACAAAAAGTTCACTATGGCTCCTGAGGATCAAGGGAGGCAAAAGTGAAAGCAGATTAACAATTATGAAATTATTGCAAAAGTCCAGGGTGAGACCCCGGTGCTTTTGGAGGATGGTGACACTTAAGCTTGAGAAATGTAGGTAGAGATTAACGTTCAGTGAATGCAGGAGATGGAAACCTCCAGAACGTGAAACACCAGTGATTACATTTCTGAAAGCAAGTGTTTTATTTCTAGCTAAGGTACTTATAACTTTTTCCTAAATCAGATTACACTCACAGTCAGAGGTGCGACTGAAAGAGGATTATAATCCTACTCTATTAAAATTTGTTCCATGAACTCTACTACATATGTTTCAAATACATTTAAAAATAATACTTTATATCCTGTAATTTTCTTTTGATAGACAGAAGCACTTAAATTTTCAGTTCTCAGAGTATTTTTATAGTATCCTTAAAAATATTTACAACCCCAGAGAGATTTTTCTTTTTTTATTGTGGTATGTCTATTTATTTATTCCCCGTTAGGAATTAAAATGAGGAATTTAAAAATACTAATTACATCATATAAAATAAAAATTAACTCATCACAAAAACATTTAAATGAACATTAAATATTATAAAACCAAAAGAATTAGATAAGAGGACATTGTTTTACATTTCTGCCAATCTCATGGATTTTCCTACTATAAGTGGATTCTCATATTTATTTCCACAGTCAGTCATGTTTTGTTCTGGTTAAAGTTCATGTAGAAAACCCGTCTTCACACAGACCTATGTGAATATACATGTTTGAGTCCACACTCAAGTTTGACAGGTGTTAGTTCTGTCGGCGGCAAAGCCCATTAACAATTTCCAGGAAATAAAAATAGAATCCAGATAATAAAATGAAGTCTAACCTTTTTTGCTTCGTTTCCTTCTTGCTCAGTCTAGTCTCACTTGCTCACACAGTGCCGGGGAGTGCTGCGTGCAGAGCCCCTGCTCCTGCACCTCAGACCAGAGTTTCTCTTGGGAAGAGGCGAAAAAGCGGCATGGCGCACCTCAGCGACCAGAGCTCTGTAGAGACTCCGTGTCTCAAGATGGCGGCGGCGGCGTGAGGGCAGAGACGCCGCACGCGCGCTGCAGTCTGGACTGTGAGCAGCGCAGCTGTGCCCAACCCCCCAGGACCCCGCCCCCTTCCCCACAGAGGAGGCCCTGGTAAAGCAGCCCCGCCCACCGCCTGTGGGAGAGAGCGTGTACCTGCTGCTTCAGCTCCAGCTCTCTTTCTTGATAAAAGAAAAGAGCTTGGCTTCTGAACAGTACTGGGTCTCCTTCTATTGGCTCAAACGACCATGAGCTGGAGGACTGCTGGGGCCCCGACTTGAAGGGGTAGGTAACAGTTTCTTTAAAATTGCTTTCGTATGGAATCTGAAAACATATTAATTCACTTTTTGTACTGTTATAATACGGTCCATTGATCTGTCTTGCCTTTCCACTGCATTCCTGTCCATTTGTGATGTTACAGTCATTAAGGATATATTGGTTCACTGTGTTATGCATATGTGCCAGATACCGACATGCCTTTAACATCAAATACATTTGCTACTATTACCTCCAATTTTATCAACAAAAACTTTATAAGCAAGGTGTGAAGGTTTCAGTGGTAGATTAAGTTTTGCAAAATTCTAATACTTGGTTAAAAACTCAAATGTTACCATTCACAGCAGTATCATTTGTTTTCCCTGAAGAAACAAGTCTGTTTCTTTACTTTTTTACAAACAGCCAAGTCTGAAGGAGCATAGTGTGTCTGTCATAAGTTCTTTCTGATGAAAACGGTTTTCATTAAAAACAACCGGACTTGCCAGCCGTCCCCTCCCGTCACGGAGGAGCGGAGAGCCTGAGCCGCCGCTGTAGCGAAGTTACGGTCCTTCGCTGTGAACTGAGGATGCTTCTCTCTCTCCTTAGTGTAGACGGTAGTTTGCATGGGGAAGACGTGGTGACAGTGTCTAAAATCTATCTGCAGGACCTTTCAGGGGCATTTAAGACAGCATCTAGGGAATTTGTACCATCTCAAAGCTAGACGCCCCGATTCAGCAAAAGAAAGAGGAGCAGGGTGGATCAGGGCTAGTAGTGTCCTGGCTCTGAGGAGAGCTCAGAGCATAGAGAGGAAGCAAGAGTGAGCCAAGTATTGTTAGTAGAATTTTCCTGTGCTTCGCTTGGAATGGCAGAGTATTCTGGTTCAGTCTTCTCTTGTTGTATCAAGTGTTTATTCCTGATCTTCAGTCAGTGAGAGCCCCAGTTATTGGTGATCCATTACTACCTGGAGATGTTTGCTCGTGGCTGGACCTGTTCCTCACATCGATTTTCACTGCTCTTTGGGAGCTCACCCTGTTTTGTGCTTAGCAAAGCTGTGAAAGCGATTTGGTTTCAGGATACAGCTGATCTGGTATTTGAGGTATCAGGGAGGAAGTGCCCATTCCCTAGTGTCTTCAAGTAATTATTGAAATGCTCTACAGCCTTTTGCTGCAGGCTGTTTTCTTCATCCAGGGGATGTTTGTGAGTCTCTCAACTGGTTAATCTGCAGATGTCTCTTTCTCTATTTACTATAATTGCTTTAAATACCATTGGTTCAGTAAAGAAATTGAAGTGCACCAGCCATTGTCTGTAGAAAGGAATCAGCCTTATGACTTTGGATTTGGTTTGTCCTTGGCTTTCCTCACAGCAATGCAATCCTCTTACATTATTGGTGGCTGCCTCTTTTTTATCCTCTTTCCTTTATTCATTATCAGTGCAAATGAAGTCCAACCCTGGCAAAGCCTACCTTTTCCAGCAACAGATTCTTAAGCAACAGATTCTTCCACAAGACAGTCTACCTGCAGTGTGCCCTAATTAGCTCAGCCTCTGCAGAGAAGTTCCCCTCAATGCATCAGTCTCCTGCCAAACTGAAGGTTGCTGCAGGCCACTGTGTTGCCAGCCACCCAGAGGGGATGGCTAGGATTGGAAGAACTCCCTAGTAGTTCTTTTCCTTATTTACCTCCCTGACTAGGGAAGGCAGGACCTACTCTGCCAAGGGCCCTCTGCACATTCCTTTCTTTCTGAGGCATTGCGATTTTTGTCTCTGGTGTGTGCGTAAGGCAGAGCCTTCCTGACACCAGTATGTGAATTTTTAACACTGGTAAATCCGAAAGGAAGGACAACCGGTTTTTCTGCAGCTCTTTTCTAGCATTTATCAGCCATCCCTGCCTGGACTGATTTGAATGTTTTTTCTCCTTGTGCCATTTACCCTCCCTCTTCCCCTTCCTGCATTCCACCACACTTGGATGAAAGGATTTTTGTAATTCTAGCTATGTATTTTGTGGATCTGTTATTTTTGTTTTCTGTGAAGCACATATATTGGGTGTGGGAGGTAAAGGAGAATCTCAGTGGCTCCTGGTCACTCCCTTTATAGCCATCACTGCCTGTCTTATTTCTTGTAACTCAGGTTAGATTTCGGTCTCTCTTATTCCATTGCCAAAATACAAACCTAAAGAGATGCAACAGGAGGAAAGACCTCACAGCCAGATCTACTGGGTTTTGAGGAGTGATTTTCTTTCTTCCCCTTGCAGGGGAAAATGCTCTTTTTCACTGGTACACTTCAAGTTCCCTAACTATAAGGAGGTACCAATTTTGGACAAGTACCACTGCAACACAGAATGCTCAGAGAACCTGAACTTTTAAACTCTAGAGGTATGAAATTTATTCTTGCCCACTGCCAGGTCTGTCTGGTATTTCAAAGGATTATTGAGTGCTGCAAATAGGAACTGAAAGGGTAAAGGGATAAACTTATTAACCCATTAGGAAAAAAAAACTAATTCAACTTGCAGCTGAAACAACCACCTGCCCCTTTCACACAGGTGCTTTTCCTGAGAACAACCATCACATTCAGGCAGCAGAAGCACTTGATGAAGTTTCCATTTCCTCACACAGAATATTGAAAAACATGTACTTTGGAGTCAAATTTAATCAAATCAATAACTTGCACTGTTTCATCAAAGACATCGTTAAGTGAAACCTACATGCCTTTACTGTAAGTTCACGATAAGAAAAATATAATACTAGTATAGTTGAGTGCCACTACTTTTATTCATGCCAAGGTGCCATAATTTTTATTTAAAATTGCTTTTGCAACATTAGTGCAAACTTCAGTTCAGCAAAATGCTTTGCTGTTATTACAAAAAATATTTTTAATCTTACTGACTTCCTAAAATGGTCTTAGGGACACTCAGAAGTTCATAGAAGGCACTTTAAAGACCACTGTGATAGCATAATTAAATTACAGTATGCATTTTCATATAAATAATTTTGTGACTGTGTTTGGCATTTATTAATTTTTCTGTATTATATTGATGAATTGAAGAGGCTCACATTGCTTTAAATATCGGAGAAGTCTTCATCAGATGGATAGAAAACAAAGCACATCAAGGTGCATATGGTCAGGGCTTGATTGAATGAACTATGCAGCCATTTAAGTCTAGTTAACTTTTCAACCTTTAGAAATTTCTTTAAAACCATAAATCACTCAAGTAAGTTATCCAATCATGCCTTTACTTTAACACCCGAACAGGAGGGGAAATATCAAAATACACAGAACCTTTTTCAAAGCTGTGGAAGTGATTTCTCACTTCCCTATGGTTGTCTGACTCCAAAATCACAATCTATTACACATTTCCATGATTGAAATGACAAAGTTGGAAATATTTATATTTATATTATAAATGTTTATATCAGGGACAAAGTTGTGTCCCTCTAAGCTCTAGCACTTCAAAATGTGACTGTATTCATAGAGTCTTAAAAACGAAAAGTAAATTAGTATCAGGTCTTCAGGGTGGGTCCTTAATCCAATGGGATTGATGTCCTTATAAGAAGAGGAGGTTAGGACACAGATACTCACAGAGAGAAGGATCATACGGGAACACCAGAGGAAGATGGACATCTGCAAACCTAGGTGGGAGGTGTAAGAAGAAACCAACCCCAATGATACCTTGATTCTTGACTGTGAAAAAAAAAAAAAATTCTGTTGTTTAAACCACCTAATCTGTACTTTGTTATGGAAGCCCTTGCAAACTAATAAAATGTATTTGAAAAGTAACTGCTCCTAAAGCCAACTTAGGAAAGTTATATTTAATTGATAAAATTACACATTTGAATCTTTTATTTTCATTGGCTCCGAGTATAAATATATCCACAATCAAGCTATGCACTCACAAAATTCTAACATAAATTCCTTTCAGGTCTTATATTTTTTAAAGGAGAAACACAAGCACAGGTACTGACTTTTGATTCCATTATTTTAGAAAATTCAAAATGTGAACAATAGCTTTTAAGCTTTTTCTCAATGCTCTGTAACATCACTTACTTGAAATGCTAATGGATTCAAACAATTCCCTCTTACTAAATGTCTCAAATAAAATTGTTGCAATGAGTAGTATCCCCTCCAGATGCTAATGACTGTAAACATTGAGAATGTGATAAAGATGAGTAAGATTAGCCCTCTGCTATGAATTGTTTGAATTAGAAAGGCAGACATATATGTATTTATCAATATAATACAAGAACAAATTAGTTAATGCTAATTTAGTTTAGTTTAGTTAGTATCATTATACAGGATTTCAGAGGATGGAATAATCAAAACAAGTTTCCTTTCAGGTTTTCTCCTGGAGTAAGTAGCATTTAGAACTGGTCATCAGTGATGACAGTTCAATATTAGGCTTCTACACTGTATTAATTTTTATTGTTCAATATGTGAGGACATTGATGTCTTAAGAAAAATCAGAATATTTTGGCTACTCCTAGAGATCATTCTAAGTAAAATTATAATCTATTTGTTTCATTACTCACTGCAGCATAGGAAGAGTGATTGCTCAATATAAAGAGAATATCCAATTTGAAAATGGAATAGTTAGTTCAATAGCAATACCTTGGAAATTGTTATTTACAAATAGTAATTGTTCTATCTTCATAAAATTATTTATTACATAACTTTAAATAATGAATTTATTCCTAATATAGGTACAATTTTATTGAAAGAGTGATTATTGAGGAATATTTCTAAACTTCCTTTTGAATTATCCTGGAGCTTTGAGCGTCGGTTTTAAAGAGCTAGTATGCTCCTTTGCTCCAATTATTTTGCTTATTGGGAATAGTTCACCCTTTTAAGCTAGTTTTATTTTTTTTTTAAGTTTAAGTAAAGAATTTCAACACTAAATATAAAATAGTTATGATTCAAATAATGATAAAAATTTAAAAACCTAATTGAAAGACTAAAGTTGACCTATACCATAAACTATTTTAAAAACTCTAACTCTTCTAAATATATATCTACATAAAACTATCACAGTGATGAATAATGTTCATATTTGTGTTTTTAAATGGTCATAGTATATATGGTGGGTTGCAGGAAGTGGAAGATAGGTGCAGATAAAACGAGGAGTGGTCTATGACAGCTGTCCATGCAGACCACATGGAACTGAGTGGTAACCTTGACTGGAATGGATGTAGAAAATAAATAAGAGAGGTTTAGAAGGCAAAATTGACAGAGTTTGGTGATTGATCAGTAGGAGGAAGAGTGAGTCTAGATTTATGGCTAATACATTTAAATGGATGGTGGTATCACTGTGTTTAAAATCAATATTAGCAAAAGACAAATTAGGATGTGAAGGCTGGGATTATGAATTTTATGGTGGACATAGTGACCTAGAGTTACTTTTTAGAAATCCAAGAAAAAGTGACAAGTAGCCAGTTGAAGATATGGGTTTAGATAGGAGATACACACTTAAATGATCAATCTGAGGTGCATAGATGCATGTTCATGGAAGAGGTTGTCCAGGAAGAGTATATACAATAAGATGGTAAGAATATACCCATATTAATTTTAGAATTAACTTCACAATTGGCTGTTTATAACATCCCTATTTTCTCCAACTTAATTGATATAAAAATTTGCTGTGCCATCAGAAATAATACACCTGCAAAGAAAGCAGAGAAGGGGCCAAGAAAAGCAGGAGAAAAACTAGAGAATGTTGTGAACAAACAAATAAAGCAAGAGTGTTTCAAAAAGTAGAATTGCAAAATTGAGTTTCTTAATTTTGGTAGATCAGTTTAATTTTAATAGATATTTAATGAATACCAACTTCTGTGAGAATTCAGGAATGGTAAGGAATGCTAGTTTCAGAGCAATTCAGTATCTTTAATGATAACATAATTAAATAACTCTAATATAAAGAATACTAAAACATATTACTATTATATCTATTATAAAATCATGTATATTAAATATTATCAATGCTTTGAGAAAATAATAGAGGAAATTATTATCATCATAAGCAATAAAAGACATGGTTGAGGGTGTTTTAATTGATAAATGAAATTTTAAAAAAAAATTGAGCATTTTTAGGTCAGGATGTATTATGAAAAAGATACAGATATATAGTAAAAAATCATAAATTCCTCCCACACAGTTTTTTTGTTGTTTATTCATTTTACTTTTTTAAAGTAAATAAATGTAAATGTTTGCAAAATTGTAGAAAGATTAGAATAATTACAAAAATGTATTTTTTTAAATAAACACGTAGTGATTCAGGAAACTGGACACCAATTCTTGCATCTTTTAGAGTCTCAGAGTTTTTCACTGGATGTAGCAAACAAGAAAGTGTTAGGACATGGAAAATTGCCAAGACATTTTAAGGTCAGGCTTGGGAGTGAAATATACCGCTTCTTTCATTCCGGTGGCCAAATGGCCCTACATAATTACAAGAGCAAGGAAATGTAGTCAAGTTCTTTGCCCAGAAAGAAGAGGAGAAAACCGAAGGTGGGAGAATCCAAGCATTCTCCGTTGCAGCTCTTTATAGTGGTTAACGGTATCATACTATGTTTGCCAAACAACTCAGTTAATACTTGAAACACACCTATGTGATAAGCACAATTGTTATTACATTTTGTAAAAAAAAAGGAATATGAGATTCAGAGAGATTAAATAATTGCTCAAATCACAGCGATTATAAGCAGTAGATGTAGGACTAGGATACAATTTTTTGTAATGTAATAGCCAAGTTCTTACACATTAAAATTCTGATAGAAGATGGAAAATAAATAAGGTAAAAAACAGTCAATAAAAAATAAGTAACATGGTCATGTTAATTTGGTGTAGGATGTTCATTTCTTTAAATTTTTTCTTTTCAGTTTGATTTTTTGAAAAATCTAGAAATCAGAGAAAATTAGAACAGTATAATAAATATTCACTTTCATAAAGGAATATATATTCACCAATTGTTAATATTTTATCATATTTACTTTACTTTTCTTTTTCTTTCTATGAAAATTATAACTAATTTTCAAATGATTCATCAAAACTTACATATTACTATTTTAAACCTAAAAACTTTAAACCTAAATATTTATCTCCTGGCAATAAATATTCTAAAATACACCCATGATGCACTCATTCATCTAATATTGGTTCACACTCAGTAATTTAATATTGATAATGTATCACGTATTAAATAATGTATAGACTCATATTCAAATTTTTCAGTCACTCCAAAAATGTCTTTATGAAAGTGCCTTTTTAAAGAAACCTGAACCATTCAAGGAAAGTATAATGAATATGTATAATATTATAATGTCTCTTTAGTCTCCTTTAATCAAGACTCATTCTTCCACTATTCACTGGAATTGCTTAAAGTCCATGCTGGGCTTTTGTTTTTGGATTGTTTTGTCTTGGGTTTTTTTTTTTTTGTTTTTTTTTGTTTTTTTTTTTCAGAAGTCTTTCAATTTCAATTTGTCTGATTCTTTCTGTCATGGTTAAGTTTGGTAAAAAAAAATTTTGGTCAACAAGTTTACATAGATCTGCCCTTCTCAGAGTATCTCCTCAGAAATTACCTGATATCAGTCGCTCTATTTTTGTTGTTAAATTTAATCAATTAAGGTGGTAAAAAGGCCATCTTTATTTGAATAGTTTCTTTTTTGTTCTTTTTCATGGACTTCTGCTTCCAACTGCCCCCCCCTTTTTTTTAATTCAAGGGCCTGCATTGTGGAAAGTTTATTATATCCTTCAACAATTATAAACATGTCTTTCTACCTTTATAGTTGCGCAGTGGTCCATTCAGGTGACATTTTTGTTTGAATATCTTCCCTAAAAACACTTTTCACCAAATGACTTTAGTATTTGTTAACAATTTTTTCCTTAATCAAATTACTACAGAGAAAGGTGTAAAGTCACTTTCTGATTCTTTCTGAATGTATTATCTGACAATCTCCCATAAAGAAGAGTTCATTTTTTATCCACCCTATCCTTGCTTTTTAGTTTCAGAATAGTTTCTTTTTTGATAATTCACTGGTTCACTACTTTCATGTTTGAGGCTAAAAGAAATTCCAAATTTGCCAGTGGAAGCACATTTTGATAGGCTACCACCAGATTTTTTTTTTTTTTTTTGAGATGGGTTGGAGGAATAAATCTGCATTTATTAAGTATGCATTATGTGCTAGTTTCTTTACATGTACATGCAATCCTCATAATAACTAGATGGGATAGGTAGCATTAAAAATAGCCATATTACAAGCAAAGAAACCAATGCCCAGAGAAGTAGAGAGACCTGGGCAGAGTTACATAAAAATTTGAACCTGGATCAATCTGGCTCTTTTCATTTTTAACCACAAACTCCAGTCAGAGAGCTCATAGATGTTTGCCAAAACTCTGATGCTATTTGAGGTAAACTTGGTTCTGAATATTGATAAATTCTATGTGGCAGAGATTCAAAGATTATTCACATGTAGAAGTAAAGACAAAAGAGGTTTTCTGTCTTACATCTTGTTGCCAGTAACAGTCTTCAAAAAACATACCTGCATCCTCGTAGATGAAGAAATGTTGCTTCCAAATCATTCATTTTCTCCCCTACATGTGAGAATATAATTACATGCCATGTCTTCTGTATTTCACATTTCTTGTGCTTTTTTCCTTCTTTTCACTCGTTGCCCTCCGATGCATACTTCAGTTTTTATTTGCCCTACTTAAATATCTTTTAGTTCACTAGTCTTCCCTTCTGCACTATGTAATCTCCTGATATATACTAGTCTATTGGGATTTCAATTCCAGTTACTGTATCTTCCCGTTCTAATTTGAGGTAGGTCACATTCTGTGGCAGAGCTACCCATCTTCATTTATAATCCCTCATTTCCCTTTATTTTCTTGAAAACATTAATTGTACGTATATCAAAATAATTGTTAACTTCAGTGTCCGGATCCTTCTATAGGTCTGTTTCTAATGTGTGTTTTGTGTCCGTGTGTGTGTGTGTGTGTGTATGTATGTCTATTGGTCATAGTTCCTTATTCATGATTAAATGTTGTACATTTTTACTGAAAAAAAATTATAGCTCAGGATGGCATTATTTTCCTTCAAGAGTTCACCGTTTCCCTTTTCTATAGCATGGGCTGATTATCTTAATCAGAAGTGAGCTGGTAAGGGTGGGATATTCTCCTGGGCTCCTTACTCAGGCAGATCCTAAAATTAACTCTTGTCTTCCTAGGTCGGTGAGACAGCCAAAAATTGCAGTCTGCTTTTCAAAGGCTTTCTGCTTTCCTCCTTCCTCTCCTGCATTGTACAGTTTGAACATCTGGCAGACATCTTGAGAGGAAAAGTAGTACAGCTTCAGTTTAGTTCTCTCCTCTTCCTTTTCACTGGAAACTGGCAAGTTTCTCATTTTTGCCTTTTCAGACCCATGAGACTGCTAAAGCTCTGCTGATCTCACTTCTTCTTAATGAGAGTCCCTGCCTCACTTCTTGGCCCATATCTGTAGTCTCTGTGCCCTGGAGCAGAAAAGGCCCTGCTTGAAAAAGTGTGTGTAAAATATTATTTTACTTCTCTCCATGGTTTGTCCTTTTTTGAGACTCTTTTTTACCCCTTTGATCTGGTTACGTTAACAGTTTTTAAATCCCATCAGTTTTTGAGCACATCCTGACTTTCTGATACAGTAAGATGTTTCAGGTTCTTCTTGTATTTTCCCTGTCCCAGCACTAGAATTATTAATATGTACAAGGACCTCTGTTTTATTATTGATACTGTTATCTCATTGCTTTTAGGCCATTTCAGTAGGTAGAGCTATGAGTTACATACACACATAAATATATATGTGTGTATTTATTACATATATACATACATACACATATTTATAAATATGTAAGTATCTGTTGACATATATACAAATATTCATAATTTCATGTTGATATTCACAATTCCAATCCGTTGCCACACACTCTTCCTTTCCTCCTGCACTTCATGTTTGTATGTCCTCCCCTCAATAAAAAACCCTCCTTCCTAACATTTTATTTTTAAAAGTTTAAGGAACAGCAAACAGTATTTCCTTGGAATGCACTGATATTTTTTTACCCTAAAGGCCAGAGGCTTTATGAGCAATATAAGCTATTTAAAGTTCATTTCTCAATGCTTCTGAAATGTATTCATTTAAAAACTCTAATGCCCACTGAGCTCAGCATCAAATCCAGATAAAGGAAATATGGAACAGAGTTTGTGTTTAGAGCCTCTATAGGAACTGACTTGTAAGAGGATGTAAGTATCTCTTCAGGGGAGTACCATAAATGTGAATTTGTGAAGAGGATGTTAAAATATGACTGGTAATCCTTCCTGAAAGCACACAGTCTTTCCACTGTGAAAAATATAGTTACATTTACTTAAATATTTATTCTAAGAGTCACAGGACTGTACTGGAACTGTGAAATGCTGTCAAGTCCATTTTCTAATCTTCAGGCAAGACCACATTTGAACTACTGTTGATAATGAATATCTCTTTCCTTGTAAAAGACATCCTTCTTGGGTAGCCCATTTTTATGTTTAATACTCCTGACTATGAAGAAATCCTTCATATATTTAGCTTATACCCTCCACACTGCAGCTTAATCACCTTTCTCATCTTCCATTTTAGATAATGAAATAAAAATAATTTGTTATCATCTATTGAATAATATCCCTTTATAGACCAGAAATCTTGTTGTATGATTCAGCCTCATTTCTTTCTTTCTATTAATTTTTGATTTTGAGTCTTACTCTATGAAGTTATTGCTTTATCTATTTATAAAACTTATTATCTGCTATAATATGTTAAAATTATGCTGAGTCTCAAGCAAAGCACTGTAGTCACAATGTGGCTGACTCTGACTATAATGTAAGAAAAACTTAAACCTCTTATCTGGTATGTTCTTTGTTTTTTTTTTTTTGTTGTTGTTGTTGTTTGTTTGTTTGTTTTTGTTTTTTAAGGCTAAAGATTTATTTAATCTGAAGAGAAACCAGAGTATAGTCTCTGTTTTTAAAGTGACTCTACATTTCTGATTCATTATTTTATTTTTCTTCATTAGATACCAAAGATTTTTTCTCAGTTCAGTGATATTTAGACGGTTAAGCCAATTCTCATAGAAAGACATATTATTTAATGCAGAAGCCCTAGGAATAGTGCTAATATTGTCCCTCAAGCTGCCAGTCCCTGAACAAATGAGTAATAATAACATTGTAATGAAAACCATTATTTATTGTACTTAACATGTGCCACTGTGCTAACCATGTTATAAGACTCATTTAATTTAATTATGGCAATAATTACAATAAATCCCATTATTTCTATTTCTATTTAAAAATAGAGAAGGGGGACTGAAACTTAGTAAAATGAATAAGACAAGGAGAATCATCATTGCTTGAACACAGATCAATCTAACTCTGAAATCTGTGCTTTCAGCAAAACAAACATCCCCAGAATTTAACTTGGTTTCTAACACTTTAGAAATTACCTTAGTCATAAAATCTGATGCTATTTGAAACAATCCTAAGGGAACAGGGGAGGCTTGGTTAAGCCCTCCAATGTCACAGTAATCTCTGCTGAAGTATGACTTGGAAGCAGTTATACATCTGCCAACTGTAATTTTCAATCTACCAATTTACTCAGCTAGTAATTGACCCCAATAAATACCTTTTATTTAATTAACTTAAATAACATGGGAACTTTTATTAATGCAAGATGTTATAGAGTGAGAGTGGAGACAATATAGGACTGACTGAGGACAGAGCAACTTTGTTGGAAGATTAAAGAGGATTTAAGATAAGGGTCAATTTTAGTTTGACTGGGAGATGTAGTATGCCTTGAGTTTCTCAGTCAGTGGAACTTGGTTTTAGGAGAAAAGTGATTTCAAAATGAAATTATAAATCTAAAGTGTGATATAATCCTAGCCTCAAATTGGATAGTTGCCATTGGGCCTGACATAGGACCTAGATACACAATGTAGCTGATCATAGATATAAAAAAGTTTTTCATCCAGTTGAGGATCTAGCATCAGTGTAGGTCAAGTAAGATGTGGAACTGAGCGAGGTTACAGTGGCAATAGTTGCTAAGCCTGATCCAAGTAGTGCTGCAAAATTAGGGTGGAGGAGAATCAGAACAAACACCCTATCTACCACCAATTAACCTACCATCATAATTTTCAGGTAACTGATTATAATTAAACATAGAGGTCTGGGGATAGCAATTTCTCAGTAAGAATCTATGGAGTTTGGTTCCATGGATATAGGAACAGGAAGATCTAATTACACTATATTTCCATTATTCTTCTTTCCAAACAGGTTGGCTCATTTTGAAATAATTATTATAAATAGATCATAGAATATCAGAACAGAAGAGTTTCTTAAGAAATAATCTAGTGGAGAATTTAGAAAAATGAATGATAACACATATTTTCAGCTTTAAGGGCAACTACTTAACTCGGCCATTGTGGTACAAATGCAAACACAACGTGTAAACAAATGGATGTGACTGTGTTCCAATAGAACTTATTAACAAAAACAAGTGGCAAGCCATATTTGGCCAGAGCTAGTTGTTTTCTGATACCTGATCTAGTATAACCCTATCATTTTTCGATTAGGAAAAGAAGCCCTAGTGTGATGACATCAAATAAATGTCAAATAGCTGGAATTTGCACCTATAAAAAGAATCCAAATCTTCAGAATCGTAGATCGATATTCTGACCTCACTGCTCATCATATAAAAATCCTATAACAGGTAACATCTATGTTTTGAGAGAATAATTATAAATTTTATTGGTTGAAATATCAATCTTAATATATAATTATTGAATGTTTTCTGTATAATAGGAAATATACTAAGTGCTTTATTAAAATTATTTCTTGAATCCCCATTAATCATCCGTATGAAGATGACATATAATTATCCTTATTATGTAGATGAGAAATCAGAAAGTGAGAACAGACTCAGTAAATTATCCAAGGTCATATCTCAAGCAAGTTGAGAAGATAGATTTGACCCCAGACAAATAATTAAGAATTCAGAGATTAAATTTTAATACATATAATCTCTTCAGACTTGACTGTCTAGATTAGATATATAATTGAAAAGATCAATTATAAAATGTTAAAAAATGTATAAAGCATGCATAAACAGTGTTGATAAATAACATAGGTTATGAATATATATGGATTAGATATTTTAATAAAATTTATGAGAACATATATAATTAATCTTAAAGTAATGAATATGAATTTTTTTCAAAAATATAACTTACTTAGACTACTATACAGATTCTCACACATGTATATAATGTGTACATAGACATGTATATACTTCATGTATTTTATATATATCCAAATGGAAGAATAGATCTAAAACCAATTTAAAAACATAGTTAAAATCTACTAAGAAAATACATAATATGCAAACACCGATTCATATATCATTTAAAAAATTTTATAGAGCATTCAAAGAAGATGATGTAGATAATCTATATCCTTTGCAAACTTCTCCAAGAACAGAAAAAGTTGGCAATATTTCACTCTTAATCATTTTATGAGGTCGGCTGGTATATTTTTGGTACTAAAATCAAGAGATGGACAATAAAAGAAATATTTTAAATAAATCTCACTTACAAACATAGATGCAATAATCCTAAATAAAATATTATCAAATTAAATCCATCCCTTAAGAAAATACCTTGAGAATGTGTAATTATAATCTCAGGAATAAAAAATTAATTCAATCTCAAGAAACTGATTAATTTATTTTATTAATATATTATCATGCGCTTACTGATTAAAAATCAAACATGAATTAAAACCACCAATCACTGTACATTTAGTACATTGGGGTCATAGATTTATTCTTACCTAGTTTAATAATGTTATTTGAACTCAGTCATTTTTTTAATAATGATGATAATACTGGTCTGAATACATTTGCCACAGTTATGAATTTTTTTAAAGCACAATCAGTGGTTAACAAAAATTGTACGTCAATTTGTGTCCTTGTTTTGACTCTCTTCAAGCTTTTGTCTCTCTGCGTATCTTCCTCTTGGTACACTATATCAATTGAAAAAGGAGTATATTAACACATACAGCACCTCCTGCTCATCCCCAGGTCTGTGAAACACAGTTGCAACAAATAATCATTGAGAGGCTACAATGTGCCAAGTATTGTGCTAGTGACAGAAAAGTTTTAGCTTTCAGTCTCTCTTGTATATTAGGCACATTTTAAGTTACTTTTATAGATGATAAGGTATACAGCCAGTAAAAGGACACCAGGATCAAAACCAAGAACTGTCAGCAGCCAGTAGTTACAGGGTTGGTAAAATAGTGTGAACAGTAAATGTGATAAATGTTGTATTAGACCTGGTGGCAAAGTGCTACCAAGGATAGGTGTTGCCATTTGTACAGACATCTTTATTTGCATAAATACACCCCATGTGTCTCATTGATGTGTAACTTAAATATTTCACTACATCTGGTGATGTTCAGTATCTTGCTTTCTGACTCAATATTTTTTCAAGAAAAGAATGAGTTACAAGATTTGGGGCATCTAATAATTTAAAAACTCTTTAAGAAGGAGCACCTACCAAATATATTTAGCTTTAATACATGCTATCAGGAAAGATAAATAATTTGCTGATAATAAAAATGTCATTCTTAACTTATGGAAATGTGCTGAATATTCAATCATTTTCATTTACACATCTCAAGGAAATGTGAGAAAAGTTTTATTAATACCAAACAATATTTCCGCTGGCTATTCCTTTATAACCAGGAAATCATTGCTTCTACTGTGCAGTGAGATTAAATCTCTTGAGCAGTTTTCCTATATACAATGACATTCCGCGGAGAACCTATTGTCAGTTCTTGTAGAAATGGCACATTTGTCTAACAGACTACAGTGAGAGCATTTCACATTCCATTTCTTTTATTGACAATCTGTTATTACCATTGATGATTTCTTTTGGAAATAAACAAAATTCATTGTGAGAACAATAAAGAAAACTCAAAGCATGAATAAAAATGAAAGTGACTAGACTTTTAAATAAAACATGTGCTAATTAAGTACTTAGTTTAAAAGGGTAGCCACTCAAATTGGTCCAAAAGTTTCAGCAAATTCTTCTTTTGAAATCAGTTTTAAAGATAATTTAAATATCTTCATAATGTAAAAGCATTATCCTTTAGAAGTATTTTGCTTTTTTTCAGAAGCATCTAATTATTGCTTGTTTTAAAGCTACTATTTATTCTTTATGTGTAAACTATCTTGTAATTAAAAAGGTAAATTTGAAAAAAATATTTTGCATATAATTACAATGTTGTAATTGAGGAAGTAAGTTTATATTCTCCCAAGATAACTGCTTTGAAGAATATGGTACTCATTTTGTTATCATTGTTGTAGTCTGATTTTTTTACATTTATTTACCATATAGTGATAATTCATGAATTTAACCTAATTAAATATGTAATAGACTCCTCAGTGAAAAAGAATGTGAGGCTAAAATAGCTAATAAGTTCATGCTCAAGTTTTGTGCTTTTAAGAAAATTGCACAATAAATTCCTTTTGTAAAAGATGCTCAAAAGTAGTTTGAAATCTATTTCAGCTTATCTCCAAAATGTGCGCTAAATATTTATTTTGCATTAAATAAATTCATTGTAAACTCACCAATATGAAACACTTTCTAAGGAAGAAAGTTTTTATTAATATATCTTCCAAAATGAAATACATTAAAATTCCATACATTTTGTGTCATCCTTAGAATGAAATTATTTTTGCACCTTTGCATCAAGTAGTTACTTAAAAGAGCTTAAAAATTAATGTGTTAGGCTTCTCTCCAATTACTTCTAAGTCCTCTTGGGACTTAAAAAAAGCAATCATGTTTTCAAATTATACTTCCATGGGCTTTAGTATTTTGATGATGAAAAAAATAAAGTATGCTGCACTCAGATTATATAAAATGAAATTAATAAATTAGGCAGGATTAAGGAGACAATGGCATATATAAACCTGTTGGCAAATTAATATTTTAAAAATGTATAGTTTCACACTACTGCAGTTGAGATTTTTCAATTGAAATATTGAAGTAGTAAATGCAAATTAACATATATTATTGAATAAATTGTCTCTAAACTTTACTTAAATAGAAATAAAGAAAATTTCAGTAACAGTAAAATAGTCAATGAATCTAAAATTTCTCTTATTTCAGCTTTAGTCATACACTAGTTCTAAAGGAGAAATAAACAACAATAACACCAACAGACTCATTGATAATATAAATGAATATTTTTCTATGACAAAAAATAACATTAAAAATATTCCATCTGGTGTTTTGGCCATTTTACTTGCCAGTGCAACCAAATAGAATTACTAGTAAAGAGAAATGAAAGCGAGTCAATGTCATGACCAATATACTCTGAATCATGTGTATGCTTGCCACTCAGCCATCTTCAGAGTTGTATGAAAATCATGGTCCTTCAAATTAATACATTCCTACCCTCCACTTGTTAAAAACTGAGGTTCATCAGTTTGAAGTTTCCTAAAAGTGTGACATTTGAATAATTATGTAGAGGCTAGACAGTCCATTTTAAATAATTGAAGTTGATGTTAGATGCCTTCTCTTCCTCTTACAGAGGACACCCACTTCTATTTCTTTACCTACAAAGAACTCGCCAGGTTCCAATGGTTCTAGCTCAGGAATAGCAACCACATGGTCTGTGCCAGTTTTGTTGCTAACTCCTGTACCCAAAGAAGGTATATCCATCAATTACAGCACTCTGTCCCAGTGTATCTAATATCCTTTTACTGTTCCAGCATCTCATCCAAGATACAATGTTACATTTGGTTATAATGTCTCTATAATTTCTATCTAGCTGTGATTGGTTCTCACTCTCTCTTACATGCACTTTTAGTGTGTGTATTTTTTTTGTCTTTGGTTGGTTGGTTTATTTGTTTTTTGCTTTTAGTCTTAAAGACTATTCATTTCCAGTTACTTAGGTCAACTCCTGTCTCCCATCCCTTAAATTAGGCAGTTTCATGCAACTGTAAAACAATTAGATTCTTTTTTTTCACATCCTGCATTCTATCCTGGGATCCCCTGACCACCTAAAAAAAAAAAATTTTTTTATTTTCTTACTTTAAGGTTGTAAAGTTCTATAATTTGGACAAGTGCATAATTCCATGTCCACCATTATAGTATCATAGAAAATAATTTCACCAACTTGAAAATCCCCTGTACTTCACCTATTTTTCCTGTTCCCTCACCTCTGAACTCTTGGCAACCACTGACCTTTACTCTGTTTCTGTAATTTTGCATTTTCCAGATGTCATATAATTGGAATTACATAACATGTAGATTTTTTAGACTGGCTTTTTTCATTAGCAATATGGATTGAGTTTCCTCTTTGTCTTTTTATGGCTTGATAGCTCATTTTTTGAAATCACTAAATAATATTCCATTATATGGATGTATCACATTTTATTCATCCATTTACCTATTTGAGGATATTTTGTTGCTTACAATTTTTGATAATTATGAATAAAGTTAATATAAACATTTTTGTGCAGGTTTTGTGTGAACATAAATCTGGTAGAATTCTCCAGTGAAACTTTGGGCCTGGTGCTTTCTTTGTTGAAAGATTCTTAATTATTGATTCAATTTTTATATAGATATAGGCCTATTCAGTGAATCAATTTTCCTTGTGTGAGTTTTTACATTACAATTCATGTCTTTAAAAAATTGGTTCATTTCATCTAAGTTATTTAATTTGAGATATTCCTCTATTATACTTTTGATGTCCATAGGCTCAATAATGATACCCTCTTTTTCACTTCTGCTATTAATATTTAGTTAATATTTTTCTTGGTGTGCATGGGTAGAGCTTATTAATTTTATTTCAAATTAACTAGCTTTTGATTTCATAGATTTTCTCTTTTGTTTTTCATTTTCAGTTTATTTTATTTGTGCTCTAAGTTTTATTATTACTTTTCTCCTGCTTGCCTTAGACTTACATTTATCTTATTTCTTTAGTTTGTAAAGATGTAAGCTTAGATTATTTTATTTCTTGCTTATTTTCTAATATGGGTATTTAGTGTTCTAAATTTCTACCTAAGCCTTACTTTTGCTGTATCACACAAATTTTGATCAGTTGTGTTTCCAGTTTTTATAAAAATATTTTTAAATTTCTTTTGAGATTTGTTCATTGACTCATATGTTATTTAGAAGTGTGTTATTTAGTCTCAAAATAATGTGGGGGTTTTTCAGTCATCTTTCTGTTATTGATTTCTGCCTTAATTCCATTTTTGCCTGAATTATGTAAGTTTACATTGTCAAGGTATGTTTTATGACTTGGAATGTTGTGTATGGTAAATGTCCCATTCCCCTGTCAGCTTGAAAAGCAGACGCATTCTACTGTTGTAGGATGGAGTATTCTGTAATGTCAATTAGCTCAAGTTGATTGAACGTTCTATGCAGGTCAACTGTACTCCTATAGATCTTCTTTTTGCTGAATCCATCTATTACTAAAAGGATAGTGTTAAAAATCTACTATAATAGTGGATTTGTCTATCCTTCTTATAGGTTTACCAGTTTTGCCTTAAATATTTTAACATTCTTGTTAGGTCCATACATATTTAGGATTGTTATGTCTTAGAGAATTGACCCCTTTGTCATTAAACAAGGTCTCCTTTTTGTACATGTTTCCCTATTGTAAGTGTTCTTTGTTTGAAATTAATATTGCTGCTAAAGCTTTCTTTTGATAAGTGAGGAAAATAGGTCTTGTCTTTCTCCATCACTTTCAGTTTAAACTAACTCTTAATTTAAAGTGGTTTTCATGTATACAACATATAGTTGGGTCTTGCTTTTTTCCTCCCACAGAATGAGAGGATAGTAAACTAGAAATAGCAAATACAGAGAAATATTTTGAGATATTTTACTGCAAAGGAAAATAAAGAAATATGGGGACATAAAGCATGAGATAGTGTAAAAATAACTTATTAGAACTTTTTTTTACAGGGTAAATAACAGAATTCCAGCCAGGATTGTGTAAATATGCTATGGTTAAAAAAACAGTGTTACTATCTCTGTGACTCAACCCAGCTAACATTATTTCATGTTCATACAAAGCATGCTTTGATTTTCATTTTTCCAGAATGACTGAGGTTTAGCATATCAAAAATCATCAGTCTTGCCATAGCTCCATATAACAAAATGATTTAGGTTTCCCTATAGCAGGTAAAGGGAAACATAATAAATCATTCACTGCCTCTCATAATTGGGGATGATTCAGTCACTTCATTTAAGAGGTTGTATTGAAGGCAAATAAGCACATGAGTAGAGATCCACATCAATAGCCATTAGGGAAATCAAATTAAAATTATGATGAGATCTCACTATATACAACTGTATTAGTCAGGTAGGCTGCCATAACAAAATATCATAGACTAGGTGTTGGTGTCGCGATACCATGTACACATACACGCCGTATGCAGAGAGAGCTGATGGCTACTCTGAAGCTTATTAAGTTACACAGTCTTATATAGCAAAGAAGAATGATAGTGTCTAGCTCAAGTTCAGAAGACCCTTTATGTTTTGGTAAATCATGTTCGTGTTGGCACCAGCGAGCCTTACAACTTATCAGGGCGGAACATATGAGAAACGGCTGCTTAACAACATTTTTCTTGGACTCAGGCGGCTGTGCCTGTCTTAGGTTGCCCCCCTCGGGGGATCTTACCCATCATTGGCTAACCAGCCTTCTCACCTCTGAGTCTGCAACTTTTTATAACTTGTTTACCATTCAGGCCCAAGGCTCGTTCCTTTGTTCCCACAGTCAGGGGCTTACACTAGGTGGTTTAAACAACATAAATTTATTTTCTCACAATGCTTAAGACTAGAAGTACCAGATCAGTATTTTGGCCAATTTGGTTTCTGGTGAGAGCTCTCTTCCTGGCTTACAGATGGCCATATTTTCACTGCATTCTTAAAGTGGCTTTTTTTGTCTGGCATTCATGGAGAGAGAATTAAATTTCTGGCATCTCTTCCTTTTCTTATAAGGGCACAGGTTCTATCTGGATTTTTTTTATGACCTAATTTAACCTTAATAACTCCCTTAAATAACCTATCTTTAAAGCAGTCACATTGGAAATCAGCGCTTTAACATATACATTTTGAGGGGACACAATTCAGTCCAAAACCATGACTAGTAAAATGGCTAAAATGAAAATATTGATAATATCCAGATATTAGTGAAGGTGCAAAGAATGGAATTCTTAAATATTGCTGGTGGGAATGCAAAATAGTACAATCACTCTGGAAAACATACTTTTATGTGTCAACCTGACTGTGTCATGGGGTACACAAATATTTGGATAAACGTTATTTATGGGTGCATCTGTGAGAGTGTTTCCAGATGAGAGATTAACATTTGAATTGGTGGGCTCATTAAAACATACTGCCTTCCTCTATGTGAATGGCATCATTTAGTCCCTTGAGGGGTTACAATATGATTTGATATGGTTTCATATGTATACATATATTCTATTTTTCTGGAGAACCCTAACTAATATAACTACTCAGTAATAATAAAAAGTTATTGATAAAAGTGTTAACAGAGAATGAGTTTAAATTCATTATGTTGAGTGAAAGGAACCAGCTTCAAAGGTTACCTATTATGTGATTCCACTTATGTAGTATTCTCAAAAACAAAACTGAAGTTTTAGAAAACAGATAATGGTTGCCATCTGTTTGGGTGAGGGTAGGTTGTGACTGTTAACAAAAAGCATGAGAAAGTTTTCTGGGTAATGAACTGTTCTGTCTCTTGATTGTTAGAGGTTTGTAAATCTATGCATATTTTAAAACTCATTAAATTTACACCAAAAGACTAAATTCACTCTATATTAATTTATAAAATAAAAATTTAAAACATAAAATGACTAAATTTTATAAAAATTTTGTATTGATATAGAGAATAGGCAAAAATCATTTCAAAGTAGTAGAAGTGCTGTGCCCATAAATGGATTCCAGCAGATAAATATATGTAGGAATGTTATATAGTACAGGTAACATACCAATTCAGTGAAGAAATACATGGTATATCTAGTAAATAGTAATAACACTAGTAGTTAGCCATGTCAAAGAAATTCACATGGTATATACAAATATTTTTATTAAATATATAAATGTAAAGAATTTATACAACAATAAAAATAATAACTAATTATTATTAAATAAAAAATAAAAATAATAAATTATTATTATTATTATTATTATTATAATTTCCAATAATATTTTGGAAGTTTTCACTATTATCAAGTCTCTCTTTACTTACTGATAGAGCCCTAGTCTTAGCTAGGTACATTTATGGCCACCCAAATAAAGACAACTTTCCCCAGGCTCTCTTGCAGCTGAGTCTGTCAAATGATTAAATTTACTGCAACATTTAAGTGGAAACGTTACATGTCTTTTCCAGGAAGCAGCTGTTAATGAATGGTTAGACCCTTATTTCCATTCTATTTCCTTGTATCTGTAATGTGTATGTGATTACTGCACTATGAACACCATGGGTTAGAAAGTAAAATCTAATTATTGAAGACGTAGAACAAGATAGACTCTTAATCCTTGAGAATTGTAGAACTTCCTTGCCAGCCTTGAATTGGTAACTTCCAGAATACATTTACATGGGAGAGAAGTTGCTTTCTATCTCTTCTGAAACATGTCATTTTACAGTTTCTAATAGAAACCTTGAAGCCTGTAACTTAAAGCCTGTAACCTAGGTATACTGAAATAGAAAAGATGTTTTTAATTAAATTTAAAAAAAAGTAAAGGAAACTATACAAGAAAAATATATATAAATATAAGAAATAAAAAACTGCACATAATACTTTTATACAAAAAGAGCTCTTAAAATGTAATTAAAAAAAAAAAGTAGGGGGATAAGGAGCAAAAACAGGTTATCAGAATTAAGTTTTGATCTCCTTTCCTTGAATCAATTTATCCACTTGAACTCCAAGCAAAGAATGAATTGCTTCCTTCTAGAAAGGATTTCAGAATGGAGTGGGGGATATTTTAGAAGTGTTTTATTCCTATTTTTCAGCCTCATACCATCAGGTCATAAGTTATCTTTCATGGAGTAGTCCTTAGGAGGTCAGGAATTAATTTGATAACCCAGCAACTCTCAAGAATAGCACTATGTGTTTGCTTTTTAGTTACTTCTAAATTAGGCTTTACTTCCAAGAGAACCCATAAAATACACAAATGTATTTTTTTAATGTAATGTAGCATAATGGGGGAAAGGTAATTTCCCAAAGCAAAAGTAAGGTATTCCTTCCAGAAGAAGCAGAAATGAATGATGGACAGATAAAATGATAACTGTGTACAACAAAATCATCCTTGAATTATAATTGTTTGACTTTTCCATTGTTGGCTGGTTTGTTTAAAATGAGATGCTGATAAATATGTTAGAATTCTCACATGAGCTAGGTAATTTATTCACATATTGATCATGGACAACAATGCCTTTGGGTGTACAACTTCCATTAAGGAGAATAAAATGCCATCATTGCTTACATAAATATATTACAAATTTTGTTTTATTTCTCCCATAGACTCTCTATTAACATTTATATATTCTGCTAATACAATTTAGGATATTTACCTACATCTATTTTCAGGATTATTCTAAACTTTGTTATTTCCCTTAATATTGCAGTTTCCAATAGCTAGCATTTTCCCTTTTCCAGATAAACACATCTTTAATTTCTTGTTACTGCAGATCTATTCCATTAGACATATTTATCTCCAGTGAAAAGGTAGGTCACTTACTCTCCTGCTCATAGTTTTATAGTGTTTAATTTACTTTATATAGTTTATACATTTCAACATAAACTGGTAAAATATGTGTATCTTTTAATTTTTTTCTGCTTTTATTTCCCATTTTTAGGAAGTTTGGGAATGAAATGTGGGTGGGGGGGAAAGGCTTCAAGATAAGTCGTTAAAATATTATAAACAGGCCACTTTTTGTTGCTTGGCACTTCTCTTATATTCTCCTACATCACCCCAAACATGAACTACAAAGAACAAGCCAGTGTGGACCATTGCTTAGGGAAAAGAGACAGTCCCAGGTCATATGGCCCTGACTAAGAAAGGTTCCAAGTACAAGCACTCAGGGAAGTTTGGTATCTGTTTGACAAACAGCAATCATGTTAAATCACATGTGTAGTGTATGTGTGTACATTTATCTATTTAACGTGTGAGAATACTCAAGTACTATTGCAAAGTTTGATTCATATATTTTTTCTTATATCATCACTTCATTTTTAACTTTTAACATAGTCTTTGATAAACAACTAAATTTAGTTGAGAATTTAGCTAAAAGCATGGATACATTTTTAGCCTTAATTTTGTATGTTATATATGATTTCCTCTTATATACTGGAAATTTGCCCACTTAGCATAATTGTGATATTTTCCTCTTATATACTGGAAGTTTGTCCACTTAGCACAATTGTAATATTTATTCAAGTTTATTTCTTGAAAATATTTTTTTAAAACTATAAATGATTTACTCTAAAGTTCTGCTATAAAATCTTCTTTATGTATAATAGAAAATATAAGATGTCCATATGCCTCCTGTTTTCTCAGAAAAATTAAACAAGGGAATTGAGTGTAATAAAAGAGCAGAGGCTTCTTAACCAGTCTCAGAATTTCCACTTACTAGTGAGTCATTTCCATTTCTGAGATTGGTATCTCTGTATATCTATATACAAATGAATATTTTAAATATATGTTATGAAGTAGAATTAATGTAATGAACCTAATCAACATATTTTTACTAATAATGGCTTTTTATATTAACTTATAATAATTGTTTTATTGATCAACGCACTACATTATTTATTAAAAGCATTTGATTATGCCTTGATTATGAAGAATATGAGCAACGACTATTTCTTAAATAGAAAGCAGGAAATGTGTTTTTTACAGATGAGATACATTCTACTGCATAGTCATTTCTCCAGAAAGCAGTTTTGCAACATATTTAAAATATACACTTATGTCTAGATCTATATAAAATATACACAAGTAAGATATTTTTAACAAATAGCTCTTTTTCATTAGAAAATGTTATTCCTCTGATTTTTTCAAGTGCCCCTCATTCTTTCAAAGATATTTTCCTAGATAGTGATCACATCTATTCAATATTTTTTCAAATCATAACATACTTACTTAAATATTACTTTGTTAGAAGTATATTATGAATTATGATCTGTAGACGTTAAACTTCACAAGCTTTTTTTCCCCTCAAAATAATTATACTGTCTTCTCAGTTAACATTCTGTTATTTGAGCCAAAACAGTGTTCCTATGAGTTAGGTATTGAACAACCTCATAAAGAATACATTTTTATCATGATTGGAAATGTCAGCAAGTTGTTTACTTTTTCAATTTTTGATTACTCCCACATCTATAAATTTAATTACACACAATCACAATTTCTCTTCTCTTTATGCAGATTCTGCTACAAAGACATTAGAATTTTATATCTTTTGAAGATATAATATTTTACTATTTCAGGAAAATCATTGAGATACCTTTCATTTTATAACATACTTAAAATCTTTAAAAAGTAAATGAAATTAGGATTGTTTATGTTTCTAAAGATAGGTTTTATTATATATATATATATATTTTAGTAAATTGTATAGTGTCCATAAAAATAAAAAAGAATAAAGGGGAATTACGCATGTTTTCAAAATGTTGTTCTCAATTATTTTTTACTTTCTTTGAAGAATGATAACATAAAACTTTTCTTTTATATAAACTGCATCATTCCATATATATGTATATACACATTAAGATATATATTTATTTATGTATCTATATAAAGATTGAGAGAGAGGGAGGGAGGGAGAGAGAGAAATGTAGTTTAAGAGAGAAAAAAATGTTTGTATAGATAAAGACACATGCATTTTTTTCCCCTCTTAAAATCCCTCACAGGGAGTGAGCTTTGAGAGGTTCTGGGGTCAGATGCTTGTGTACTCATTGACAGAGACGATAACGATGCTCCTAACAGCACTGAGATACTGCACGCTGTATGACAACGGGTTTGAAAAGGCATCACTGAGGGTGATAATAATTAGAACCAGCAGGAGGACATATTTGAGAGTGAGAAGCTGGGAAGATATTATCAGTCTGATGGAACAGGCTGAGCTCTGGATCCATGTGTATGTCATTCTTCTTCTATTGAGAATCCTGCTGAAATAGACACCCTGTACTCTAAGATAGGCTTTTTGCAGCAGCTAAAGAGACTGCAAAATATTCTTCATGCAAGGGCAAGTCTGGAGAATGATAAAATCCACAAGTAAGGAGAATTTATTTAAAAAGCAAGACACTTGAGAAAACACCTTAAGATTTTGAATTAATTATAAAACTAAGTTATGCTATATTTTACTATTTATTTATTAATACAAATATTAAATACTGGTTTTCCTTATCTACGGTCAGTCCTAAGACATATAAGGTCATTTTTACATTTTAATTAGCAGGTTTACTGCTTCTACTAAGAATGTCCTGCCCAGCCTGCAATTTGTAGTGGAGTCCTGATTTCCACAAAGAAATTTTCCAAAGACAGTTAGGACTATATCTGTATCCTACAGTTCCCTCAATCTAGGTGCTAGCTAACACAGATGAAGTGTTATGAAATAACATATCCGTGAAGGGCAAGTTTGGAAATGCAAGGACTCACACTACACCTATAACTAAATTTTTAGGAAGCATAAGTATAGAAGAAACAGACAGGAAAATGCCCCTGGTTTTGATATGCATTTATGTATTCTGGGTATAATTCTAAGTGATTTTGATTAAGTACTCTGAGCCATACTCTTCCTTGAAATGGTTGTGTAGTTGATCCTAAGTGCCTTGGCAGGGTCATGATCTTATATGGTTTCTAGGGGAAAATTGATCATGCTTTCATTGGGCTCTTCAATTTGTACCAGCATAGTGTCAGACCCTGAGCAGCTGGTGATTTGGGGAGCATCATTTCCTAATTAACCACTGTGGTGATCAATGTAAAAGAAGAGACTATGAATTCTGTACAATAATACATTTCCATTAAGTTCACATTCCTTGAAAATGCAATCAATTTTATATTAAAAAGTCCTAATGGAGCCTGATAAGTACACATTCTAGTACCTGGAGTTTCTCTGCAGGTTATCCTTGGACGCCTACATTCCACCCGGGTGGGGGAAATAAAAAGAAAACAACAAGACAGACAAAAGATGACTGGAACATTGAAAAATCTAACAAGGGAAATGACATGCAGGATTCTGCAGTTCCAGAGGAAGAAGGCCCACAGTGACAAAAAATCGATCTCTGTTTGTGAGAGCTCAAAGCTGACCTGTTTCAGGACACTGAGGATGCTGCTCCCATGTACATCAAACCATCAAACCTCATTTAAAAAATTGACTATATTTTCTGTGTCTGCTTCTTTACTTCCTAGTCATTTTCAACCCACCATAGTCAGCTACTGCTCCATCCATAGCTTTGAATACCAGGCCTCCAATCATCTCTTCATTTTTAATTCCAAAGGATACAGTTAGTTCTTATCTTACCAGCTTTCTTAGCAATATTTGATGATTTTTTTTCATTCCTTCCTTTCAAATTCTTTCCTTTTCTCCATAAGATTCTATAGGCTCCCATTTTAGCTTATTTTTTTCCCAACTATTCCTTCTCAGTATCTTTTAGAGTTCCTCTTCCTTGTCTTGAGGTTCCTGAAGGATTTCACTGGAGCCACTTCTTTTTTTCACTCCAATCTTTCTTGGCAATGTGGTTCACAGTATTCCATATTCTGATGGGAATCCTTCCCTCTGTAGACTTCTGGCTCCTGGGACACCCCATTCTTCCATTCTCCTAGTTCCATCCCGAGCATTCTTTCTCAGTCACTCTGTATTTCTCCTTTTTGTTTCCCCTACTTTTACTTTTAAGTATTGAACTCTCCAGTGTCCTGTTTCGGATGCTAATGGTGTCTCTCTCATCCTGAGCAACATTATTTATACTGATGCTTCACAAGATTATATTTCTAATTTGTCACTCTCCTCTGAGCTCTAGCATTCTTTATGTTACTACCTTTAGGTATTTCCACTAGATTGTTTTGAAAGTATTTTAAAATAACATTTCAAGTGAAACGTTTGGACCTCTCAAATCTTATTGTTTCTTTGTCTTTCAAGTTAGAGAATTCCTTTATGAAATCCAGTATCTCCCAACAAATCATTTTAATTTGTCTAATTATTTTAACACTTTGTCAGACTTCTGCCCCAATCTCCTCTCCTGTCTGTGTCTTTTTTCTATGTATGTTGAACTGTGTTAGCTGAGCAAGTAAACTGGACTTACTTCCTTGCAAATAGTAATAATAAGGTCTAACTTATTCTCATGATAAATATGATAACATGAAAGTAATTTAACAGAGTGCTCTATATTTGACAGATTTTTTCTTATGTTTTCCTATTCATTATTGCTTCAAAATATAATGTCACCTTCTCAGAGAGGATATATCTGGCAAATCTATCTGAATTTTCTCCTGACCCCTCTCTATCTCATAATATTATGGTACTATCTCATGGTACATATGTATTGGTAGATTGGGTAAATATCTCCTCAAAGTTAATATTTATGTGGGCAAAGACTCTGTGCTGTTGAATACTGTATCCAAGCTCTTAAAACAATGTTGGCAAACAATACTCACTCAGTAAATAGTGGATGAATGAAAAAATGAAAGAACATTTTCTTAAGCACAGATGTACTATCAAAATATAACTGGAATAGTTGTGAACTAATCAAATGTGTAAAAAGTATCACCTTGTCCATTCACAATTTTGAAGCTTCTAAGCAACTTAGTTATCTTCAATTTATATTTCTCTTCTATTTTTGTGGAAAGATAAAGAAAGATAAAGTGTTCCTCCCATAAAGGACTTTCTAATAGCAGAGATATGACATTTAAAAACCTTCCTATGTTTTATTGAGGCATGGCTGTTGATACTGTTCTGAATTAATGGCTGATTTACACTGGATATACTTATAATCTCTTACTGGGTTACTCCTTGGTTCAGTAAAAAACATATTCCGAGAATTATCATGAGTTATGGATCAAAGTCAGAAATTCACAAAGTGTTAAGACCTGCAGTTATTATAAAAATATATCATTGAGAAGGTCTAGAAAAATCCCAGATACATTTAACTGTAAAAATATCCCACTGCTATTTTTGTTTGGTTTTGGTTTTGGTTTTTGGTTATTTTCCTTCACAAGAAAGAATAATTCTTGAATATTCTGTCAATATGAAAAAGTTATTTTCTTAAGATGATGTTTATTAAGGCTATTTTAAACTTTCATGTGTCACTTAAATGTAGCTTCCTCTTTCCCGTATTGCTTTCATGTACAAAGGAATTGGTGACCAAATACCCTTTAAGACCTCTCACATGTATCACAGCACCCTTGACCATTCATATGGTTAGATGGGGAATTTTGGTCAACAGGGGCTATTAGGAGGGCTTTGGAACCAAAACTTATGCTTCGACCAATACTGAGCCTCTACTTTGGAGAGTGCCCTCAATTGAATACCAATAAATGGATATTTGAGTTTATATTTGTCTTTGTCCCTTTTATGTTTAGCTCCCTAGAGAAACTCAGTAGAGGTACAGCTAAATAAGGGGTTCCATAATGTCTATTTTGTTGGCTAAAATAATATTTGATAATACCAATAAATTACCCTAAATCGTAATATACAGTGTGTCTCCACTGTGACAAAAATTACTAATTTTATGTTATTATTAACTCAAGAGGCCCTAATACTTCTATTCTTGAAATACTTTTAAAATCCTAGTCCAAACATTGTTTCAAATGTGCTCTAAAATAAATAAAGATCATATTTTTAAATAAATACATTTTCAAGAGTGAAAAATATATATTTACTGATAGAAATATTGAAGAAAAAGAAAACATGCAAAAGATGATGAAAATCATTGATATTAAAGTGACCCAAATTAAGCAACTATGCAGAGTTTGGGACATTTTTAAAAATTTGTATGTTTTTATGCTGCTAGAAAAATTATATGTATAATATATATTTATACTTGTTAATTTAATACATATTGAAAATTTTCTCATGCCATTAAAAATTCTTCAAAAATACCTTTAGTGACTATAATATTATAACAAATGGGTAGTCATGATTCACTTAATAATTCTATTATATACATTTAGTTATTATTCCTAAATTTGCCATTAGAAATGACTATCTTTATAGATGATTTTTATCTGCATTTCTAGCTATTTTCTCCAAAATTAATTTATTGGATCAAGTATTTTAAGGTTCATGAACTATTAGCCAATATCCAAATAAGCTGCCAGCAGCTATGTATGCAAGTATTCATTTTATCCAAAATTTATACAGCATGTCTTATTGCAAAAAGTAGTTCTTAAATGATGTTAAAAATAATTTGCATAGTTAACCTTTTCTTAATCCTATTGTTATTCTTAAATGTATTGTCTTTGATTTCTTTTGGTATGTTATTTTTATAGAACATTTATAAATATTTATAGAATAGCATTAATATTGTCAATGTAAATATTCATTGCAACATATGCTGAATAGTTATGGAATAACTCAAATAAATAGTCATTATACAAATCAATTTAACTGGTACAGGTAATATGAATTTAGTCACTCACCACAGGTAGGAAGTAGTATGACATTTATTTTGCTTTTTGGTGCCTTAATATTATCCCAAGACACACACGTTCTATATGGGATTAATATTCCTGGATCTAAAACTCCCAGGGCCAGTGTCCTCCATAAGTTTCTAACATCAATAGTAAACATAGTCGCACTTTCTCCAGCTTTTGGTAAAACTTTAGGAAATTAACCTGAGGTTCTCCCAAATTTACAGTGTATCAGAAAAGTTTATTTTAAAGTGTTCAATATTCAGTCACTGTCTCTGAACATGTTTGTGTTTTGAATACTAGTAGCTAGGTTACAAATTTGAAGCTATGCTTCTAAATACATTCCATCAGGGTGTCATCTCTCCCCACCCACACAGGCTCCTTCTCTGACACAGCAGGGAACACACTACTTTCTGGATATTTTCTTATGTTCCAGAATGGTAACAGAACACCATAATCAAGATTCAAATATCTATCATCTAAGAAAGGTATTTTATCTCTATAAAACACCGCCAGTTCTGATAGTGTTATTTCCTCTGTCAGCCTGGTGATCTTTCCAACCCATCAACATGTAAACCCCTGTCTTGGGTGATATTTCCCTTGGATGAAAAAAACAAGAGACCTTTTATCTCCAGAGCATTTGAGATATTAGGCATTAGGTATCCTTCCATTTCCTGTAAGAATTGCATTGTTGTTTTATTTTTATTTTATTTATTTTTATTGCAGTATAGTTGATTTACAATATTGTGTTAGTTTCAGTGTACATCAAAGTGATTCAGTTTTCTATATATATATATATATAGAAAAAGAATATATATATTCTTTTTCAGATTCTTTTCCATTATAGGTTATTACAAGATGTTGAATACAGTTCCCTGTACTATTCAGTAGGTCTCTGTTGTTTATCTATTTTGTATATAGTAGTTTGTATCTGCTAAATTGCTAAATTTAGTCCATTAGGGAAAACTTAACTCCTTGTCCTCCTTTTCTTGACAGTCTACTTGGAATTACAAATTAAATCTTGCCAGAAAGCTACAAAAAGACTACCTTTCCCACTTCCTCATTCCTCTACGTAGGTTCAGCTGAGTACCCTATGTCCATTATGGCTTGCAAAGCATTATGTAATAATGTTTCAACATTCCTCTTATCATAGTTCATTGATATTCCTCCATTCACTACAAATTATGAAAGATGGCATTTATTTCTATATATAAATTCTCCAGCAAGGTCATGGCCACTGTTTCAAAATTAATTATCTCCAATTATTAGGGATATAATTGAGTTTCTTATGAAAATACTTACTATACAAGAATTATAACATCATTTGATAATGAAGGCTCCATAATTAGAAAGTATAAATTTTATTCCATCATTCAGAAGTGAAAATATCACTTTTCTTTCACTTTATGAATAAAATTTAGTCTACCAAGCTGGTGAAGAATTCAGTATCTGTCCTTAAGGGGACCTTGTCCCCTGCTATCAGGGGAAGGTGGTATTTTCAGGAGCCTCATGCTATTACGTACACATAAGGAGAGCCCTGTATCGTTGGTTAACATAAGATGCCTCCAGCATACCCATTTTTCAAGTGTTCAGGCCTCATTAATGTCAGGTTGCTCCTCTGCTCCATTTTTGGATGACACTTGGGTATTTGAGTAAAACAAGAATTTTGCCAGGTCTCTATGTGTTAGATTTTTCACTGTACAAAACTTGACTCTCTGTAGGTCCTTGGGGCACTGCAAAAAGTGGACTATAGATCTGTTCTCACATGGACTTTCCAGTCTTGAGAAAAATCTCTAAAAACCGACCTCACCTAAAGCCACTTTTCCACCTTCGACTTAACGTTATTATTCCCCTTATTTCTTTCTTCAGAGAGTATCTTATTTTTTATCTACACATATTAAAAGCACATTAAAATTAGAGGAAGTTCTGTATTGTTGCACTAACATGATTTTTTTTCTTTGCTTGATTTGAATATGTTTATGTACATATATAATAGCTCAGTGATTAGTTTTGACTCTTTCTGAGATCAGGCAGACCTTGAATTGAAATTTGGTTCCAATATTTACTTTCAAATTAGTTAACCTCTCAAAGTTTCACCTTTATCTCAGCTATAAGATTAGAATTATCATAGCATGATTTTGAATGTTGCACAGATAATATATATAAACTACATAGCCTGGGGCATGGCATAGTGAAAACAATATCTGTTAAGAATGACTATAATCATTATCACTTACATTTTGATGCTAAATAAAAAAGGTGTGTATTATATATGAAAACTTTCTCTTACTTTTTCACAGTAATTTACAATCTGAATTTTTACTATTTTGTTTATCTGGTAGCTTATTTGCCTGGTGTTCTTTTCACTGCTCTATCCTCAGTCCCTCAAATCAGGTTGAGAACTTAATAAACACTCCTTTAATATTTTGTTGGATTAATGAATAGTTACAAGCTTTCAATAAGAGGACCCTAGATTGGGGTTGAGCGTTTGGGAAAACTTTCTTCAATTTCTTCCTTTGGGTTTGAACTACAATGGTTACTGAAGCATGAGAACACATGTATACCTCCATCCTTTTTGAATGGGTAAGGAAAAATACTTAGTGCTGATAAATAGTACACAGCTTATTTTACTAAATAATCTTTTCATGAACATTCTTTTTTCTGTCATGAACATTTTTTTAAAATTGAAAAGCATGACATCAAATAAATCAAAGTCATTTGTCATTCATGGCAACATTGACTCTGACATTGTTTATTTGGATTCCAGACACTTGACTTTTATGATTCTGGCTTCATCTACATCCAAATATTGAAAAATAAATGTGTAATTCTTACAGCTCTGTCATCTTGTGATCACACAGTACTCTGTTCCCATGGTCAAGCTATATCAACTGCAAATCCTAAAACATTTTGATAGTGAATAATATATTTAAATGGAAAAATAGTAGATTTGGTGATAATGAATGAAGTAAAGCATATTTTCTTGTTTCAGCATCAACTGTTGGTATCATGTCGCCATGAATCTGAGCAGAGCTACACCAACAAGAGAGGTAGGATGTGCTATGAAGATAAGACCTTCCATCCCGTCTGAAAGGAAGCAGTTTTGACAATGAATACAGTAAGAGTTGAATCAGTAGTAAAAGGGGCAGAAAGGACAGGAGCAGCCTTGTACTTGAAGCCCAGAGATGACGAAAAGTCTGTTCCTTCAGAGTGTGACAAACTATCTTTTTCTTGGTAAACTGAAAAGATGCTTTACAAATACTGCATGGTATACTACAAGATGCTTTTATTTTTCTGACTTACACTTTTTTTTACAAAACACCAGTTATCAATGCATATTTTAGAAAACTGCCTTTAAAATTTTCCATAACTGTGAATGAGAGTGTGGCAATCTTTTCATCAGAATAAAGTAACATTTTTTTAATGAGTCAAAGGACAGTCAAGTGATACTAAGGATACTTTCTTGAAAAACATAGAGGTAATTGGTAAATTTTTCCTGGAACAATTTTTTAATACATAGGTGTATACAAATACTTTTGCAATAATTATAAAATTTGTTATAAAGACAATATAATATTTGTAATTCTTGCACAAATATACAAAAATAAGTTAAATAGGATTTAACCCTGGAAGTTATAACTATCATTTAAATAGACAATTCACTTGCAATTATTTATACAATGATGGCTTATAAAATTAAGAAAATGTTTTTTCTACCCAGGCTATTCATTGTCTGTTTAAAGCCATTATCGTCATTCAACTAACCAACCACCTACACCTTCAGATAATGCAGGAATTCTGGTGACTTAAGATTATACTATTAGCATTATCTTCTCATGTATAATTTATGACTCTAAAAGTTTAACTTTTTTTTTTTCTTCCTTGGACTGCAGGCATAGTGTTCAATTTCAGCTAATCCTTTCATCTTCTTTCAATCTAGATTGTGAAGGTCGAACTGAATATAATATTCCTTATAAAACCAAACCCAAGGTCAGCCTTTGAATTTTATGATCAAAATTTCCCACAGGAGAGAAGACTAAAACCTGGGAATCAATCCAGCATCTGAAACTACCATGAGCTAATTACCGAACACTCTTCTCTGAAGGTGCTAGTTCAAAAAATAAAATAAATTCCCTGATAAAAATTTTACAGCTGCAAGTACAAGTTAAAAATAGTAACAACCAAATGGCTTCTTTATCTTAAGATGTGATAATTTAATATAGGTAGTTTTGTATAAAAATGACCACATTGTGTTCCTGGCAATTATTTATCTCCTTTACTCTGGACTCAATGCCTTTGCAAGCCCCTGTATAGCATTTTGACATGTTAATGTGTCCTATAAAAATCCTCACTTATACTTCTGTGTCATTTTGTCTATGCAAATTCAGAATAGATTATCTTCTTAATGGATTATTAATTAATGGGTAGAGTAACTGAAAGCCTTCTCATCTTTGAAAATATCCTTGTAAATGAGTTAGAAAAAAAGACAAAAACCTCTACCTATTCTCACTTCTAAATATGTAGTCCAATTTTCTGTAGTTATTTCTATTTTTCAACTTTTAATTTATTTTTGTTACAAGAATAACACATAACTGCTTCTCTCTATCCTCAATCCCACCCAGAAGTTTCCAGAAGTAAGCACTGTTAGCAGTTTTTTTTACTCCTTCCAAATGCTTAAAAACCTATATACACATTCTCATACTAGAGCCTCCTATTAAAATGTTTCAATAAGTATTTAATTAAAAATACATAGTAAATTTACCTGAATAGGACAACACATTGCATAGTCTGGGTATTTGTTCAATTTTCCTTAATTTACCCATAGAGCCACCACATTGTTTTTTAATACCTGTGGATTATTTGAATATATTAATTATAATATATACAAAGCAATATATTTTGCTACTTGCTTTCCTCAATGATGAGTGTTTAAGTTGTTTCAAATAGCTCTTAAAATCTTTGGACATACATCTTTACAAATATATGAATGTATGATACTTTATTTTTTGAATCCTAAATCAATGCCCTTTATTTTAAAATCATAAAATATTTGAAGTAAGTGAATAAGTGAAGAGAAAAATATAAGAGCAGCTATGTCCTTAATATCCAGATTTAACAACTTTTAGCATTAATGTATATTTGAGGATCAATTAAAATGTGTTAGATTTTCACTTGAAATGCCTTCCCTTCTTTCCACCAAGGAAAACCTGATCCTGAAGTTTGGGTTTACAAACTTTGTCAGTGGTTTATATTTCACTACAATATACAGTATATACCCCAAAATGTTATGATTTAGCATTTTTAACATTTATATAAACTGCAAAATATTCTAAGTATCCTTTTAAGAGTGTTATTGTTTTCACATAACAGTCATACATGTAGGCATGTGGGGATCAAGTTCATTCATAATTTATAAGTGCTGATTATGGTCAAATTTCAGGATATTCCACATTTTTGTCATTACCCTATTGATGGTCATTTATTTTATTTAAATTTTTCACTACTAGAAATAATTCTTCACTGATTTATCTTGAATATGTGTCCTTATGCATATACTCAAGTGATTTCAGTATATCTATTTGGAAGTACTATTGCTTTATAATAGAAGTGTTCAGTTCAGTTTTATTAAATAGTACTCTTATGCTGTCCAAAGGGTTAATGCTTTTCTATATTTTTATCAATAATTTAACACTTCATTTTATGAAAGTTTTATAAAATTTTTACTTATGACAATTTTATAGTTATTTTTGATGCTTAATTTTTTAGTTTGTCTTTCTCAGATTACTAGAGAAGCTGAATAAATTCTCATAGATTGGTGATGAATTGGAAGATTTCTTCTACAAAATATATTTTGTTTATATTTCTTTTACTGATTTGTAGAAATTACTTATATATAACTCCTAGTAATTATTTATTTGTTTTATTTGTTACGAATACCTTTTCACAGGCCAGGGTTCTTTTTCAATTTTTTTTTTCATTTTATAGAAGATGATTTAATGTAAGAAAATGTCAGTATTTATTTTCATGTATTTTATTTAGTGTTAACAATTAAGATCACTAGCATCCACATCTTGATTATTAGGGTTAAGAACCTAGATCATCTATGTCAAGATGAGAACTATTTATTTCAGGATATTCTTGCCCAGAAAGTTAAGGTTTAAAAACAATAAATAACTTTATTGTCAGCAAACAAATTTGTGTATCTGGACAAGCTCTCTTCTAATCAAAAGAATAGAAAGCTAAGCTAAGAAAACAACTCGCTTATGAAATAATTTACTTATCAAGATTTACTTCATAACCTTCACTTCCTAGTGTCCTTCAGTCCTACACTATTATGTCACTGACTTGGCCTGGTTCTAATCAGTTTCTCACCTTGAAACCTCTTAAATCTTTTTTTGTCAAGCTCCCAAATGTTTTCCTAGGAATGAACAGCACTTTTAGGGATCCTTGATGATCTGATCAGATATAAAAACTTGTTCTTGGAAAAATCAGCCTCTTTGGTAACAACATGACTGTGTGTTCTTGACACATTTTGCTGTGACTCATTAAGAGAAAGATTGTAAAGAAGAGGATGGATGTAGGACCAATATGGTGAATTTAGGTTTCAAGAGAGCATTGTTCTTTACAGACAAATTTTCCTTTGTTCAACTATCAAAGCCTTGTGAGAAATTTTCCCCAGTCTCCTCCTGTTTTGTCCCTAAGAATCTGGTCTGGAAGCAATTTCCTCTCTAAAAATTTTGTCTGGCAGGAATTGAAAATTATCAAGTCTGAAAAAGAGGGAGCCAGCCATTAAGTTAGAGGCCTGAGAAATAAGATGCACAAGCAACATTCGTCAGTGAATAATTTCCAGACCCTTATAGGTCTGTCTCACTGTAAACTGTGTTCATTCCATGTCAGATTACTGCTTCTTATGCATATTCAATCTATGGCTCTAATTCATGTGCGTATCTTTAAAAATGGCACAGTTTCACCAAGGATAATTGAGAATTCAATGGCTTTTTGGGAAACTTTCAATATGTACAAAATATTCACTTGGGAAGTATGTATAAAAATGGAAGGGTATAAAATTCCAAATATCCAAAGGTTTGTATTTTGCATTAGTATGTGAAAGTTCCTAAAGAAATTCAGATTCCAGAATTGGAATTAGTCCTTGGCCAAGAAAAATTATAAACCTACAAAGCTTTATATTCCCCTATGTCACCCAAATCACAACTTGAACACAATGATCTTTATTTTAGTGGCCATCTTCCCTTGTACTGTACACTCTCATTAAAATCTCTCCATATCCTTCTTTGTGACCCACTTTCTTTCATTTTCTCAAAGCAGAAACACTCACAGCTTAATTGCTTCTTAAAATTAATCTCACTTTGAAACAGGTAAGATCCTCGTGGTTGACTTTAAGTCCCAGTATCATTATCTGCTGAGAACTATTATCTAAGAATTTTCAAAATTCTGAGATTATATAATTCAAAACTTACAGATCTATAACAATTGGTTCATATCCTAAAAGTGATCTCAGATTTTTTAAAAAGTGTACAAAGACAGAGTGGGGAGATTCTGAGGGTAATTTATAAGACTACAAATTGGATAGAACACAAAGCAGATTTAGAAAAATCTGGATGTTGGACAACATCTCATGGAGGATTTACCCAGAGTCTTTCTTGTAAAAATAGACTGGGCTCTAATTCAGTCCTGCAAATAGGAAAGGATAAATCCATTGGAAACTCACAGAATTAGTTAACATAACTGGACAGCATTCAGAAGTGGATTCTGCAACAGATGAGACGTTGGCTTTCTTTTTGCTTCTTATGACCAGCCTTAAGCAATTAACTAGATTTAATTTGTGAGCCAAAACTGGATTGGTAAATGGCCCTATTGTCAGATTCCCAACTTCTCACTGAACATTTGAAAAGAGACTTAGAACAAAAGCAGACCTGGTCCTTAAGCATCTGAGGAGGGAACATCTTGATAAAACACCTGAAGATACTGTACACAGCAGTTTTCTCCCATTAAGGGAGAAAAAACACAGCAGAGGCTGAGTGGAAGGTCTGAACGTCACCTTCTCTGGCATTAATGAGGCACCTCCCCATTCGGGTGATGTCGGTGGAGACTCAGAGAGTCTGAACTTTTACTAATGCGCAATGATGACTGATTTTTGGGGGTAATAGAACAGTTTATTTGTATTTTACAATCCTTACCTAATATTTTCCCAGTGACTCCTGTTTCACTTTCAATATTGTTTACTTCTGTTTTCTATTTTTTTCTCAAAACATTTTGCCAGAGATTTGTTTTACATTGAGTCATTTTCTAGAACCAGCTTCAATTATTTTGATCTTCACTATGTATTTATTTTGTTTCCCATGTTTACTCATATTGCTTAATTCTTTTTAGATTCATTATCATTTTACTGATTTATTGAGTCATTTAAGTATTAGTTAAAACTATATTTAGAGATAACAGTAAAAGTTATTGTAATTGTGTATTAAACTAAGTAGGATTTCATTTTTTTCTCTTATTCTCAAAAAAACTGGAGGTGAAGGAGTAGATGTAATCAAGATGAAAACATAGATAGTTTCCCACTTCAGTTTCTCTTGCAAGCAGATCAACAACTATCTTTGGGCAAGACTCCATTTTGAAAATCCCAGAACCCTAGGGTGAGGCTGAACCTCCCCCCTGGACCACAGAGACTGAGAAGGACCACATTCTGAAGGCAAGAAGATCTGAGTAGCTATACTTAGACCATTATAGTGCTCCCTCAGACCAGCACAGCACTGCACCAAGAGGACCCCCAGGGCCTATCCTTTCTCCATTGGGAAAAGGAATCCCAAGGGGGACATCCAGGTCCCCCAGCATTGTGGAATACTACCCAGGAGGCCCACTGGGTTCTTGCCTCTTCACAGATATCAATGATGAAATCTGTGGGGCTAAACAACTGGATCAGGTAGAGATGGAGAAGGGGGTGAGGCTTACAGCAACCAATGCTCAGACCTTGGAGGACTATGTTCCTGCTTGCAGCAGCATCCAACTGTAGATCCCAGTGGGTCACTCCCAGAAGTGGGATTGCTGGACTATATGATAGCTCTATTTTCAATTTTTTGTGCAATCTCCATACTGTTTTCCACAGCTGCTGCACCATTTCCATCTCCACCAACAGTGTACAAAGGTCCCAATTTCTCCATGACTTCACCAACTCATTATTATTATTGTTGTTTGTCTTTTTAGATCTACAGACTGAAATTTATTCTCCTTTCGCATACCTGGACCAGTGGAGGGGAACACCTATTTTCCAATATTTTGCTGGGAAGACAAGGCATCTCACTTAGGAGAAGAGCCAGGTAGAGTTTCCCTTCTCTGAATTTGTGGCAGAGATTTCTTTTTATAAAAAGACTTAGAAGGAGGAGACCTAGGCTTTCTGCCTTAACTTCACCCATTATCTCAGTGTTATGAACTCCCTGCTCTTTCTTAGGGAAGGGGGGCAGATTTCATCATGGGCCATAAGAAGGAGTGAGTAGGCACCTTCTTTTCCATTTTTATTTAATTAAATGATAACCTGGAAAAAAACCTCGCAGGTGTGAGAAACAGAATATTATTTAGCCATTGTAAAGAAGGAAATCCTGACATTTGTGACAACATGGATGCATCTTGAGGGCATTATGCTAAGTAAAATAAGTCAGAGAAAATCAAATACTGTATGATTTCACATGGACACTATGTAATCACTCAATGACCACAATGCATATTCATAGAAACAAATGCCAATATATGTTCTATAATTCATAACTAAAGTTAACGATTGATAACATCATATCAGCACATTTCTGATTTTTGGAAATTACATATAAGTATATCCTTATGAAAATTTAGCATCACTTATTTGACAGTGCTACCCATGAAATTTAACATGCCGAAATCAGCCTACTTAGTTCAAACATCTCCCTTTCATAAGGAGAGAGAACATATGTTCTGAGATGCTTCAGGGGTTCTCTGGAATTCTCAAAATACTTTCAAGATCAATAAGACTTTATTTAGAACTTGATTTTTTGGAAGTTTGTCGAAAATATCAAAAACATTTAAAACAATTAAATAGGATTATAGGTCACTGTGCAAGAATACTTAGTTATTTATTTAACAAAAGTGACAAAGACTTCAAAGGCTAATACAGAAAGCTACATAGTCATAAAAATCCTAGCTCTTTTTTAATAGAGAAGACTGTTTTCTTCGTAATCAAATAACTGATGAAGGAAACATTAAGCACAGAAAATTATTTTGATAAAACACAGAATCTTTGTTTTCTAGGCAGATTACTTAAAAGGAAAAGATAAACCTTTTAATTCCATCAAAGACAGACTGTTACTCCATGAAAATTTTGTTCTTTCAGCAGATTAAAAGAAAATTAAAATTTGATTTTATATAAGTACACTTTGATATTAAACTTTATCTTTCTTTAGTCCAATTACATAGAGCTCTTTTACAAATTAATTTTGACATTATTTTTCAGAGGTAGAAAAACATTACATATACATATATGCATAGACATACATAAACATGCAGACATAATGGAAACTCCATAGCTTTTATTCCAAAACTTTGGCTTTAAGTCAGGACAGCAATACAAAACTCATTAATTTATAAATAACAGTTGAACACAAATTGTTTCTGGCAGATGGAACAAGTTAAGTTTACCCACTCAAATGGCTAAAGCTTTTTACCAATATTTTATGGAGAAGACTTTTATAATTTGTATCTGCCTTTGAGGAATAATCTTAGGGAGGCTGCAAACTAAATTTTGGGCAAAAGAGCTTCTATGTCAGTCTGTATTTTTAAAAAGCTTCTTTCTCCTTTTTTTTTTTTTTTTTTTTCCAATCTCCAAGTGCACTGTTTTGTTTATCTCCTGGGGTATTTACATTTCAAAGACATGATAAGATTTACGACTTCAAGGGACAGGGAAATAATGCAAATTTTCTCCTAGGAGCTTTTTCAGAGATCTAGGGTCTTTGTCATTTAATTTCTTCTTTTTATTAGGGGTTGGTAGGTATGGGCACACTGTCCACTTCCTAGTCAATCACCACAACATACTCCTCTTCATTTTCATCACTTTCCAGGGATGCCATCCCTTAGAATCTTAATCAGGCTTTGTCATAAGCACTTGAACCCTAATTTAAGGCAACTGGTGCCCTCCTTGTTTTGCAAAACAGCACTCTAAGGTCGCCAACTTATTATTCTGCTCTCCCACCTTTTCTTCCAGTCCCAAATCTAGCAGAGTAGAAGACAACATGTCCTTCTATAATGTCAACTTTCTAACTTGAGTTTCAGCCTCTAGTTAAGCACTATGTCCAGCCAAGCTGCACACAGTAGAGGCCAGCCCACTAATGGACACCATGCATTTCTCTTTTCTACCACATGACCTACATTGAGTTCTTCAAATAAGTGCATTAGAGCAGCCAGCATTTGGGGGGCATCCCCACACTCACACAACAGTCCACAATCATATGACGTACAAGCCACCTCTCCCCACATAAAGGTCTATGGCCAACTTGGGATTTTTGCCAAGGATACCTCTTTCCCAAGGCCTATTCCTTTGGTCTCCTGGCTGGTTCATCAATTGTTGGTTTGTAAACTAGCCTCCTCACATAGAGGACAAGGAAAGGCTGACGAAAGAGGTAGATGACTCCAGATTGGTAGGCGGCAGATTTAGTAACAAGGGAACTTACTTATGAGACTTGTCTTGGAAGGCTGCAAGGTGAATAGTTCTTCACACCAACCTGCCAAATCTTTAAATTTTATATAGAGCCCTTGGTTTCAGGCATGTATACCATCCAGATGGTCTCAATATCACATTATTCTCTCAAGGATTTGTCCTTGAGGCAGCTTCTGTCATGAGGAAGGCAAGCAGAATGTACATTCCAAAGACAGGGAAAGGAGTGAGGAGCCTCTCATTGCCTGGGTGCAGGTCTCAGGTCAACCAAAGGTCATGTCCTTTCAATGACCTCCTCCAACAGTGGGTACTGAAGATCCATCATTAACCTGCTAAGTCTGCTAAGCCATTCTCATTCTACAGATCAGTAAACAAACACTAAGAAATTTTGAAAACTTACTTATATTTCCTCCTGCCCTCTAATAAGGAGTCCAACAAAGACTTGTAGTCAGTTGTGGGTTTATAGAGTCCATGTTATTAACCATTAAAATGTCATTTTTAATACCTATTACCACAGTCTGCTCCTCTCTTCTATTTTAGAATCCATAATGAGAGGAAAAGAAGGCATCTGCTAAGTACCATTTCTCTTGCTCCATTTTTCTCTCTTTTGTTTCTTTGTTTCATAATGTTCTCACTGGAGATTAAGCAGGTTAACCTAAATAGTGAGGAAGAGAGAGATTTTATTTATTTGTTTACTTACCAATAGTTATTAAGCTAAACATTCCTTTGGGCAGTGGGAAGGCAGTAGTAAAGGAGGCAAGCTTGTAGAAGTTATACTCTACTGGAGAGGAAAAAAAAAGCAATAACCAAAGAGATGGAAATTATGGCATTGGTAATAAATATCAGACAAAAGATGAAGACTTCACAGGTGATCAGTAGGGAAGTCCCACTAATATGATGGTATTCAAGTAGAGACTCAAAGGAAGAATAAAAGCAAATTATGCAGACATCTGAAGGAAGAATATTATAGGCAAAAAAAAAGAGAAGGGGTAAAAGATACAAGGAAAGAATGTGTTGCTAATATTTGAGGAAGACCAAGGAGACAAATGTCACACGTAAAAAAGTAAACATTGAACTTCTTATTTAAATTCCAAATGTATATGTATTTTCTTTTTCTTCTTGCTTCACTGAGATTTAAGTGATATATAATATTGGGTAAGTTTAAGATTTACAAGTTAGTGATTTTATATACATATATGCAAAGTTGTTATTTTACATGCAAAATGATTACCACAATTAGGTTAGTTAACACATCCATCACCTCACATAGTTAACAGGTTTTTTTTTCTCTTTTTTGATCAAGGAGTGCAAACTTTTATTTATAAATGGATAAAGTTTTGAGATGCAATGTACAACATTATGCCTATAGGTAACAATATTGTAGTGCATGTTTAAAAGTTGCTAAGAGAGTAAATTTTAAAAGTTTTCACCACACAAAAAAATCAATAGTATATTTTAATAGAATTTCTGAGTAGAAGTCTCTGCTTTTCTTTAGAAAATATAAAACCAAAATATATCTCCTCTTTCATTAAGGATAATATGAAACAAAAAATGTAAGTATTACTTTGAACCAAATATGCTTCTATTAAAAAAGATACTATAAAGCAAATCACTTGAGGCTAAAAATATTCAAGCACCGTGTTAAACTTCCTTCACTTTGATGATAAGGCAAGCTAAGAATACATAAATTTGTGATACAGGGAACTAAATAAAGAACTTGCCTCTAACTACTCAGATTTGGAGGAAATATATGTATATACTAATTCTGTCTGATTGTAATTGAAAGATTTCATACATTGTTTTTACATGTCATTCAGTGTAAAGGTGTAAGGGCTTTCTTGTTACACATGTATGACACCTACATCTAGAATTCAGTTTGAAATCTACTGGCTTAAGGTACACTCCTGTAGACAAGAAATATGTTTTTGTAAGAAACAAAATACCCATAGAAATACATGCCTATTATTTTTGTTTAAAGTGTAAATAAGAGCATCATATTTTTTTTTCTTTCCTCAAAATAAATATGAAAAAGTTAAAAGAGGTTTTGGTTGTGGTAGGCGTCTGCTATGATCCTTTATCTACCATTTAAGAAGTAGGTATTAAGACAAAATTATCAACACAAAAGTGATTTTTAGAGTTTCCAAAGTCTAAACATAAAATGGAACATGATTTATATCTTGACATTAACTTCCATTATGATAATTCTTTAGAGTAGCATGCTATGATCATGAAAAATATTATTCCATATTTCCATTCAAGAAATATTTATTCAGAACTCCCTATGCACTAGATATCCCCACGCTGTGCATAAAGAAAAATAAGGCACAGTGCTTATCCTCAAGAAGATCACAGCCTCTTGGGGAAGCCATACTAACAAACAGAGTACAGCATTCAATATGAGAGGTGAAATGATCATGGTTTGCACTGGGTGGTGTGATGTGCAAAGATAGACATCAGACAATATGGATGGGACAAGAAAATAGTTTAACAGTCTTTCAGCAAATATCTCTTAATCTCTTACTATGTGCCAGACAGTATTTTTATTGCTGGGAACACGGCAGTGGAAAAAACTGGCTTCACAAGACATATATTTCATTTCATCATGGGAAGACAGATAATGGACAAACACAGGTAAGTTGTAGGTCAGGAGGAGATAAGTGCTTCATTCCTGAAAGGACTTTTGAATTTGAACTTGACAACCATTTAAGGTATAGAAAAGAATTGCTCAAGGCAACTTGACTGGGATCAGAAATCATGTCAGCTGTCGTTCTCATTATTACAATGTGCTGAGAACAGAAGATAAAAAGTCAGTGAAAATACATTGTTCTAGCATTGCTCTGTTTCCAAGTTTATGGTATGGAAATCATGGCAATAATCAATAATGACTAATAAGAAATTCATTGATTGTTGGAATAAGTATGTCAGGGAGTAAATAAAGGCAAAGATTTGACTGTTGAATGACCCAGGTGAGAAATAAGTTTCCATAGTAAAGGGTGCAATGGGGAGAAAAAATTGTAACCAGTCCTAATTCTTCCTTCTCACCTTATAAAGAGGGAGCATTATTTTTAACCAGCAATCCAGCCTCTCCAGATACTGTGGGGTGGGGTGGAATAGTAGGTAAGGAGGTAGATTCTTATATTTTTCTTCATGACACAAAGAAAAATACAGCAGTGCCTTTTTTTTTTTTGTGGAGTAAGAACTGCAATTAAAGAAAGAAATGTAGATAAAAGGGCCATTTAGAGAAACACCTTCATAGTCTTACTTTGTGATAGGTATTACAACCTCAACCCTGTGTCTTCATGATACCTGAGTGAACATCTGTCTTACTCCTAAGCCTTTTGTTAATGTATCTATTGCTGTGTTGAGAAAGTTGAAGCATAATTCTTCAAGAAAACACAATACAATTGCTAGAGGAAGACTGTAACAATTGAGTTCCATTTTGAGGCCTCGGTAGCTGTGGACTGAGTGTCTACAGTGGGTTGGGGTTTTCATTTTACTCATTTTCAAAGCTTTAAATATGTTGTTGCTTTCTAAAACTGTGTATCCACAGTAAACTCTTCTGATCAAATAATGTTTTTGTGAACTTAATAATTTTTTAAATGTATTTGGAAGGTGCTGTGTGGTGTGGGCAGGAAGAGCAAAAGACAAACTACCTGTTTCAATTCCTTTTAAAAGTGTTTTCAGCCCCAGTAATTCTCACTTACATTTATTGTCATGCCTATCTCAAGTGGTAAGATTTCTAAGAAAAAAGAAGAGAATTTATGTTTGATAGGTAGCTAGTATTGTCCACCTACCTAAATAAAAATACACATTCAGATTCAAAGTACTATCCATTTTATTTAAAAATTCTTATTTTAAATATTTCTTAGAAATGATTGCCATTTACACCAATTGCTTATTCTCTTAGAAAATATACAATAAAATAATGGATTGAACAATTTTAAAGTATAATTATAATTTAATAATAATAATCAACTCTATTCTTTAAATTTAATAGACTAAGAAAAACTCATCAACATTGAGCTTAGGCATAGATATCTTGTGTTCTATAGACCAATAAAAATAAATAGTATAGGGATCACATATTGGAAATCTTTCAAAATGTGTAATCCATTTTTATTTCTTGATAGCCTTTGGGCAAAAACGGATTTCAACCCTAGACAATTTTAAAATCTACCTTTCCATAGTTTCTAGCAAACAAAGGTGGGAAAGTTTAGCAAACATTTTAATACAAGTATAGAGCAGCTGAAGCATCATCAACCAGCCATGAGTGACCTTGAGATATTAAATACTTCATGCTGAATTAGGAAATGTTTTAATCTATTTCTTCTTTCATTCAACAAATATTTACTTCGAACCAATTAAGTATTACCCTATGCACCGTGCAATGAAATTATTGAGAGTATATGATTCAACTTAGTGTTTTGAAATATATTCTATATAATTAACTCTTCAGTGATGATCAAAGGAAAAATAAGCTTTCTTTTTTGAAAATATTTTATCTTCTCTGTTTAAAAAGCTACCCGTGAATTGTCAGTATTAGGTGTAGTGTAATTATCCTGGTGATGTGAGGAGGCTCCAGAAGGGCATAAGTCACAAGAAATGGCACAGACCTAAAAAGACAAAATCAAGTGATTGGATAAACTATCCTTCTCTCATAGGTGGGATCTAAGAAGCACTGTACTTCACATATACTCCTTTTAGTGTGAGAGAAATTCAAAAAATTAGTGGTCAAGAGCACCTTCACTTCAAAAGCTGACCTAGAATAGTTTTGTCAATGGTTATAGGCAAGTATTGTCACTGGGAAAGGCAAAGGCTGCAATAACTAAATGATTTTAACCTAGATGTGGTTCATACAACTGCCACCTGCTGGAGTAGACAAGCAGAAAGTTCAAATGGTTAAGTCAAAATGTGAAGGTTGTATACAACATTCAAAACCCTGAATAATCTGAAACTTCATTTTGATGAAATTAATTGTGTTTCATCTTAATTCTTATATCAAGCCAGGAAATGTGTGTCAACTCATTTATCACTAAGTGATAAATTTCCTGAATAATAAAGTATTTTCCCCAACTACACAAAAGCCTACAGGAAAAATACAACATGGGAAATTCATCTTATACAGTAGGATGCCATCATTAAGGTAATACAAAGAGAAATAAAAATATAGTTTCAGATATTAAGGTTCTTACCTGAAACATGAGAATCCCCAAAGAGTTGGGAAAAAAGGAAATTTATTGGATCTTCCTGGAGAATTACCTTTTTCTTTTTCAATTGTTGTTGTTTTACTGTTGCTATTATCAGTGTTATCCATGCTACAATCATGGCCACATTCAGTAAGTTTCTCCAGGGAGAGCAAATACTTGATCAAATGTTGTTTGTCTGACTAACTAGTGTTGGTCTAACAAATGTGATGATCAAAGATTTCTTGATCAGACACTAGGGACTTTAAAAAAGCTAGCTGTAAAAAATGAGTGTATTATTTTTTGAAGGAATATTATTATATATACATCCTGTGGATAATTTTTACTCTCCAATTAATGTTAAGTTTTACCTCCCATCACAGGAAAAAATAATCACCAGGAAGAGTATTTTTTTTGCCTTTGTGATTGCTTTGATAAACTTATCAAAATAATTATTCAAGATACAACAATGTTTCAATTATGCTTTAGTAGGAACATAAATTAGTGATTAAAATAAAAAGTTTATAATATCAAAGATTGATATCAATGAATTATTTATTCTAATGATTAAGATTAAATTTGAAATCATTAATACATGTGGAACACAGTATCGTATCACAAGATCACAACAATAAGCCTTTTGGTAAGGATAATATAACCATCACAATTACAATAAGTAAATCTGTAGTAAATATTATTTATTGTGAAAAGCACAGAATATATTTAGATGTTTATTTTTACATGAGTTTGATCACTGTGTACTCCATTGACCATAAATCTTGTGATTTTTATATGACAAATACCAAGAAATAAACACATAGAATATTATTTTCCATAATATTTAAATTGTTTCAATTTGTATATTCATGTTTAGTAAAGTTATGGTGTAATATTTTGGCAATAAAACAGAAGAGAGGAAAAATCTGGAAGAAATAAAAGTTCAGTGAAACCACATCAACTATTGATCAAAAATATAGGTAGAAAAGTTAAGAATATTTTTGGTTGCCTGCTTGCTTTAGCTAAGAGTAAGTGATTTACATCTTTGGTGCAATAACAATATCATCTTGATTCAGAATAGGACACAAAATTGTATCACATTTTAAATAAACCATGAGATTTCAGAGAAATTCCTCCTTTAAAAAGATATTGTGGTTTATAATCTCCCAGATGCTGGAAGGACATGTTTATTTCAAGTTGTTAGTTTTGAAAGAGAAAGAATCAGGTGAAAAATACAAGTTATGTTAAAATCCAGTATAATTGATATGAAAATGTAGTACATTGGCAATGAATAGTAAAGGTATATATTTCATTGGTTTAAAGAATGGGAAGAGGCTGTCACTGGAGAAGACTTAGAAGATATTATAAAGAAAATAGACGTATGGTGTTCAAAAGGGCTGTTACAGTGTTTTACGGCCAGAGCTTGCAGAAATATGCACACTTACCAAAAGCTTGCCGTCTGCCGTTCTGAATGCATAGGTGTGTGCATTCAATTCAGGGACAAGAATTGAGTTATTTTTCATTTACTTTTATAAACTCTTAGATGAAGAATAAAAACCTGCATTATCTTATGGCAGGGAGTTTTGGGGATAGCAGTGTTTCATGATCTATGAATAGAAGTAGATGTGGAACAAATTCTAGGCACAGTTACAAGTCTTAGAGAAGTGAAGGAGAGAGGAGCTATGCATGGAAGAATTTGGAGAGTACTGAATACTCATGTAGAACTAACACAAAATATCACTTATAATAGTAGTAGCAAGAGAAAAGAAGGGATTCATGAACTGACCACAGTCTCAGGCTGTGGAAGATTTGAAGACCAGGAGTGTGAATTTCAATGCAGGCAACTGCAGTATAACTCAATAATGTAAGGTTTTATTAGGATTTTTTTTTGGCAAATGCCAGATGACTTCATGGAAAAGGGATACCATTTAGAAGATAATTTCAATATTTTGAAAGTGAGGGAATGTGAGAGAATATAAGAGAACCTATTGGTTATGCAAACATAATGGGTTTCATCCAGAAAGCAATGAAAATGTAATTTGCATTTAAAAATTCTACTTTTCAGTGTGGGTAATATATGGAGGGGAGACAAGGTTGGAGGCAGGAGGATAAACAAGAATGCTGCTTGATTCAGAGGGAAAATAATCATATTAGAGAGAAGATTATAGGTTCAATAAATATTTCAGAGTTTAACTTATCAGTAGTCAATGATTAATTGAAAATGAGGCTATTAAGGGAAAAGATAGAATTAAGAGAGAATCATGCTTTCTGGCTTGAGCAAGTGGAAACAAGAGTGTCATTCTGAGATGTAACAAGTGATTAGCAGGCGAAGCTTTATGGTAGTGGAGGGTGGTGATGAGTGACAGTTTCAGTTGAGGACAAATTGGAGCAACAGGAACTCTCATTCACTGCTGGTGGGAATGCAAAATGTTATAGCCACTTTGGAAGATAGTTTGGAGGTTTATTACAAAACTATAAACATGCTCTTACTATATGATACAGTAATCATGCTCCTTGTTTATTTACTCAAAAGAGTATAAAAATTTATGTCCACACAAAAGCAAGCAAACGAATATTTATAGTAGCTTTACTCATAGTTGTTCAGACTTGGAGGCAATCAAGATTCCCTTCAATAGGTGAATGGATAAACTGTGATACAACCAAACACTGGAATATTTTTCAGTACCATAAAGAAATGAGCTATCAAGTCATGACATGACATGGAAGAAACTTATATGCATATAACCAAGTAAAAGAAGCAAATCTGAAAAGAGTACATATGTATGACTCCAGCTATACGACATTTTGGAAAAGGCAAAACTATAGACAGAGTAAAGAATTCAGTGATTGCCAGGGGTTAGAAGAGAGGGATGAATAGGCAGAGCACAGAGTATTTTAGAGTAGTGAAACTATTCCGTATGATTACTGCAATGAAGGGTGCATATCATTACAACTTATAGAATGTACAACACCAAGAGTAAATTCCAATGGAAACTATGAACATTGGGTCATGATGTATCATATAGGTTTATCAAATGTAACAAATGTTCTACGGTGGTGCTGGACAGCCTGGTAATGAAGCTGTGTGTGAGGCAGGGATGTGGATAGGAAGTATATGGGAACTTTCTATATGTTCCCCTATTTTGCTATGAACCTAAAACCTCTCTAAAAAATAAAGTTTATTAATTTAAGCACACACACACACACCACACAGTTATAATCTCGTATGATCTTGGGAAGTTTCACATTCTGTATATGTATTTTTATTTATAACACACATCATTCCAAAAAGACTGTTTTGTGGCTTATACAGATACAAGACTCTATATCTATGTCTGTGTTTGTATCTCAAAAGATAGGGAAAAATAAGGAAGAATAGAAAGAAAAGCTAGGATGAGTACAGAAATCAGTCAATAATAAACGGGACATATCTATAATATTTACCTTCACACTTCCATGGACCACAATTTTGACTTGACGTTTGTTAGAAGCTCTTGTAAGAAACGTATTCTACCCATTTACACATTTCACAGTGATCACAAGATTAAATATATTCCAGGAAGAGCAACAGTTATCCTCTCAGGATAATATTTGCTATAATAAAGTCCTTGATAGTATTGTCTTTTCATAGCTGAAATGGGGCTTTGCTTCCTAGTCTCCTGTCTTAGCGTTTTCTCCTGTATAAACTAATAAGGAGTTTCACAAAAGCAATTTTGCAGGAGTGGTGGAGCAATAAAATGCAGTCCAGTTACTAACTCTTTGTTGATTTTATTTAACCCAGTGGCAGAACACAACATAAAGTATTGCATATGAAGAACTCCATATACAGTCTGACAACCACACAAATGTGCTCTCAACCAATCTTTCCAGTATTGTTCTCCGTTGAACACAAAAGCTCTGTGCACATAGGCATGCAGCATTCAGAGAAGATGAATGGCTTCAGCTTGTCTTAAGCTTCTACACCCTGGGTTGCATATGCATGCTGTCCATCAGGGGAGAATTCATGCAGTGAGACATGGAAAGAGAGAAATAAATACTAGGGCAAAGGAGATCAGCCTGCTGCAAGTTGAAATACTCTTGTAAGTCCCTGAATGTGTTGTGACCCGAGTTACCTTATACATTCCTTGGAAAATCACTTTTAGTATGTACATCAAATAAAAGAAGTACTGTAAGTTATAAATCATTCAGTTTCGCATGTAAGAATGTATATCAGGAATGCATTTGAATCATTATTACCAATTCTTTTACTTGGAGTATAAGTGTATGAACTGTGACGGGTAAATGTGGCAGAGCAAACAAAATCTGCTATAGTGCATTTATACATGTTCTATGAAGAAACGTTTTAATGTTTAATTGTAAGCTCCAACTTTAATACCATAATAAACCACAGAATTTCTCTTTAACATATCTTTTATTTTTAAATTAAACATTTACTTCATTGTCCTTTATTTTACTGTCTAGCTGATCAGCTTGAACACAAATAAGAATAAATACTAAATCACTTCTGCCTCAAGAAACACACACACACATACAGTATTTTAAGAATTAGAAGTCTCACAACATCATAAACCTGACAATGTAAAACTCAGTCTTGTTAGTGCAAATTACTATTGCATGATATTTTGATAAATACAGATTTTAAGTTGAAACACAGACATGGTTCAAGTAGACAACCTAACTGACAAAGTTGGACTTGGTGGGATTGGTGGTAAAAAATAAAGCAACTGTCATCAACCAATGGTACCCTGCAAAAAACATGAAGATGTGTTATGCCATATCTTCTGATTTTCTAAAAGTAACCTGGAAATAAAGATTTTGTGTTTGATAGAGAGTTCATATATAAAATACAATTAATTCTAAACGTGTGTGTATATATATATGTGTGTATGTATTTATCTCCTCACTTCTGCAGAATGGTCCTACCCAAATAAAGGCTCCTATTTAACAACATCAAATTAGGCAATTATTCATAGTAAGAATAAAGTTATTTTAGACAAAAGATTGAAATATATACATATATAGTATTTCAGAGAATCAAATGGTTAAAAATCTATGAAACATTTTTATCAATGTCTAGAGAAATGCAAATTGAATCCATTCATGTCCTGAAAACTGTGTATATATAAAATAATCTATAATTTTCAAAGATAAATTCTTTCAAAGGTAAATTCTTAAATTTTAATGCTGACTCAAAAGTATACATTGAAAAAATTCCATTCAAAATGTAGAAAAATGATATAAATTGTTCAGTTATGTACTAAAAATAGTTTGTTCTTAATATTTCAGTAGTATTTGTATGTTTAAATTTTTAAATAATATTATCTCATTGTTGAAAATATTAACAAATAAATATGTAAATTAAAAACATGCAGATATACCAAGGAGATAGCCTGTGTTAAACTTTTGGTGAATTCTCTTCCTAATATTTTATTTGAATATATCTTAAAAAATTAAAAAATTAGGGTAACATTGGGCTTACAGTTCCATGATCTTCCTTTTAACTTTTATAATATTAGCATATTTATACCACTAAAATGTTTGAATATTTACTTTTTAGTGGCAATGTGATATGCATCACAAAATTGCACCAAAGCTTATTAAGCAAAACTCCTATGATTAGATATGTGTAATGCTCTCAATATTTTACTATTATGAAAAATAATATGAAGGACATCTTTATTTATCAGTACTTCTTGGCCTCATTAGGATACTTTGCTCTGAATCAAAAAACACAAATATATTTACTGCCAGAAATCTTTCCACCATTCTATGAAAATTTCCATCTCTACACAGTTCAGCTAGCCTTAAGTATGAATAATAAACAAAATTTCATCAATTTGGTTGATGAAAATTACATGAAATCTCTATTCTTGACTGTTCCCTAATGAGTATGAGCATATTTTGCTGTGTTTGCTATTTGTCTTTCTTTTCCCACCAATAATCTTTCCATTATACTTGTTTGTTTTTCTAATGGGAAGAAAGTGATTAGCGGTATATTTTCAAGAACTCATGTATTAAGGAAAATAGTCCTTTCTCTATCACACTTATTTCAATCCTTTTCCTATTTTTTCATTCTTTAATATTTTTACTAAATTAAAGGAATACACATGAGACTATAAATGTCTTATATTTACATGTTTATGTCATTTTGCAAAATATGGTAATAGCAAAAACAAGAAAAAGCTAAAACAGATTTATTTGTATTTACATTGGACATGTAATCATTTTCCTATGAATTTACTCTCACTTTGTAAGAGATTCTATATCTTGTGGCAAGTGAGAACAATATATTATTCTCTCTAAAGTAGATGAGGGGGGAGGTTAGAACTCAAGTGGTAGACAGCATGCTTAATATACATGAGGTTCTGGGTTCAATCCCCAGTACCTCCTCTAAAAATAAATAAATAAACCTAGTTATATCCCCCCACCAAAAAAATAATAATAAAATTGTGAGGGGTTGTATGGCTCAGTGGTAGAGCATGTGCTCAGCATGCATGAGGTCCTGGGTTCAATCCACAGCACCTCCACTGAAAAAAAACAAAAGAAAGAAAGAAAAGAAAGTAGATGAAATGATTGGCTTAATAAAATTGCAGGAAACTAAGGAAGGTTAGGTAAAATAGTATGATTCAGAGTTTGTAAGAGTGGGGAGAAGCTGTCAAATATAGAAAAGATATGACAATTTATTTAAAATAATCCATCTCTCATCTGCTCTAAATATGATTGTGTGATGCATTCTGTAAATGTTTTGTAACAGAAATATATCTTGATTCTAGTCATAATTCATATTCCTCTTGTATATTTCAGTATTAAATTGGATCATGGTAAAACAGTCCCAACAATGTTTGAAAAGTATTTTAAATGATTTTTATTTTCCAGTAGGAGAGTAGGGAATGATTTTGGTACTCGAAACCAGCTTTAACTGGTTCCAGAGGAATGAACATACAATTGTTTGTGTAGAAGAATGCAATTTCTGTTGCACAGATGCACTCTTGTGAGTGTGAATTTACAGTTGGGAAATTTGACAGTAGGGAGAAAGAAAAAAATATTAATTGATATAATGTAATATTAAGTATAACCATAGCATAAACCAGAGTTTTAAAATCTGTGATTAAAAAAAAAAAAAAGACTGCATCATAGAAATGAATTTTCTTGTATACTCTATGAGCTATCTCCATGGTATATTATGAAATTCATCTTAAACTTAAATCACTTTATACAGCTTAACCTTTACCTCTTATGGATTGCATTTTCACAGTGAACAAGAGAGCTGAATGAATAAATAATTTAAATGATGTATAAATATACTAGAGTGTGGGATTCTTGGGAAGAGAATGGTTAAGTGATGAGTTATTACCATTCTATTTTCATTAATGTTATAAAAGGATATCATTGTTTAAATAAGTAACCCAAATTGCTTATGTATTAATCTGAGCAATAATGTTTGCTTAGTCTCATTTTTAGATCCAACAACACTTGACAAATGTTTAACGTTGTTTAACTTTGAATTATATTAGTTTTAATTGAATCTGTAGATCTTATTTAAAACATATAAGACACATTAATGAAAGAATAATAAATCTTAAACCAAATTGAGGAGCTTCCTAAATTTTATATAATTCATATATCTACCCAAAGAATATTACTGCATATATTGTCATTAAAAAAAACCAAGAATGAATCACTGATAAATCATTGCCATGAAAGGATGTCTATGAGTGATTAATTATTAATAATTAAAACCAATATAATCATAAATGATGTCCCATTGGAATGATTTAATTTAATATTGAGATAGATGATGAAATAAAGTTAAGATAAATTGGAATCAAGTAGATATTAATCAGGGTCTAAGAAGAATTAAAGGTTAAAGATGCTAGAGAATTTTGTCACTTTATTTACATGAAACATTCCTGGGACCACCTCTTTCAAGCTGGTTTGAGGAAAAAATAAACATTTAGCAACAGAATTGATCATAATTGGTAGGAGTTAAGGTTAGAGAAATGTTTCTTAGGAGAGAATGAGAACAACACATGGGGCTTGACACGTATTAGGAGTCTAATAAATGGTAAATAAAATTTAAGACTGAAAATAGGTGGAGAAACACAAATCAAAACTTGCTCTACTTTCTGATAAATGTTTATTGAATGTAAGATTTAAAATAGCTACTCAAATATAAGATATTTTAATCAATTAATCGAAATCTAATTTGATATTTATGTTTTGCTAAGTACAAATTAAGCAGCTGTATATACTCCTGAAAGTTAATACATTCATATGAATGCAGTTAAAATTTTAGTATTTAAAAAGTTTTAAGTTAATTAATAGTGCAAAAAGTAACTCGTTGCATATATTTATATTTCTATCTATTATAACTCTTTATTTACCCATTACTTTTTAAAAAGTCCATTTGCTTTGAGTATATTTGCATGATAAACATATATAATACAACCACACACACTGTAGAAATCATAAAATTGAAATTGAAATTAGTACTCTGTATCCAGCGTGAAAACTTAAAAAATGAAAAATAATCACTTAATAGTGAGAAAATCAAAACAAAATTTGAAATACAGTATTGTACTTCATTTGAAACATAGTATTGTACTTCATTTGAAACTTCCACACTAAAGGACAATGAGTCTAAATTTGCATGATTGTATGATTTATTTATCTGTGATTCTCAAATACAGTAATATCAATATTTAAGAATTACCACAAGTCACACAACTTTGATATAAGTAATAGTTTTGTGCAAAAATTTTATTATAGCCAAAGAATGCAGAGGAGCAAAGTTAAATGACCAAAGAACAATTTTAAATGAGATACAGTTAAAAAAAATTGATCAGGACGAGATGACCATTTATTGAGCACCTACTATATTCCAGAAAGTGTTTTATGTACTTTCACATTGTTTAATTTTCCAAACTATCCTGGCAGTTATTTTTTCCTTATTTGTTCAGTAAATACTAGTTTGATGAGTTAAAGGAATGAATTATGATTCCTTCTTTTCCAGTGGGAATGACTCAGAAATGATTAACACATTTTCTAAAATTATGCAGCTAGATGGTGACAAAAAACTGTTCAATTGTAATTGCAATACTTACATTTTTACGATCACATTATGCTGAATTTTAGTATAGTAGAAGTCAAACTCTTCCTAAACTGATATAAATGTGTACCATTGTTCCTCTTAGTTTGGAAAGAGAGCTCAACTTAAACACTGATAATGAAAGACATGACGTAGGAGAAAGCCAGAGGAAAGCCTAGCTGGCCTGATGACAAAGTAATAGAAGTTAACACTGGAAACAGGTTTCCAAGGGAGAGTAAAGAGTTCTGCGGTCCCATACAAATAACCATGGGTAAACTGGGTCACCCGAACAATGCAACCCCTCTGTCCATCATGTCTATGTGCCTCATTTATCTAGGTCTTGTAGACCTTGGGCACATCACATGATCAAACCACCTTGTCCAAACACTAAGCATGATGCTCACCCACCTTTACTGCAGAACTGTTAAGTATTTATTTCTCAGAACAAACTTCCCTAACTCAGAGGCTATAAATGACTAGTTACATTCACCAAGTAAATTAAAACTGCCTAGAGTCAGTTTATTTACCACTGAAAGTTCTGAGATTTTAGTCATTACATGAAAATGTCCATCCTAGCTCCATCAGATAAGGATAGATAAGGAAATTGTTCACAAATAATAACATTTTAATTATAAAATAACTCAATCTAAGTGAGACTATAGATTAGGTTCAGGATGTCTCATACAATTCAAAAGTTGCCATATATTAAAACAGATTTCTATATAAAAGGGTTCATAGCACTGTCCTGCATTTTATGTTAGTGGTTTAATGACTAATTACTAAAATAACTAGTCAAGGATAAGGTTAGGAGGAACTATCATGTAATGACAAGGAAATAAAATTGAGAGGATTTAAAACCTAAGATACTTACTAATTAACGTCAAATTCACTTCTATAGGGTTTGGACTATTTTAAATCCTAGCTGAAATGTCAGAGGGTGTCAGTTTCCTCAAAGCTTTTCCAACTGGGTTTTGTTTGTTTGTTTGTTTGTTTTTTGCTTGTTTTCTCCAATTTGATAGATAAGAAAGTTATGTCTTAGTTTTAGTTTGCATTATTTATATTACAAACTGCATTTAGCCTCTTTTCTTATGTTTATACACCATTTATTTATCTTTCTTTATGAGTTGTTCATGAATTGTCAGTATATAATAATGCTACACACTCATTTACCCTTTGGCTCAGTAATCCTTTTTCAGAAACATATTGTTTACCTTTAAAAATGTCAAAATATATGCATGTATTTTATATCGATTATTCAAAATGTCATACATTCATATACAAATGCAAAGCGTTTTTCAATAAGACTATTTTTAATAGGAAAGTATTAGAAGCATGGGAACAGGCAAGGACCTCTTCTCTCACCACTATGATTCAACTTTTATGGAAAGTCCCAGCTACTGCAATAAGAAAAGGAAGAGAAAAGAAAATATATATATATATACAGATTAGAAAAGAAGAAATAACACTGTGTTTATTTGCACTTCTGCAATGATTATCTATGCAAAAAGTGCACACAAATATTCCTGGAATAATTATATCATTCCTGAAGCAAGTATATAGCAGGGTTACAGGATACGAAGTTAATACACAAAGTCAATTATTTTCCTATATAGCAGCAATGAAAAATTGCAATATAAAATTAAATGAAAATACAGTTTATTGTAATATCAAAAAGTAAGCACAAATCCAGCAAAATATGTACAGGATCTATATATGAAAAACTACACAGTATTTCTGAAATTTAAAAAAAGACGACATTTTTTGTTTATTGATTGGAAGACTTAATATTTTTAAGATGTCAATTCTCCCCAACTTGACATATAGACTCAATGCAAACTTTATCAAAATTTTAGCAAGGTATTTTATAGATATTAATAAACTGAGTCTAAAATTTCTATGGAGTGGCAAATATATGGAATAGCCAAAACAATAGTAAAGAAGAAGAACAAAGTTAAAGACTTACACTACCTGATTTCAAGACTTAATACAAAGCTACAATAACCAAGACATCATGGTGATGAAATGAACACATAGATCAATGGAACAGACTAGAGTGCCCAGAAATTCTCACACAAATTTAAGTTAAATTCTTAAACAGCCAAAGGTAAGTCAGTGGGGCAAAGGCAAGTCAATGGAGAAAGTATATTCCTTTCAACAAATGGTTTTGGGAAAATTGGACAGCCATATGTAAGTAACTGAAACTAGACATAGAACTTAAAATATTCACACACACACACAAAAACTAAATAATAGACTTAAATGTAAAATGCAAAACCATAAATCTTCTAGAATAAAACAAGAAAAGTTATGGAACTTTTGAGATTGGAGATTAGTTTCTAAATGTAAGGATAAAAGCATAATACATAAAAGAAAAAAAAAGATGTTATAAATTTAATAAATGTAAAATTTAAAATATCTACTCTGCAAAAGACACTGTAAATAGAATGAAAAGATAGAACACAGACGGGGAAATATTGGCAAAGCACATATCTAATAAAGGACTTAGATCCAAATTATATAAAGGATTTTTAAAATTCAACAATAAGAAAACATGTAACCTGATTTTAAAAGGGCAAAAGACCTAAATAGATATTTCACCATTAATATAAACAGAGCAAATAGGATGTGGGAAAAAAAAGTCAACATAACTTGTCATTAGAAAATTTGAAATTAAACATCACTGAGATACCATTAGCACCTATTTAGCATAGCTAAAATCCCAAAACTCCAACAATACCAATTGCTGGCAAGAAACGTGGAGCAATAGAAATGTTCCTTCTTTTGTTGTGGGAATGCAAAGGAGTACAACCTTGGAAGGCAGTCTGTAAGCTTCTTATAAAGCTACACATAGTCTTACCATAAGAACTGGCTATCGTAGTCTGTGTTTGGCATTTTCTACTTCTAAGTATTTACCCAATGGATTTGAAAAATTATGTACATACAAAAATCTATATGCAAATGTTTATAACAGCTTTTTCCTAAATTGCAAAAACTGAAGGCAAACAAGATGTCCCTAACAGATGAAGGGAAAAACTCTGTTACAACCATACAATGAAAAATTATTCAACTTTGAAAAATGAGCTATCAGGATAGGAAAAAAGATGAATGCATAAATGCATGTTGCTAAGCAAGTAAAGTAGTCTGAAAAGTTTACATAGTGTATAGTTTCATTATTTGGAAGTGGTGGTTAAAAAGGTGAAGAACAGATTTTTGGGGCAGTGAAACTACATTATTTGACACTATAATAGTGACTACATGACACAAGCATTTGTCAAAACCCATAAAATTTTACAGCACAACCAATGAACCTTAATGAATGCAATTTGAAAATATATCATTTAGCAGGCTAGAGAATCCCATGATGGAATGTTGAATATGACAAAATCATCTAACTGTGTCACAAAGATATGAAACAACCACACAGAAGGTGATGGGAGAAGAATGTGCTGACCTAAATAATTTTGTAAATGAGTAGAATCTGTAATACTGAAGGTAAAAGAAACTCATAAATATTATACTTAAGTACTATGCTTTGTGAGGTTGTTTCCTACAGTGGCATGGGTTAATATTCTGATAATATACACATGTATGATGCAATTGAACAATTAATATATGGATGGCAGATTGTAGGAATCAGGTTGTTACTATTGGAGTGGTAAGTTACATATAAACATTAGGAATTCGCTAAGATGATCCATGTAGCAATGGACTGGAGTTGGAGACATTAGTATGAACTCATGTTTAGGTTAATATAGATATATACGTTTACCTATAGAGTATTTTATAGATATGTGTCTATACATGGGTTGTATGCACATATATATTTCCTTGATCTATAAGCTGAAAGGTCCTGGAAGTAATCATATCCCAGTAGCAATGAAATCACGTATCACTCATATATATGCTTCTAATGCCCTATACCAATGAAAGGAAGCACATTGTTTGGAAAATGTCTAATTCTAGGACTAGGGCAAGAAATATACAAGATGAAACTGAAGCATCTCATAACACCAGAGTTAGGAAATGATAAGTCACATTGATAGGGCATATGTCAAGGGACACAGGAGCCAACGGAAAGAGCTCCCTATGGCCAAAACAAGGACAATTGAGAAATGAAATAAAGTAGCACTGGTTTATAAGCAAAAGGGTAAAATAAATATTCATGAGCCCATACTGATATAAATAAATGATCCAATAATTAAATAAATGAGGAAGAATAGAAAAATCTCTAGATTGAAGAATTCCAATAATTTATGTGGGCACTCCACTGTCAAGGAGATGGAGCAAAGTTTCCATTCAAGTGTGGGTATGCATAGTGACTTATTTCCAAAGAATGCTGTATGGAAAGGGAGGTGGGGGTGGAGAACAATGTTACAGTAGAAAAATCTGACAAGCACTACCTCAACCAGGTGATGAATGTTAACATCAACAGTTAACAGTTATTTTCATAGACTATATCCTTGATATGATATGATGAAAATTACACTTTATCTCGGTGGTTTTCCTCCTAAAACACATATCCCCACATTTAATCACAAGAAAAACAATACACCAATCCCACTTGAGGAACATTCTACAAAATACAAGACCAATCCTCAAAACTGTCAAGAATCAAAAATAGGAATGTTTGTGGAAACATCAGAGCCAAGAGGAGTCTCGGGAAGTATGATTACTAAATGTTAAATATGGTATCCTGGAACAAAAAAAGGACATTAGTTAACAAAAATGTATCAGCATGGTTCAACAGTTCTAACAATTGTACCACACTAATATAAGATGTTAATAATAGGTGAAACTTGAGGATGTTATGTAGAAACTCCCTGTACTCACTTCACAGTCTTTTTCTAAATCTAAATCTACTATTACAAAATAAAAAAGTTTATAAAGAAAAAAACTGAAAAAAAAAGCTTAAGTGTCCCTACATTGGAGATTAGTCAAGTAAAGTAGAATACCTCAACACAACAAAATACTACCGTAATTATAGAAAAGAATGCAAGAGATATCCATAAACTTACATGGAGTTATTTTCAAAATCTATTAAGAGATGGTCTAGAAACCAAAACCTACCGACAGAAAGTGCTCTAGAATCTTGTTCTTTCAAAAATACTTCAGAGCCAATAATTTGAGAGAAAATAGCAATTCCAAAATTATAACACATACAAAAAGAAAACTGGGGCAGACTACAGATCAGAGATGTATGGAGGAGCAATGGATGGTACATTTTTAAAGGCAATTCCTTGAACATCTCCATTCTTCAAATTCTTCACTGATGATTATACATATGTAACAAAATATCTTAACTGTGTAAGACTAGTACTGAAACAAATCTGATAAAATAGAAAACTTTGAGAAAGTGGTAGGCATTAGTGCATTCAGATGAATTTATTTAACTAGAAAACACTGGTTTGTTCTTATAGTTCGTATTGTGTCATTTTTCTTGATTCATTCCCTCAACAGTTTTTCAGCCGATATGCTTGGAGTACCTAATGCATGGCAGCTGTTCTAAAGAGAGAGCTTACAGTATTGAATAATATTATTGAGACCTGTAGTCTCAAGGAATGTATACCCTAAAGTGGATGAGGCTGAGAAGAGAGACAATAAACACACAGAAACATTAAATGCAGTGAAAAATGCTAAAATGAAAATCAAATATTGCAGGGTGCATTTTACATGATTAGAGAAAGTCTCTCTGAGGACTTCACATTTAATTTAAAATGATAATGACAGAAAGGAGTCTATTCTACAAAAACTAAAGGGATGATATTTCTACGTGGAAGAAGTAGCACAGAAACCAATACAGGAATGAGCTTTGCCAGCTAATGCAACAGAAAGAGCACTATCATGGCTGTAGTACAGGAGACCAAGGGGAAATGGGCACAAACAAATGCCTATCAGTAAAGGCAGTCAGGATATGGACTATAGCTTGATTATGGCTGTATAGTGGTCCTGTATGGTTTGATACACCTTTGTTTTTTAACAAAGTAAAGTAAATGATAAGCTTTCTGTGGTTATACACCAGTTATTTTCAACTGTAGAGGTTGATGGTTTGTACCTATTAAGATAATTGTGGTGTGGGGTGGCATGTGAAGGACTCCTCTGCATTAAGAACATTAAAAAAAAAAACATTTGCAGTGATACGTGGTTATAAAAATCATTATCATTACCTAAACTTCTTTCATTTGTTTCTGGTCACAGTGCATAATGTGTTGTGAAATGCCCCAGTATTCATGCATGGTGCACCAAGTTCAGGCTTAAAAAAAAAAGGCAGGAGAATGAGAACTATCTTTACATTTTGCAGGGCCATAGCCGCTGGGGTCTGGTGGATCCCATACACCAGAGGTAGATGTAGACACATCCAGGAAAGTGCCAGGCCTCTTGAGGCTGGAGTCTGAGTCAGAGCTATACTTGCTCAGGTCTAAGGAGGCACTGTTCTCCAGTGCTGGGGAGACCTTCAACACTCCTCTCTACTATTTATTTCTCATCATGGCCAAAACATTTGGAATCATTTATTAAACAGAAAGTTAAAGGAGAACAATTAATCCTGTGGCTCTCTCTCAGGATCAGTCAACAACAATCTGTATAAATTCACCTTTGGGAGAGGCCTGCAGGTGCCTCTATGTGGTTTATTTGGCCTAGAAGATAATTTTAATTCAGGAGAAGAAAAGTCTAAGCCCACTTTAAACACGAAGCCATATTTCCTGATCTGGTTTTACTTTGATGATTTATTCCTGTAACTCCTGTGTCCATTTTTCAATTGGCTTAGAATTTAGAGAGTAAATATTACTCTTTTGTGTATGCAGAAACTTCAATATTTAAAAATAAACAGCACCTTTTAAACCATAAAATGACACTCAGATAAAATTTATGGCCAAAATAAAGTACTCATGTATGATACCAGGGTTTGAAGTCACACATGTATCAGGATTAGGGAGGTTGCCTAAATGTCTGGGTCAGGTTAAGTATAAAAACTAGAAAGTGGTGGTGCCAATGAAGTATTGGTGAGTGAATGACCTGCATAAGAACATTCACAGTCACTAATTTTGACTCTGTTAACCAAAGAAGACTTTTGGAAAATTGGTTTAGTTTAGGGCTGCTGGTGGTAGAACTTGTCTGCTAGAATGTATTTTCTTGAGGTTAGAGATTGATTTTGTTTATTCATTTTAATGATCCCAGTACCTATCACTGGACCTGGTATGCTATAGGTACCCAATGCATATTTCTTTATTAACTGAATAAATGGATAAAGGGAACAATTCAAACATATTATTCATTTTCTATAGCTCAAATTGCCCTAGTCAAATGTCAATCTATGTTTAACATTAACAAGGCTTCAGTGTTTAAGTGCACCAGATTGCCAATCTAAAGTAATCATACACACTCACACAGACACACACAGAATTGTTCAATACAAAACCAAGTAACATGAAGGATTTATATTGTTGGACATCAAGTATATAAAGTGTTGAAGTATTGTTCTCTTAAATAAATTTAGTTCTAGGTATTAAGTAAATTAAAATGTAAAAAAATTCTAAAAATGCCTGTTACAAATAGGTGAAGATAGTTATAAGCAAAAAAGATTCTGAATGTCTATTACTTATATGTTTTGTATTGAAATAACATAAACTCAATCATAGTAGGTCAAATATTTTCTTCTTTAACTTTTGTAAACAATTTCTGATAGCTATGTCATTTCTAAGAATATCTGGTTTTATCTTGGAAAAACTGGACTCTCAGGAGGTTCATTTTAAATTTTGTAATATTTGCTTGTCATAAGTAGTAAATATTCTCTATCATAAAATGCTCAGAAGCTGTTGATTTCCAAGTTCTTTATCTGCATTTGTGTGTACTACCTAAAATCCAAATATAAGCAGGAATACCATATCAAACTTTAATTTACAGTATAAAAATCTGTGATTAAAACCTGATAGAAATGATTGATACATAAGTGAACCTTAAAAGCAAACTTTCTGGATTCAGTCTGAAATATAACTAAATCTGAATCATTATAAACAAAATAGCAATCATCTTCCCAGGGATGGTTTGAACAAACATTACTGAAGGTCAAGGATTTAATGGTAAACTTTCAAGCTCCCCAATAATTTTCTTATTCTCTGATTCAAATTTAAGGAACAGGCTTCCATATGTTTTCATATTGCTAGGAACGAAAGCTACCACATGTCAGCATTCAGGAATTTTGATACTGTCAGACTGCATATTAACAGATATTAATAAAATTCAACACCAAAATGACATGTTTCCTATTCTTCACCCAAAACACAATTATACATGTAAGCAAACACACTACCAACCACATACGCAGAAGCATACATGTATTTTCATTTAATAGCATTCCTTCTTACTTCTTTGTAAATTTGAAGCAATCAGAAGGTAACTTCCACAGATGTCTAACACCATCGTCAGAGCTCCATAGCCTCATTGCCTATTGTCAAAGATGAACTCTACCTGATCCTATATCATTCCAGTCCCTCTGCGGCACTAAATCCCACCCCCGTCTCAATAGCCTACCTAAGGATATTTTCTCCAGAAATGTTTTCCTCGTTCTCTCTTCTTTATCAAAATTTCCCTTTTTCCTGGATCATTCTTATTACCATTCAAACATTCCTTAATTTCTTTCATTAAAAAAGGAGAAAGAAAACCACCTCTTTACCACACATAATTTAGTGAGGTATCACTTTATTTTGCAATAATACTCCTCAAGAGAGTTGTCTCTGTTTGCTGTCTGCAATTCATTTTTACTCATACTCTCTTAAATCCAGTCTCTTCTGGCTTTTACTCCCAGTACTCCAACCAAATTACCATTGTTACAAAAGTCAGTATTCTCCATATTGTTGAGTCCAATGGTTAGATTCTGGACCTCATTTTATTTGCACTACCAGCAATATTTGCTGCAGTTGATTATTCCCTATTCTGTAATTCATTTCTTCACCTGGTTCCAGAATACCACACTTAGTTGCTTTTCTTCCCACATTATTTACCACATTTGCTTAGACTTCTTTACTAGGTAAAATTTCACTACAATCACCTTGGTCACAACCATGATAACTTGTTTCCTAAACTAGTACAATAGGTCCCTAATTACATGTCTGCATCTATTATTGCCTCCTGTACCCCCACCTCCATTTTTTACTCAACACAACTGCCAGGATGAGTCTTTAAAAATGTTCATCCACTCATATCTGTTTTCTAGTAAGAACCCTGCAGTGGCACCCATACACTTAAGAGTAAAAGCCTAAATTTCATAAAAAGGCTTATAAGGCCCTGAATGATCCAGTCTGCCATTATTTCCTCGAGCTTCTTTCCTCTTCCCCATAGATCACTTTGCTGCACTGACCTTCCTGCTGCTCCTTGAACTCACAAGATTCTCCCCCTGCACTAGGGCCTTTGCACTGCCATAAATATGACAAAATTTGGCCAGATATTTTTATGGCTTTCTCTATCATCTTCTTCATGATTTGCTCAAATATGACTTAAAAAATTCAACCCAAATTCCCTTACCATTATCTACTTTTTTATCATACATTTGAAAATCACCTTATGTATATATATATGTAAGTTGATTCTCTACTGTCTTATTAAACTATTAAACTATAAGTCTGTAAGTGCAGGGATTTTGATTTTTTTGGTTCATTGAGAAATCCCAAGTCCTTGGGACATAGTGGGTGCTCCAACAATACTTATTAAATAAATGAATTAAAAATTCCCTTGGCATGACTTCATTTATGTCATACTCTTACAAAACTAATTGCACCATTTAGCACTTCTTGAATTACTGTACGTGTGTGTGTATTTATAATCTGCCTCATGATTGTTGTTAGTGTACTGTAATGGTGATGTTCCTATATGAAACTATGCTCGACAGGTACCCCCAGGGCTGACTGTTTTCACAGCTAGCTGCATTATAAATGAACAAACACATTTCATGATATATTTGTAGTTCACTTTTTAGGACTATTGATGTATTTTCTCATGGAATTCTGGATAACATATATATTATATATGTGTTTTGACTCATGCCTCCTTAAATTGAAAACGGCTTTTCTAGTTTTGTCCTCACGCCATACTGTAATTTTCTATAGCTTTTTCATGTCTTTCTATGGTCCTACACATAGTGGTCAAGTGTACCCTCTAGAATTACAGTGCCTGCTGAGAGCCAGCTCTTTCCTTTACTAATTGTGTGCCCTTGGACAAGCTATTCAGTATCTCTATGCCTCAGTTTCTATATCTGGAAATTAAAGGAAATAATTGTACACCTCATAGGATTTGGGGGAGGATTAAATAAGTTTATACATCGGAAACACTTGTAAGGGTGTCTGGCACACAATAAGTACTATTATGTGTCTCTGACATTTCTACTGGGGTATCAAATTCTTGCTTCTTTTTGACTTTTTCTTATCACATTTCTTTTTTTTTTTTTCCCTCTGAGAGCACTTGCTCAACAAAAACATGTAAAAAGTGAGTCTTCAGGTTTTTGATTGTAGAACTCAATCTCTGCTTGATCATTTAAGAAAAGTCATTGATTGCTTTTGTTGTGCTATTGGTTGCTGTGTTTATCGCTTGCACTCTCTCAAACCTATGCACTCTGTGTTTACCAAGGCTGGCTTTCCTTTGGTGTCCACATATTTTTCATCAAAGTAATTATTTTTTCAACTACTGTGGCTACAGGCAGAGAAGTTTGCTGTTAGGTAGCACCCTCCCTTTTTTGAGTTTTGCAACAGACACAAGTCTCTCAATGCTGAGAAATGTGGGCACCTCCAATGGAACATCTCTAGGCTTCTTAGGAAGTTGTGGCTAAAGGCATTATTGTTTAATTACATCACACCCAGTATAACAGGATTATATTTGCTAAGTATAATGCTATATCTCCTCAATGGTTTGGGGATTTCTACAGTTCTCTCTTAATCATAAGATGATAGTTCTATGAACTGCCTTATCCAAAGTGCAATGGTGTCAATACTTGGAAAGTTGATAGCTCCCTTGTTAATGAACTAATTATGTTCTCTCTAAGGAACCAAAATGACTGAAAACCTTCTCGCAATTAGAACTAACATTTGGTACTATTTTTATGCTCAATTCTGTGAGTAGCATAAGAGAATCTTTGCAGTTATAAACGATGATATGCTGGAGCCAGCTCACATGCGAGATACATTTCTTTTCTAGATTGTGATATATAAAGGGTAAATATTTTCCTCATGAAGCAAATCTCGTGTCCATTTTATTGCATGTGTTTTCTATCTGTCACAGTTCTTCATTGCAAACAGGTACTGCTTCGAGCAGGTTTAAATGCCAAAGCAGTTTATGTACTGAATCAGAGTAACGTAGGAAAAACTGGAGAACCTAAACTTCGGAATCATTTGGATAAGGACATCATTGTCACTGCCACTGAACACTTATGTTTCTGACTTCACTGTAGACAGGGCCAGCCCTGGATAATGGGAGCCCCATGGGTTCTATGGCAACTGCTATTTCTTGAAATTAGACATTGCCTTTGCTGCTGACCCAGAGTTAATTCACCATCCTCCATGCTGTTTTTCATCCCAATATTTCAGTTCAAAGCCTAAGAGTCAAGGTTTGATTTGCTAAGTAAGAAAGGCTGAGAAAATAAATATCTGGTCTTTCCTGCTGCTGCAGTTGAAGGTGAACTTTGCCTAGCACCACATTTCATGAAGTAGGTAATTTTGCAAACATATGAAGGAGTTCAGAATAGGTTACCAAAGGTAATAAAATTTGGTTCAACTTCTGAGCAATATTTTGCTGATAAAATCAATGTTTAAAAACTTAGAGCAAGAGATTATCTGTACCCTCACATTCATTGCAGTATTATTCACAGTAGCCAAAGTTTGGAAACAACTTGTTTCCATTAACTGATAAATAGATAAAGAAAACATAGAATATATGAAATATGATTCAGCTGTAAAAACGAAGAACCATTTTTGACTGCATGATGAGCTTAGAGGACATTATGCTAAGTGAAATAAATCACATAAAGGCAAATAATGTATGACCTCACTTACATGTGAAATCCAAAAGAGTCAATATCATAGAAACAGAGAGTAGATTGGTGGTTGCTAGGCTTCTGGGGGTGCGGGGGGCAGGGGAAATGGGGAGATGCTGGTCAAAGTTTACAAACTTCTAGTTACAAGATGAATAAGTTCTGAGGATTTAATGTACAGCATGGTGACTGTAGTTAACAGTACTGTGCTGTATACTTGAAAATTAAAAAGTGGACCTTAAATGTTTCTACCACACACACACAAATGGTAGTTACATGAGGTGATGGATGTGTTAACTTATTAATGATAGTTTATTATGATTACTATAACAATTTTATTATGATAATCATTTCACAATGTATTCATATATCAAATCATTGCATTGTATACTTTAAAATTACACAATGATATATGTCAATTATATTTCCATAAAGCTGGAAAAAAACCCTTAGAGCAGTAATTTTTAATCTGGCTATAAAATAATACATTTTCTTTATTAAATATTCAAGCATCTAGTGATAACTACTTGTTAACATTTTGATGAGCATGCTTTTGGATATTTCTCTCCATGCTCATGTAATATGTAAACTTTATTACTAATCTAGCATCAGTTTTAGTTACAGAATCCTTTTTGAAGGCTGAATCTACCCTTTCCTCCGCAGTCATGTGCCATAAGAGAGACTGATATGACACTCAGCTTCAATTTGGGGTATGAATGATATGAAAGTGACCCCATCTACATTTCCAGGGAATCATCAAGGAAGGATGTATACAATATAATTTTTTAAAAGTCTGCTTACAATTCTAGGAAAGTTTCTCTTTGATTTTAAGATAGTGAGCCATTTGTAAACCAGTATAGATAGACACGAGAAAGATGAATGTAGCACTGATTGCAATTGGCAGCCATTCTACAACCAAAATAGAAAAGGTTCTAGAATGAATTTGACAAAGTAAAAGGGAAAATAAAATCACGATAAAAATCTGGGCCCATGAAAATGTTATTAAACTGCTGGATCAAACCAAAACTGAAAGTTTGGGACTTCCTTGTATACTATCAAATATAGTACCTTGTGGCATGATTTACTTTTAGTTAGATTCCCATCTGTTTGTCACTCAAAGAGCCTTAACAAATAGAGCAAACTAAAGTAAACATATAATATGCACAGAAAATCATACAGTAATATGTTTACAACATTCAAGCTTCTACCTCAGAAAAATACATAAGTGATAGATTGATTTACAAAAGCATAGTTCCAGTTTTTATGAATTTTAAGTAATGCATATTATGAGTATATGTTATTTTACTTTATTTTAGAATGTCCTTATTAATGATGTCTAGAAATATTTAGTTTTTTGTTTTATGTTGTTTTGTTACTATGACAACTGCTGTGATGGCAAAATCTTGGCATGCCCTTCCGTGCATTATCACTATTATTTTATTAACTCTGTGGAATAATTACTAGAAGTATGACATGTGGGTCAACTGATACGTATTTTTTAAATAGTCAGATTTATAGCAATAGTGGTCTCCAGAAATTTATAATGACTCATATTCATGTGTGTATAAAAATATTTATTTCTCCACATGCTCATTTAGACTTGGGACTGAAAATTTTGTTAATCATTCCAGTCTAAATGGAGAAAAACTTTACACCTTTTTTTTTTTTCAGTTTTTAATTTCTTTCATTGCCAACACAAGCCAATGTGATTTTTTTACATTTGTTTACCATCATTACTTATCTTATAAAATGCTTGTTTATACATTTTACCCACTTATTTTGGGGGATAGTCATCTTTTTTTCTTGTTGATCTGGAAGTGCTCAATGTATTAGTTATATTAACACTGTATTTCAGGACTTGAAAACATTCTTTTACGTACAATTGTGTTTATTGCTGCTTTATATTAATTTTGTTGTAGCCAAACCTATTAATCTTCCTTTTACTGTCTTTAAATTAATTTTTAAAATGTTATACAATTTTAAACAACTTTTTTAAAGGTTACAGTCCATTTGCAGTTATTTCAAAATATTGGCTGTATTCCCTGTGCTATAGAATACATCCTTATAGCCTGTCTTCCACCTATTTGTTTGTAACTCCCACTCCCCGACTCCTATATTGTCCCTCTCCCCGCCACAACTGGTAACCACTACTTCGTTCTCTATATCTGTGAGTCTGCTTCTTTTTTTGTTGTTGTTATATTCGTTAGTTTGTTGTATTTTTTAGATTCCACGTGTAAGTGGTATCATACAGTATTTGTCTTTCTCTGACTTATTTCACTTAGCATAAAACCTCCTAAAGTTTTTAGTTATAGGCATGCTTAGTTTATTAAATTTTAGTGTATGATTTTCCTCCTCTAAATTGTGATTCTCAGCTATTTTCAATCCATTGGCATTTAAAAGGAACTGAAAATTCTCTATCATCCCAATGCAAATCAAATGAACACTGAAAAAGTAAATGTTAATCACTAGAACTAAACAGGACATACTGTTATTGTGTTTTATAGTGTTGTATCTCACATTTATAAAATCATGATTAATTCATGCCATAATTAAGAAAACAGTTTTCATCTTGGTTTTTGATTTGTAGTGTTTTAAGTATCTTGATATTTTTAATTCATCTTAAAATGTATACATTTTATTGTGGGTAAACATGGAATATGTTTATGATCGTGGAAAGATAAGACTATTCATATGTACCATACATAAAATATGTTTAAAGTAAATAATTTGCAAATCACAAATCAGAATAACATAATATCATCTTCATTTTTGTTTGAAGGTCTTAAATGCATATTCTGTTATATTTGTGTATTGCCTTAACAAAATTCTTACTAGGTACATATGTTTCTGTCTCTTAAAGAAATATTTGCCACAGGTTTATATGATTAATATCACAGTCTTGATAGGGATAAAATTGTATTAATATAAAAGATCTGATGTGAGCTTTCAAATATCATTTGTAGTTACATGTAATTTTCTTGCAATAAAACAATTAAAAAGGAATTTATTCAAGATTATTTAAATCTATTTAAAATAATCATTTGACATTTTCTCAATTACCTGTTTATCTCCAATGTATAGGGTGTGTTTAATAATTATTTGTTAAATAAATTAAAGTGAATCTTCTAGGTAACTGATTAAAATGGAAATAATATGACATTAATCTAACAAATTTACTCTAAGCAACAACTATTTTTTAAACACTAATTATATGGGCTCATTGGGGTTGTTGAATCACTGTGAATGAGATGTCAAAAATAAGCTGGTAGTTGTCCTAATTTCAAGATCTCCTATAACATAGGCTCCTTAAGGCCTCTTTCCTCATATATACATATACACACTATATTATATACACTTTTTTTTATCCCTTTGGTTCATTTATTTTTAGAAGTTACAGTGCTGATACCTGTTCTACTTGCAACTTTTATTCTCTCGTACCCTATTCTCTACTGAACCCTATTATTATCTCTTACATCACTTTCAAACTTCATTTTCTACTACTTCTCACTTCTTTCATTAGGGCAACTATCTATGTATCCCACATACTTAACTATCTTTTATTTGCTGAGTACTGTTTTATTTTCATGAGATCAACCATAAAGATGGGACTTGTAGTTCAGCTATGACATGTAAAGAGCTTACAAGTCCCATGGGCACAAGATAAAAAGCTGGCCAAACTGAAAATCATTGTTTTTCTTAGACTCATCAGAAAATTGAAGTTACAAGGTAAATCACCACCTCAAAATCTGGCGAGATGGGCTACTGTAGAGAAACAGCTAATGTGGAGCAGAAGCTGCCAGAGCCGTAAACTGGTAGAACATGTAGATGATCATGTTGATTAATTGCTGGAGGCCAAGTGTGGACTCTTGAGAATGAGAAACTCTTGGAGGGATGCAGTCTCATAGGGGCTGTCATACTTTTTGGAGTTTTAACTTCAGGAACCCACAAGTTTCTCATACTGAGGAGCTAAGAAAATTCACCTCCTATCTTCAACGCAAGATAAAATAGCTGTTGTGAAATGTGCCTTGTGTGCAGTCCATAAAAGGCCTCCTCTTCAGGGAAAAAGCTTTACCAAAGCCTTATCCCATATAGATAGAGGCATAATTACTTAACATAAGCACTCACTAGCCTTAATATCTCACATAAGGGTGAGAGGAAAACAAAAAAGATAAGAAACATTTGTTTTTTATTTTTTGTAAGAAACACTTGTGAAGGTCACAGTCTAGCTACCCAGGCCCATTAAAAGACTAAGATTTAATCAAAAGATAATAGAATTTAAGTGAAGTAAGCCAGAAAGAGAAAGAAAAATACCATATGATATCACTCATATGTAGAATCTTAAAAAAAGAAAAAAGAAGACACTAATGAACTCATCTACAAAACAGAAACAGACTCGCAGACATAGTAAACAATCTTATGGTTACAGGAAGGAAAGAGGGTAGGAAGGGATAAATTTGGGAGTTCGAGATTTGCAAATATTAACTACTATATATAAAAATAGATAAAATACACTTTCTTCTGTATAGCATAGGGAACTATATCCAATATCTTATAATAACCTTTAATGAAAAAGAATATGAAAATGAATATATGTATGCATATGTATGACTGAGACATTATGCTGTACACCAGAGACTAACTGATTGTAACTGACTATAGTTCAATTAAAAAAAAAAGGAATAAAAGAATAATTAGCTTCCCAATTCCCTACCACCACTTCAACAGGGCTTTAAATATAATAACAGAATTATAACTGGAAATGATGAAGGCACAAACTATCTTTAGGAAGAAGGTCTTAGAGAAACACGAAGACAGCAAGGAAGACAAAAATTTGAAGCCCCTGACACCTCCTGTTACAGCAAACATTAAACATAACTCAACTCCTAACCAGATTCATATAAAACTCACACTAAATGTCTATTTACCTCAGTTCCTATTGCTTGCTATGTCATGTCCAGCTCTCAACCAAAAATTACATGCCCTGAAAAATGTCAGGAAAAAGCAAAGCCTGAAGACACAAAGTGAGCATCAGAACTGGATTCAGATATGACACAAATTTTGGAATTATCAGACAGTGTCAAATAACTGTTACTATATTAAGAACTCTAAATGTAAGAGGTAGTCAATTTTCAAGTACGTATGTGTCATGTAAACAGAGAGATGGAAACTCTAAGGATCAAAATGAAATGATAAAAAAATCAAACCCACTGTAATGATGAATCTATATGAGTCAATAAGATATTTGAGGCAAGTTCATATACTCCTATTTGTCAAATAAGTGAGATTTTTGGTATAAAAATGCTTTTATATTCTTCAAGACATTATTTAAAGCTTTTATAATATCAAAATCAGGAGGTTTTTCCATCATGTTCACACACTGGTACTCACACCAGTGATTTTAGCTGCCTAAGATGTTGTAGCTTTGCAGTAACAAATTATGCACTCTGCTACAGTTACAAAAATACATCAAATACATATCATTTGTGTGTCTCTGTATAAAATAGAGAAGGCAAAAATTATAAAATTGGGTTTTTAGGCTTTATGGCATACAAATTAGGAAAAAAACAAAACATGAAACTTTCAGGAACCAAACCACAAACTATAAAGATTTCCTCTAATAGGTGAGGTATGTATTTCAAGTAATCTCATACTCTGCAAAATATATATATATATAAAAATATATTGTTTTACAAAATTATATAAAATAAATTTATTATTTTTAATAATAAAAATATTTTTAGCTTTGAATTATGTATGCTGCCTTTTTGCCTGCCAAATATAACTCATTTGGATAAAATATAAGTTATGAATAAATAAGAAGTTCTACAGTAGAAAATTCTTAGGCATTTCAGAAGATAATGCAATACCAAATATTTTTAATCAATTAATTTAATTCACCCATCAGTTTACTAGTTTACTAATAATTTATTCTCTTATTTAGCAAAAATGTATTATTGAAACATGACTATAACAGGGCACTACACACAAACTGAATGAAATATAACCCTTGTGCTTGTGTTTAGAGACTCAGTAGAAACTTTACATAACTCAAGTTTCTTATTTATAGAAATCAACTCTAATTAACCTAGCAGTAATGAATTTCATATAAAACATAGCTCAAATATCAGCATAGCTCAAGCAATGATTGGGAAATGAACAGGAACAAAATGCAGCCAGATAGCCTGATCCACAAACAAATCATGATAAAATAAATGTCAGGTTGGAATGTTGTCATCACTGCTGCTGGTGAGGGAGGACCACTGTTGGCATTATTTCCACAGAACCCGGATTTTTTCTCTCCCTAGTTATAGTTACCCTGAAGAATGTCTCTTCGCCCCATTGAGAAAAGGCTAAAAGGAAAACCAAAGTCCACATATCAGAAATTATTATAGGAGTGTTTCACAGGGTATAATCTCCCTTCCATTCAGTGAATTCTGAGTCTTTGAATTCACACATTTCTGGGAAATGAGTTTGGCACTATGACTCAAAATTTGTTTACAGATTCTTGTTTTACATATATAAACACACTGAAACACACACACACACATAAACTCACACACACATATATACGTACATACACACATACACATATGCATATACATATGTACAAATACACATACAAATGTATTTTTCAGTTTTGCAACCAAAAATTAATGTGTAGTTAAAATGAAGACGACCTCTGGGAGGCTGCCTAGTATTTTAGTCCTCAGGGTCAAGAACAATTAGAATGAACTTATAAAAACCCCTTAGGACAGACCATTTTGCTGACTCTGCCAGCTCTGCAATTTATCCTGGCAACCACATCCACTTTGCCCCTCATGCTATATGTCACTATTTGATCTTTACCTCTTTTGGGGTCCTCTAATTCCCTTGATTGCAGTTGAAGTGAATCCATTTCAACTACAGAAACTTCTATCATCATCTATAGTCTATACAAAATTGCCACAAAATCACTTGTCAAAGATAATGACATGACTCCGCAAATTTTACACCTTGCCCTTGGAGGGATTGTCCTCTGGGCCTTGCCAGGGGATATTTAGGAAGAGTGTGGGCCATGTTAAATTCACTCCAGCATTTTCCTTTCTGTCAAAATTGTTTCAATTTATTTCTCAACATAGTACTTGGATTTGTTGGCATTTTCATTAAATTGATCATTGGCTATCAGTGCCACCTGATCAATGTTGTGGCCCACTCACAGCTGTTTATGCTACCATAGTGAATCTAGAAACTCTAGCAGATAGACTGGTGTTAATTCAGCCAACTGTGTAACTGTGTACTCAGAATACCCCCATCTCTAGTCCCCAGATTTTCTATAATATAAATACTAATGTAAATTGCTAAAATTAAACACTGAAAATCCTTTTCTATAATTCCTCTTTTCAAAGTTGTCTTTAATTGACAATCCCTAGAGAATTGTAAGCTGTTACCTAATTCAATGTTTCTCAACATTGGCTAAGTTTCCATCTTATCCAATCAGTGGGGGAGACTGAAGATCCTTAATGTCCAGGCCATTCCCTAATTACTTGTATTGGTATTCCTGGGGAGGAACTCTGGCATCAGGACTTTTTATAGCTCCCTGGGCAATTTCAATTCACAAAGTTGAGAAATTTTGCTTTTAGACTAAAGACAGCAATAGATGAGGAATGTGGTAGGCTAAATGTTGGTCCTCCAAAAGATATGTCCAGATTCTAATCCAGAACCTGTATCTATTATCTTATTATAGCAGAAAGAGTGAATATTACCTTGTATGGCAAAAGATGTGATTAAATTAAGAATCTTGAGAGGATGGGCTTTCCGGAGATTATCTAGGTGGATCCTAAATGCAACCACATTATCCATGTAAAAGAAAAGAGGAAGGAGTTTGGGGACAGACTCACAAAATAAAGGACATTTACAGAGGAAAAGATGATACAAAGATGGAGGCAGAGATTGGAGTGATGCAGCCAGAAGCCAAGGAATGCCAGTGATGCCTGGCTGCACCCTAAATCTAAGAAGCATGGAATCGATTCTCCCTTGGAGCCCTTGCAGCAAGTGTGGCCCTGCTAACATCCTGATTTCAGAATTCTGGCTTACAGATCTGCAAGAGAATAAGTTTATGTTGTTTTAAGCTGCCAAATTGGTGGTTATTTGGTAAGGCAGCCACATGAAAACTAAGGCAAGGAAGAATAAAAAGTAATTTTCTTTTTCAGGGAAATTTCTACATCTTTAAGGCAAGGCAGATATAACCTTATCAGATAATGGCTAATAGGAAACACACATAGCACATACTGGTATTTAGTACTGCCTTGTGCATTTGCCTTGAAAACAAACAAGGACACACTCACCAACAGCAGAAGAGAGTATATATATATATATATACATACACACACATACATACATATACATACACACACACATACTCAGGGCTTAGGGACACTGACCCTCAGTGCAGTCAAAAATCTGTGTATAAATTTACAGTTGTCTCTCTGTATCTGCATTTCCGCTTCTGGGGATTCAAACAACTGAGGACCATGTAGTACTGTAGTATGTGTCTACTGAAAAAAAAATTCACATGTAAGTGGACCCATACAATTCAAACCTGTGTTGTTCAAGAGGCAACTGTATGCACATGTGTAGGTAGAGAACCGGCAGAATGAGCATCTCTCTGTCTTTTTACTATTTGCACAGAGGTGTATTTTGGCCTAGGAACAGCTGGCTGAACCGTGGGAGGGCCTCCAGAAGACAGACTCTAAACATGATAAAGGAGCTAAGAACATACAGCCAACCATGTAGTAACTGACACTTCCTGGCACAGGAAATAATCCTTAGGAGCTTCAGGACATCAACTGGAGAGTTTACATATCAGTGTTGATGCTGTCAGTCAGAGGCCCTGTCAAACTACTCTTTTGCTCAATGAACAAAAGAGGGAAGAAAAGAAGCCTTCTCAGGCTCCAGGGTTTCTCTCTTCTTAGCACTTCGTATATTTGAAACATTTAATTCTCTCAAGAACCCTGTTTCACAGGTATTATCATCCCCATATACGTATTGGGAAATTAGGTTCAGAAGAGTTATTTAATTTGCTCAATTAAATGTCAACGACAAAACTGAGATCTGTGCTGTTAACCACATACCTACACTGCAGCAGTGGGGACCCTGAGGTTTCAATGCGTCAGATGTGGTGAGCCAGGGTCACCTTCTCGGGCATGTGATCCATGCAGGGCCTTGAACTTAAAAGGGTCCTATGATTGCTTTAATTCATCTTAATTTGTGAACATAGGGCTATACAGCTTGCACTGGGCCCTCCAAATTACGTAGCCAATCCCGCTGTAAGCTTTTGGAATTCCCCTGAATAGTTTAATTCTATTCTCAGGTTTCCATTTCTTACTAAACAAAGTGCTTATGTGCACATAGTATCTAGTAATTGATTTTGAAAATCTACATTTCAGAGTTTCTAAATGCATATTTTAACATCATTTTTAAACATTACTGATTTCTGGATACACCTTTAAAATTGGCATCTTACATTCCCTGTTGGTCAGGTGGCAGTCCGGATTCAGTAGCTATTACCTACACCTGTGTAAAGATAAGCACTGTTTTCTATATTATCAAGCCAAGTTATCTACATAGTCAGAACAACACCTGTTGTGTTTGACACTCAAAATGTCTTCAAAGAGACTGTCATCTTTTAAAAAACCTCTTTGAATTCTCTCCAGTCTGTTAAAAAGTAGACTTTACTTGACCTCACTGCAGTAAGGGAAAACATCACCTTGACAGAGTCTTTGAACTATCTCAGAAGGAGGAAGTCAGAACCGGGATATATATAAGGGTTTGGGGGAATCTGAGCTCAAGTGGTTTATGATGGGTCTTTTAAGGCAGAAAACAGATGGGACTTAGCCAAAGTGTGCGAGGCTTTTGTCCCATTCATACTGGGTTCAGAAATTTCCTGAAGCAACGTGCAAAGTCATTTGTGGGTTTACAAACTTATCTTTACTGAAACAAGCTACAATATCATGGGATACAGGTTATCTTAATTTGTTTTTAAAATTGAAGTTTACTGTTCATGGAAAGTGTATATTTTAAACTAATGGGGGCTTCACTACAATTCCACATTAGGGAAAGAGCAAAAGGCAAATGCTTGACATCACTACTACTTGCTACTCAGGTACTGGCATTGTCTGGAATTTGTAGCAAATGCAGGGTCTTAGTTTCCATTCCTCCACCTCCAAATCTACATTTTTAACAAGATTATCACTGTATTAGTCTAGATTCTCCGGAGAAACAGATCAATTACATATATATACATACACATAACTTGCTATATATTATATATAGGATTTATTATGAGGAATCAGCTCATGCAGTTAGGGAGGCTAAAATGTCCGAAGATCTGCATTTAACATGTGGAAGATTCAGGCAAGCTGATGGTATAGTTCCAGTCAGAATCTAAGTCCAAATGCAGATGACAGATGTCGCAGCCCTCAGACAATCAATTAAGCAGAAAGAGTGAATTCTCTCTTACCCTCATTTTTGTCTTATTCAGGTCTTCAACAGACTGAATGAGGTACAGCCCTGTAATACTGCAGGGGGCAATCTGCTTTACTGTCTACAAATTCAAATGTTAATCTCATCCATAAACACCCTCATAGACACACCTAGAATGTCTAACCAAATATCTGGGCACCTCATGGCCCAGTTAAGTTGGCACATAAAATTAACCACCACACTCACGATGTATATGCACATAAGAAATCCTGGTTTCAGGTACCACTGAAATGAGGCAGCCTACGAGTAGAAAAAGCTGTGTTAACTTTTAGACACCAAATTGGGCGCAACAGCATAGTCTTTCAAACTAAATATAATGCAGCTGGAGGAAAGAGAAATTGCCAACTTCTTTGGAAGAGAGGAATTAAATTTTAAAGAACCAAGAAGTTAGTGAGATATATTCAAGTTTCAGGCCAAACCATTGTTCAATTGTTGACACTCAATTTGTCAGAAAATTTGCATTTTGGACAGAGCTGTTTAACTTCCATGTGATTCAACTGAGCGAATGCGAAGAGTTTAGTAAATTTAGAATGGACTTGAATTAAAACTTGAAGGAGAGTGTCAGAAGCTTGGAAGAATACCCCAGAGCCTATAATAGAACGATTTTTAAAAAGAAATGCTGCTGCACCGTTAACAGTCTTGGGGACACAGGGAAAATATTGCATGGAAAAATCTATATATCAATGACTCCAAATTAAAGAGATTCAAAAATTCAGACACTGAATTTAAAGACACTTAGTAATACCTTAATTAGTTTATTCCTTTACAGTTTCCATTATGGATTATAAGAATGATTAATACATGTTTAAAAAATACATATCAAAACTTGGTCTTAGTTTAGTTTGGGAGGTTTTGTGTGCTTGTTTTTAGTTATAAATCTTTATTGCAGCTTCTCACAGCAGAACTGAGTTTGCAGCTCATCTTGGTTTCCTCAGAGTGGGGCCCCAGGGGTCAGGGCACAGGAAAGGAAACAAGCCACTGCCAGGGAGGGTGGCCACCACTGGAGGAGACAAAACGTTCACAAATTCTCTTGTGCCACACTGCAGGGGACCAGGGTCTCTGGCCATGAGGTTCCTGAGGGAGAACACGTGGCGTCGAGGGGAGGTGGGGGAGAGAGGGGAAACGGGCTGAACGCACCAGCTTCCACCACTTGAAGGTGATGGGCTCTGCGCACACGCTGGTGCGCAGTGCACCTCCCCACGCCCAACCGGATATCGCCGGTGCGCAGGGCACCTCCCCACGCCAAACCAGGTAGGCGTAGATAGAAGTTGTCCGCAAAGGCGCAGGGGAAGCCCAGCGGCTCCAGCAGCTCCGGCAGAGGCCAAACCTTCTCCAGACAGCAATGGCGCTTGATGATGGGCCTGAGAGCTCGGGCAGGTCTAAGTGCTTCCCCAGCACCAGCAGTTTGCCATGTTTGGGAAAAAGGCTTCGGCTTTGAGGGTCCGTCTGAAGCGCCCACGAACGTGAAAAGCTGCAGGGTGCTGATGATGTTCCGCTCTGTCAGGACCAGCTCTCGCTTCAGCACCTCTGGGTTCCGGTCGATGCAGCTCTCCGCCTATGAATCATGACAGAATTTCCATTGTTTTCTGCTTTTTTTTTTTTTTTTTTTTTTCCTTTCTTCTTCACTCCTTCGAAAAGTTCCTGCAGCAGTTAGTCAGGAGCAGCTGGAAGCCCTTCTTTGGCTGGGGAACTCGTGCTCCTGGCCCATAAACAGCCAGTTGGAGTAGCGTTTCACAAGGGCCTGCACCTGCTCGGCCTCGAGGAAATCCCGCAGAGCGTGGTGCGTCTCCAGCTCCCATTGCGGGGGTAACTGCTGTTCTCAGAGAGAATCTTGCCACCCAGCAACTCTTTCCTCTCCCAGCCTGTGACCAGGAGGCTCATTTCCAGGTTCCAAAGGAGTTGAGGTCAGTAACTTTCGTTTCTTTTTTCACAGTGGTGTCTAAAATAATGATATGTTACTTTTATAGTTACTAGCATCTTCAGTTTGATGAAATACAGCAGTAATTCAGCAGGTCATAGGATCAAAATTTTCATTTGCTTTTTTCCCCCCCGAGGCTGCAGGAGATAAGATATTCTTTAGCAAAGTCACAGATAGTTCCTGGGTTGATGAATAATATAATAATATAAGGATTTTAGCATGTTATTTTCTCCCTCTATGCTGTCTGTGTCTTTGGTGGCAGCCAATCCACCCTGCAGTTACTAAATTTCTTCTGTCCTTTTCCCTATGGTAGGGAGTAGCCAACTAAAATCCTGAAGACTTCAAAGAGCACCTCCTTCTGGTAGATGCTCTGTATCAATTTAGTTACCTCTTTCATTAGCACATGTCTGACTGCCAGATTCTAATACTAAAACTAAATTTGTAGTGCATTCAGCCTGAATTAAGCCAAATACTCAATCTCCAATTGTTCCTACTTCCTGAGAATCTCATGCTGGAAACCTGTACCCAGTTAGAAGTATTTGTATCAGTCAGAGATGTTGGTTGAATGTGTCAGAAATCGACTACAGTTAAGTGCACAAAATATAAACTTAGAAATATATTGCCTAGCCAACATGATGGTTCCGAGTGCCATTATTAACTGATTTCGCAGTCCCAGACGGTATATCGAATGAGTACATCTTAGGTCAAATATCCATATTCTACATGTTGTCAAAAGAACAAAGAAATCTAGCATCTGAACCATGTGGCTTTGGCAGTAGAAAACAGAACAATTCCCCATAAAACTACACAATGATATATTATTTAAATGTGGAAATGTGTTTGAGATGCCACTCTGGAGGGAGGATTCGTTGTGTCTTCAAATTTACCTAAGGATTTTCTCAGGTATGTGTTAGGGATGAGGCAGGAGATAAAAGAGTTATTCCAGGCTGTGGGAACAAAGCACCAGGGTGCACACATGTCAGAATGGTAGTCTAGGATTCTAGTTTAAGATGACAACTACCAACATTCATTTCGTCTTCTGTAAAAAGTCCTGTTGAAGTGACAGAAAAAAAAAGTGGTACAAATTAATAAATACATGATTCTACCGGGATAGAAAAAGGAGAAACAGTGGGAGACCTTTTTTTTTTTTTTTTTTTTTTTAAATTTTGGGAGGCAGAAATCCCACTGACCAATGAAAGTGGAGAAAGAATGTGAGGGTATATTTGGTATGGAAAGCAAGATGTGTTGTGTGACAGAAATGCAGGCGATTGAACAAAAGACTGTATGGTGAACAGCAGAGCTAGATCTTTCACCCTTTCCACATTTTCAGGAAAATAGGTTGACTGGAAGCACCAGTGTTAGGCCCCAGGTTAAGACCATAAAAGGGCATAAGTTGTCTGGGAAGGGCTTGGGCTCTGTGGAATTGGTTCCTCAGAGAAAAGGCCCACTTACTTGGCACTGAATGGTTTCATTTTCAAAATCACTGATCTACTAAGTTAGCTGCTTTCTTCATTAAATAGAATTCTCCATCATCTCTTCCATTTGGGGGAAACATCTCTTAAAGAAACAGAACTACACAGCTGGTGAAGAAACCCATGCTATCAATCCATATTAGTAAAATTTTATTTACAAATTCAGAACATACCCAAGGGGAATTTGAGAGCTATTGACTCAAAAGAGGAAAAAAAATTTATGGGAGTAAAAAAAGTTTTAATATTTTGATATTTGTGTATCTCTGGTCCTCACTGCCTTAGTAAAAGTGTGTGTAAAGTGTTGTGTGTAAAGTATGTGATGTTTAAGCCTCCTTTGTTTAATAAAGAAAAGAGAGACACATCTTCCCCACTCTGTCCTCCTTAGGGTGTCTTCTTCAGAACACAGGACTTTTTAATTTTACAAGGCAAGGTCCTGGGCCTTCTGATTCATGCAACTGTAAATGCAACCTTCCAAGGTTATAAGTTGGAAGGCCCTGGGATTGGAGGCAATCACAAGGTGTATTTTCTTGCCTTTCAAGGCACGAGAAAAGTTTTTATTTTTTTCTTTTACTTTTTTTGTATAAATTACATGAAATTCTGTCCAGACCCTGTAACCATTCTTGTTTTACCTTACATGCGTGCAATTTGTTAATACTTAGCCAATTATGTAATTGTTCTCTGCCCCTTCTGTATTGGTAAGGAGGGGACTTTTGTTGACAGGACTATTTATTTTCTTGACAATGTATGTGTGAGATTGGCTCTAACCATTCAGACTGCTGTTTCTGGAAGCCGAACCTTCACCTCTCATCCATATCTAAAAATTTTTGTACTAAAATATAGGATGAGTATAGGGAGACTTGCACTAAAACAAAAAACAAATGATGTAATTCAGAGTAGCATTTCAGCACATTGTGTGAAATAGTTGAGGCAGAGATGATTTCTACAAAGTTCCTCAAACCGTATGTAAACCTGAAATTATGCAATTTCTAGTCAATTCACTGTATGTTCGCCTTTGTCTGTTTTACTATTTCCTGTGGCACACCATTATTAGCTATGAGAATTGAGAGTAGAAATGAGTTTGTTAATCTGATAGCTTGTTTTGATCTGGCTTCCTTTTTTTCCCCAGTTGAAAATATATTCAAAGGCTCAAGTGGTGAATCATATTTGTGTCTGTAATATAGATTTAAATATGCTTAATTCTTCTCATCTGTCTGAAATGTTTTTTACATAATATTTAAATAATATTTAAGTTGTGATCTGTGTTTAGAAATCATGTGATTGCACCATTAGATTCTATTTTTAACCTTCTATCTAGAACATAAAGTTCTACTGCAATTATTACATAGGGGCTACTTTCACTGTAATTCCAAATTGTCATGGGTCCATTGGGAAAGCTTAAGATGTGTGTAATGGTGATGTGAGTTTTATTGGGCTTCCTTCCTCAAGAAATAGCCATACTAATTATTTTCAGTGGAGTGTGTTTGCCAGTTGGATTATCCTGCGGCTCCTTCTGTGTGAATGTACTCTCTGGCTAGATGCTATATTGTGTGAAACTTCATGCCTGTTTATCAGGCATTTTGTAAGTCCCTAGACAGTGGTTGGTGCTGGCTAGGGCTCTTGTGGGTAAGAAAAATAATTCTGGTAACCAGAATAGACGTCAATTCCTTTGGGAATGACTTGTTACCCCTGGTAACAACAGATAGTTTGTTTTTCCAAGGAAACGTGCATTATGGGTGCTTCAGAATTGGTACTTCTTTGACACATTAAACATTTTGAGAAAGCAGGAGGTAGATTGTGAGAATCCATGCTCTTAGACTTCTTTGTGGTCTCCATTTCTAACCCAATGATTACTGCATTCCTGTACGTGCCCTGCCAGGTCTGGCAGAGCTGATAACAAAGACTGTTTAATATCAACTGGCTGAGTAATTTTGTCTACTTGATTGTTCAGTGCTCTGTCCATAGTGTTCACTGGTGGGCATTTATATTTGACATGAAAAATTTTACAGTTGATGCCATTTGCATCTGTCTGTCTGCATGCCTCTCTCCTAGACTTTTTTTTTTTATCTGATAATCCAATTTTTTAACTGTTAGGCCACTCACCATTGCCCATAATTCCACAAATTCTCATCTCTGACTACATTTCCTTTCCCATAAAGTCAGTGAATAGTTACAATAGTAAAAGATCTGTCCATTGGGAAGATTTTCACTCACTGTCATTCAGAGATACCTCCAAGTATGGCTGGAGTATAGCCTCTATTCATTTTTTATTTGCTTTATGTACTGGGCCAATCTATCCCTAAACCATGCTTTTTTTTTTTTTTTTTTTAATATTCCCTCCAAACACCATAGATAACATGATGAGGGAGGGATGAAAATAGGGTGGATGACATGGGAATCTAGGCTGTGTACTTATGCAATTTACTTATAGTATTTACTTCTAGTCCTGCTCAGGTTCAATCCTTGACATACCATTTCTATCCTACAATGAGCTATTACTGGATCTACCCAATTAGATGATGACTTTATGGATTGTCAGAATGAACATATACCCATTGGGGATCTTCTTGAACCCTACTTATCAATCTGGCAGCCAGGAAAAAAGATGGGGACAGCTCTTGAAGGGGCATTGGTTGCCTTGCAGGGAAGAGGCCTTTGCAGGTTATTCCTGTATCAAGGAGCCGAAAGTGAGCTCCCTCTGAAGACTTGGGGGTTCAGTTAAAATCTTCAGAGGAATCCACACAGGTATTCCCTTTTGAAGCTTCATCAACTCAGGTTTTCTCAACCAGGGCCCTAAACACAGCATAACAGACATGCCTAGCCTGAGTATTTGATAGTATTTATAGCTCAGTGATCTTAATAATACCCTGTGTCTGTTCCTCAGTTGCTCCTAATTCACTGAGAGAGCTAAGGGCCTCTTTGTAAGTTAGAGTGGAGGTTCTCTGACTCACACCCTTAGCCACATCTTGTTTATCATCATCCTTCTTCAGGGTATCAGTGTAACTTCCATTCCATTACCCTTGTATGTATTGTTCTTCGTGAACTTTTCAAAGACCTTGTTCATTACAGTGGACAAGGCATTCCCTTCCATCTTTGTACCACTACCGTCTTCCCCTGTTGTTCCAAGAAGCTGAGGCAGTTCCTGATGGCACTTACAGTAGGAAGCAATCAGATGGGAATCCACCTTATATGAGTTTCTCTCTTGAAAGGAGATATGAGCAACTTTGCCCATGACTGCAACAGTTTATAAACTGTATATTATGTGCTTCCTATAACATGATAAATTTATATGATAAAATAGCATGAGAATATGTTTATTCAACATTTAATAAGTTTTTCATTAAGAACCCCACTATGTGAAAATTGTTTAATATATGATCTCTATACTCAATTTATCCTCAAGATGGAATTTGTGATATATGAGTAGCTATACTTAGTGATAAGTATAATGCTCATGATAAATTTCTTAGGAAACAAGCAAATCCCATGTTTAGAGATTGGTAAAGTTAAAAGTCAGTGCACTTGAAGAGAACTGTAAGAAGGCAGGATAGAGGTTCCATTTAGGCTTGAAATTCAAATGACAGCAAAGTTGGGAAACATTCCATAGAGGAGAAAAAAGATGAGGAAATTAAGTGCAGATGAAGGAAAGTACAGGGTGCTTTCAGGGAAGGAGAGTAAGCACTTTAACTGGGTGCAGCATACATAGTACAAAAGGGAGTGCTGCACGTGTCTGGGCTGTGGCAGATCGTAGAGGGCCGTAAGTCTTGAGTGAACACCAACCCAGGGCAGCTGTGGAGCTGCAGTTTTGGCCTAGGCAGCTGGCCTAGGTAGTCACTGAAATTTCCTGATTTCATTAAGGTTTACCAACACTTCATCAGCATGGAATCCATGGAGGCATAATGTCCTTTGATGCTTGTTTTATTTTGTTGAAGAACTTGCTAACATTTTGTAGGTGAGTGGATAATAAAACAAACAGAATAAGTTTACCTTCCTAAAAAGAACCTCATCCTTTATATAAGCCCTCTCCCTTCATGAATAAGGACACAATAGACTTCATAATTGGTTCCTTCCTGTAAGTTTTGTCATGTCATTGATGAAGTGTTAAACAAATTCAACATAATGGGAAAGGAAAGGCAAAGGTAAATTTCAGAGATATTAAGAACACATAAATGACAAGTATTTGGATATAATGGGATATATGAAATTAAGGAGAGAGTGCAGTTAAAGACGAAGAGTTTGGTGAAAAAAAATAAACAGAGATAATGAACAACTGAGTGAAACAATGCCACAAATGCAATCCAGCACTAAAGCCTAGTGATTTAAGTTTGTGAGTTTGGTGAAATAAAAATATACTGTGATTGTATTAAATTACTGTTTGCTTTCTGAAAAATATTAGTCTTTTCAGCAAAGGTTAATGGAAAATCTATTTAAAAAATCAAATGCTCATCAAGTAAGAGTTCATGAGTACAGTATATAATCCAACTTAATGTGTCCACTATTTTTCAAAGATAATAGGAGCTAATAAGAATCCCTTAGCTTAAAATGAGATTACTTCTATTGAACATGATGCTGGAAGTAAGGATTTGTTAGAATAAGTATAAGTTAATGCTCCATGTTTAATTACTATCTCATAATATTCCATTTATTATGATATTAATAACATGAAACTATATGCAGGTTATCTTCACATGTACGTGTACCTACTTCAGGTCAATTTGAAATTAATATCAAGTACTGAATATTTTTAAAGTTTAAATGTGAATTATGTTTGACATTGTGGCCATTTACAGCAACAATAAAAATTTCCCTTAAAAATACCAATACCAAAATCAATCATTTATATGTCTTCAGTTTCTTAGGAAGCAAGATGTTAGTAGGCCCTAATAAAAACACATCTTGACTTTATCTAAAAAGTGGATATAGATGCTTTCTGTTGCACCTTCCCCTCACATGTATTACCTAAGTGCGTTTATAAGAATTTTCAGCTTGAATTTTACTTGGTTAGCTATACAAATGTTGAAAATTTCATACTTAATGAAAATAATTTGTTATCAAACCCACTTATTCACATGTATCTACTGACTTGGTATATTTCAGAATTATACTTATTTTTAAGTTTGTACCTTTTGACCACTCTCACCCATTTGGCCCACCCCACACCCCTACCTCTGGCAATGACCAATGTATTCGTTACATCCATGAATTCAGTTTTTTAGGTTCCACATAAAAGTGAGATCATATGGTATTTGTCTTTCTCTGACTTATTTCACTTAGTATTATAAATACCCTCAAGTTCCATCCAAATTGTCACAAATGGCAAGATTTCCCTTTTTATGGAAGGATAAATTCCAGTATATATATGTATATGTGTATATATGTATATATACACATACAGTTGACCCTTGAGCAATGTAGGTTTGAACTATGAACTGCAAGGGTCAACTTATATGCAGATTTTTTTCAATAAATATGTACTACAGTACTAAACAATTGGTGGTTGGTTCAATCTGAGGATGTAGAACTACAGATAGGGAGTCCTGACTATAAAGATATACTCAGATTTTTGACTGTATGAAGGGTCAGCACCCTTAACCCTAGTGTTGTTCAAGGGTTATCTATCTATCTATATAACATGAAATCACATTTTCTTCATCTATCCACAGACATGTAAGTTGCTTCCATGTCTTGGCTATTGTAAATAATGCTGCAGTGAAAAGCGTGTTCAGGTATCTTTTGGAGTTAGTGTTTTGTATCCTTTGCATAAATAGCACAGAATTTTTTGAGGAACCTCCATATTTTCAATAGTGACTGCACCCATTTAAGTTCTCAACAACAGTGAACCAAGTTTCCCCTTTCTCCCCAATACTTTGTTGATTCTTATCTTTATAACAGACATTCTAACAGGTGTGAGGGGATATCTCGTTGTGGTTTTGATTTGCATTTCTCTGATAGTGATGTTGAGCACCATTTCATGTACCCTTTGGCCATCTGTATGTCTTCTTTGGAAAAATATCTATTCAGATCCTCTGCCCCTTTTAAAAATAGCATATTTAGTACTCCGTTATTGACTTGTATTAGTTCTTTATTTATCTTGGATGTTAACCCCTTTTCAGGTATAAATGGAAAATGTTTTCTCCAGTTTGGTGAGTTGCTTTTTTTAAAATTTTTTTTTAATTGAAGTATAGTTGGTTTACAGTGTTGTGTTAATTTCTGGTGTACAGAATTAGTGATTCAGTTATATATATATATATATATATATATATATATTCCTTTTTGTATTCTTTTTCACTATAGGCTGTTAAAAGATACTGAATATAGTTCCCTGTGTTATACCACAGGACCTTGCTGTGTACCTATTTTATTTACAGTAGATAGTATCTGCAAATCCCACGCTCCCAATTTATTGCTCCACCGTACTCTTCCCCCCAGATAAACATAAATTTGTTTTCTATAAGTTCATGGTGTCATTTTTTAAGATTCCACATATAAGTAATATATGGCATTTTTCTTTCTCTTTCTGGCTTACTTCACTTAGAATGACAATCTCCAGGTCCATCCATGTTGTTGCAAATGGCATTATTTTATTCTTTTTTATGGCTGAGTAGTATTCCATCATATAAATATACCACGACTTCTTTATCCATTCATCTGTCGATGGACATTTAGGTTGTTTCCATGTCTTGGCTATTGTAAATAGTGCTAGTATGAACATTGAGGTGCATGTATCTTTTTGAATTAGAGTTTCTTCTGGATATACATGGATATACTAGGAACCCACTCTGGGCATAAGTCTATTTTCAGTTTTTTAAGGAATCACCATACTGTTTTCCATAATGTCTGCACCAAACTACATTCTCACCAGCAGTGTAGGAGAATTTCCTTTTCTCATACCCTCTCCAGCACATATTGTTTGTGGACTTTTTAATGATGGCCATTCTGACCAGTGTGACTTGATACCTCATTATAATTTTGTTTTGCATTTCTCTGATAATTCACAATACTGAACATTTTTTCATGTGCTATTGGCCATTTGTATGTCTTCATTGGAGAATTGCTTGTTTAGATATTCTGCTCATTTTTGGGTTGGGTTGTTGTTTCGATTATCGAGTTGTATGAGCTGTTTGTATATTCTGGAAAGTAAGCCCTTGTCAATCACGTTGTTTGCAAATATTTTCTCTCATTCTGTAGGTTGTCTTTTCATTTTATTTCTAGTTGCTTTGCTGTGCAGAAGTTTATAAGGTCCCATTTGCTTATTTTGGCTTTTATTTCTATTGCCTTGGTAGCCTGCGCTAGGAGAACATTGATAAGATTTATGTCAGAAAAATATGGACTGCTTCATGGATTTGTGTGTCATCCTTGTGCAGAGGCCATGCTAAGTTTCTCTGTATTGTTTCAGTTTTAGTGTATGTGCTTCCAAAGTGAGCACAGTGTATTCCCTTTTAATTTTTGTGATGGTTTCCTTTGCTGTGCAGAAGGTTTTTAGTTTTATGCAGTCCCACCTATTTATTTTTGTTGCCTTTGTTTCTGGAGTCATTCCCAAAAATTCCTCACCAAGACTGATGTCAAGGAGTTTACTGCCTATGTTTTCTTCTAGGAGTTTTGTGGTTTCAGGTCTTATTTTTAAGTCTTTATTCATTTTGAGTTAATTTTTGTGTATAGTGTAAGATAGTGGTCCAGTTTTATTCTTTTGTATTTGGCTGTCAAGTTTTTCCAACACCATTTACTGAAGAGATTGTTCTTTTCCCATTGTATATATTGGCTCTTTTGTCATAAATTAACCACATATGCATGGATTTATTTCTGGGCTCTCAATTCTGATCTGTCTATCAATGTGTCTATTTTTAATGCTGACACAAAGCTGTTTTGATGGCAATAGCTTTGTAATATAGTTTGAATTATGGAAATATGATGCCTCCAACTTTGTTCTTTTTTCCTAAAATTGCTTTGGTTATTTGGGGTCTTGTGTGGTTCCATACAAATTATAGAATTTTCTCTATTACTGTGAAAAATGTTATTGGACATTTGGTAGGGGTTGCATTGAATCTATGGATGGCTTTGGGTAGTATGGACATTTTAACAGTATTAGTTCTTCTGATTTATGAGCATGGAATATCTAATTATTTGTGTCTTCAATTTATTTCATCAATGTTTTATGGTTTTCAGTATACAGTTATTTCACTTCCTTGGTTAAATTTATACCTGAGCATTTTATTGTTTTGATGCAGTTGTATATGGAATTGTCAGTTTCTCTTTATAATAATGATAGTTATTAGTGTATGGGAAAGCAACAGGTTTTCATATATTGATGTTTGTATCCTGCAAGTTAACTGAACTTGTTTGTAGCTCTAACAATTTTTGGGTGGAGTCTTTAGAATTTTCTTCTCCAATATGAATACCTTTTATTATTCTTGTCTAATTGCTCTGGTTAGAACTCTCAATATTATGTTGAATAAAAGTGAGAATGAGCATCCTTGTCTTTTTCCTGATTTTAGGGAAAAAACTCAGCTTTTCACAATTACATATGATGTTATCTGTGGGCTTGTCATATATGGCCTGAATTTATTGAGGGACTTGTGTCTATATACATTTTGTTGAGTTTTTTTCATAAATCATGAGGACTTTTGTCAAATGCTTTTTCTGCATCTATTGAAATGATTATATGATTTTTATACTTCATTTTGTTAACATGGCATGTCACATTGGTTTGCAGATGTTGAACCATCCTTGCATCAGTGGAATAAATCCCACATAATCATGGTGTATGATCCTTTTAATGTTTTATTGAATTGGTTTGTTAATATTTTGTTGAGGATTTTTGCATCTGTATTCATTGGGGATAGTCTATAATTTTCTTGTGGCATCCTTGTCTGGTCTTAGTATCAGGGTAATGCTGGCCTTTAAAATACATTAGGAAGAGTTCTCTCTTCTGTGTTTTGGAAGAGTTTGAAGGATTGATGTTGATTCTTGTTTAAATGTTTGGTAGAATTAACCAGTGAAGCCATCTGGTCCCGGGTTTTGTTTGTTGGGAGGTTTTTGATTACTGATTCAGTTTCCTTATTAATTTAATTTGATTACTGATTCAACTAGTCATTTTTCTGTTCAGATTTTCTATTTATTCATGATACAGTTTTGCTAGGTTATATGTTTCTGGAAATTTATCCATTTTCTCTAAGTTATCCAACTTGTTGGCATTTAATTGTTCATAATAGTCCCTTTATAATCCTTTGTATTTCTGTCCTTTTGGTTATAATGACTCCTCTTTCATATCTGAGCTTATTTGTCCTCTTTTTACTCTTGGTGAGTCTAGCTGAAGATTTGCCAATTTTATTAATCTTTTCCAAAAACCAGCTCTTAGTTTCATTGATCTTTCCTACTGCCTCTTTTTAGTCTCCATTTAATTTATTTCTGGTTTGATCTTTGTTATTTCCTTCTTACTACTAACTTTGAGTGTTGTTTGCTTTTTTTCTCATTCCTTGAGTACAAAGTTAGGTGGTTTATTTTAGATTATTCTTGTTTCCTGAGAAACAAGGAAGTGTGAATTTGATTAAACTTTTTCAAAGTGTAAACTTCTACAAATAATCAAGGCATTCTTAAATAAATGCAGGAAATGTAGAAGTACCAACTAAAGATATTTTCTCATTTTCTTTTGTCATATTTGTCCTCTTGTCTCCATTCTTTCTCTTGAAGTGAGGTTTTACATTGTAGAAGAAAACTTTTGGAATACTAATTTTGTTTAATATATTATTTCCAGGTGATTAGTGACATATTTAGTAAAAGTTTATAGTTGCTCTTTTTTTGAATCTGTCTTTTTAAATTTTGCATTTTACATTTTTTTTAATTGTACAAAGGCACAAAATGATGATATCTTTGAGGTTTTTTGGTTTGTTTTGCATTGTGTTTGGCTTCATGAAATGTCTCAGCCTGAATTTGACTGCTGTTATAGGTGATGTTATCTTCATTTACAACCCAGACTAGACTATACGTCAGGAACACACTGAGCAGAACAGTGCAGTGACATTTTGTTCACTTTTATCTACCAATATTATGTCAAAACACATTGATCATCTATTAGATGACAACAAATAAGTAAGAGTACACAGAGAAGCAAAATGACTGTCTCTGATTAAGAAACATTTGGTACCCAGGATGGTGCTAAGAATACTAGGGCAAACACCAAAGAATCATCAAAAGATCTTTGCAGAACACCTCGGATATTTGTTCCAAAAATACATTACTGTTTATACCAGATGAATAAATTAAGCCTGAAAACTCTGAAAAGTGTTAGTGCTATACATGTTTAAACCGTGCATACAAATAAAAAGATGTTTAAAAAAGACCATTGTAAAGTTATCCAAAGCAAGTCTGTAGATTTAGTTGTATCCAATTGAAGTTAAGGAAATGGTTTAGTTGCCACTATGAATACCGTGAGTATAAGAGTACTGTAGTCTTGCTGAACATGCCAAATTAAATACGCTGCAAAGCAGCTAAAATTGAACTACCCCCACCCTCTTTTTAGAAAATTAGTGTATTTTAATCTCTGAGCTATGTGTTACAAAGGAAGCGAAATATCAAAATACTTAAAAGCCTATCTCTAGGTAAGGCTTTCTCAACCTTAGCTCTTGTCTTAGTCTTTGGTACAATGTTATAGTAGCCAGAGCAGACTAAGTGGCTCAAAACTGAAGTTTGCTTCTCACAGTTCCAGAGCCTAGAAGTCCAAGATCAGGGTGCCAGCATAGTTGAATTCTGGTGAGATCCTTCTTCTGGGTTGCAGACTTCTTTGTATCCTCATATTACGAGCATAGAGCAGCAAACTTATGTGTCACGTAAAAGGGCAGTAACGCCATTAATAAGGGCTCTGCTCTCATGACAACATTGAATCTTATTTATCTCCTAACAGCTCCACTTTCTAATACCATATCATGGGGAACAGAGGGCTTCCACATAATAATTTTGAAGGGACCTAAGCATCCAATCCATAGTAGTTTTTTTGACTATGTGGGTCAGGTAATTCTTTGTCATGGGAGGCAGGTTTAGCAGCATCCCTACCCTCTATTCCTGATGTCAGAGGCACTGCTCAATTGTGAAAACCAAAAATGTCTCCAGATGTTGTCGAATATTCCCTGGGGTTCAAAACCACACTGATTGAGAACAACTTCTCTAGGTGGGTAGTTAAGAAAATTTAATAGGAAAATATATGTGTACATATATATTTATACTATATATATATGCTTTATGTATACATACATTATATATATGCATATCTTATATATATATACACATACATATTTACTTAAATATGTTACTTATAATAGAAGTAAGAAATAATTGATGGTATGCAGACTAATGACATATCTTCTTTGGTAATTTATAAATTGATTTGACTTGAATGACCTTGCCTTACCTTCTTTACTAAAGAATAGTATACTAAAATTCAGGTTTATCACATCATTAAAATCAGTAAACAGAATCAACTTTTATATTAACATGTATATTTTAATTGGTAATTCATAATTTCTTATTTTTATTTTCACAAATAACAAACCAAAGTCTCACCATACATAAGAAGTTGGGGCAGCTTCTATATTATTTAAGTACTTGAATTTACTGTTTATTTTTTTTAACATTTTTTATTGATTTATAATCATTTTACAATGTGTCAAATTCCAGTGTTCAGCACAATTTTTCAGTCATTCATGGACATATACACACTCATTGTCACATTTTTTTTCTCTGTGAGTTATCATAACATTTTGTGTATATTTCCCTGTGCTATACAGTGTAATCTTGTTTATCTATTCTACAATTTTGAAATCCCAGTCTATCCCTTCCCACCCTCCACCCCCTGGTAACCACAAGTCTGTATTCTCTGTCTGTGAGTCTATTTCTGTCCTGTATTTACGCTTTGTTTTTGTTTGTTTGTTTGTTTTTGTTTTTGTTTTTTAGATTCCACATATGAGCGATCTCATATGGTATTTTTCTTTCTCTTTCTGGCTTACTTCACTTAGAATGACATTCTCCAGGAGCATCCATGTTGCTGCTAATGGCATTATGTTGTCGGTTTTTATGGCTGAGTAGTATTCCATTGTATAAATATACCACTTCTGCTTTATCCAGTCACCTGTTGATGGACATGTAGGCTGTTTCCATGTTTTGGCTATTGTAAATAGTGCTGCTATGAACATTGGGGTGCAGGTGTCATCCTGAAGTAGATTTCCTTCTGGACACAAGCCCAGGAGTGGGATTCCTGGGTCATAGGGTAAGTCTATTCCTAGTCTTTTGAGGAATCTCCACACTGTTTTCCATAGTGGCTGCACCAAACTGCATTCCCACCAGCAGTGTGGGAGGGTTCCCCTTTCTCCACAGCCTCTCCAGCATTTGTCATTTGTGGATTTTTGAATGACGGCCATTCTGACTGGTGTGAGGTGATACCTCATTGTAGTTTTGATTTGCATTTCTCTGATAATTAGTGATATGGAGCATTTTTTCATGTGCTTTTTGATCATTTGTATGTCTTCCTTGGAGAATTGCTTGTTTAGGTCTTCTGCCCATTTTTGGATTGGGTTGTTTATTTTTTTCTTATTGAGTCGTATGAGCTGCTTATATATTCTGGAGATCAAGCCTTTGTCGGTTTCACTTGCAAAAATTTTCTCCCATTCCGTAGGTTTTCTTCTTGTTTTATTTCTGGTTTCCTTTGCTGTGCAGAAGCTTGTAAGTTTCATTAGGTCCCATTTGTTGATTCTTGCTTTTATTTCTTCTAGGAGAAAATTTTTGAGATGTATGTCAGATAGTGTTTTGCCTATGTTTTCCTCTAGGAGGTTTATTGTATCTTGTCTTATGTTTAAGTCTTTAATCCATTTTGAGTTGATTTTTGTATATGGTGTAAGGGAATGTTCTAGCTTCATTGTTTTACATGCTGCTGTCCAGTTTTCCCAACACCATTTGCTGAAGAGACTGTCTTTATTCCAATGTATATTCTTGCCTCCTTTGTCAAAGATGAGTTGACCAAAAGTTTGTGGGTTCATTTCTGGGCTCTCTATTCTGTTCCATTGGTCTATATGTCTGTTTTGGTACCAATACCATGCTGTCTTGATGACTGTAGCTCTGTAGTATTGTCTGAAGTCTGGGAGAGTTATTCCTCCAGCCTCTTTCTTTCTCTTCAGTAATGCTTTGGCAATTCTAGGTCTTTGATGGTTCCATATGAATTTTATTATGATTTTTTCTAGTTCTGTGAAATATGTCCTGGGTAATTGGATAGGCATTGCATTAAATCTGTAGATTGCCTTGGGCAGTGTGACCATTTTAACAATATTGATTCTTCCAATCCAAGAGCATGGAATATCTTTCCATTTTTTAAAGTCTTCTTTAATTTCCTTCATCAATGGTTTATAGTTTTCTGTGTATAATTCTTTCACCTCCTTGGTTAGACTTATTCCCAGATATTTTATTACTTTGGGTGCTATTTTAAAGGGGATTGTTTCTTTACTTTCTTTTTCTGTTGATTTATCGTTAGTGTAAAGAAATGCAACTGATTTTTGAACGTTAATTTTGTAACCTGCTACCTTGCTGAATTCTTCAATCAGCTCTAGTAGCTTTTGTGTGGACCTTTTAGGGTTTTCTATATATAGTAACATGTCATCAGCATATAATGACACTTCTACCTCTTGTTTTCCAATTTGGATCCCTTTTATTTCTTTCTCTTGCCTGACTGCTGTGGCTAGGACTTCCAGGACTATGTTGAATAGGAGTGGTGATAGTGGGCATCCTTGTCTTGTCCCAGATTTTAGTGGGAAGCTTTTGAGTTTTTCACCGTTGAGTACTATGCTGGCTGTAGGTTTGTCATATATAGCTTTTATTATTTTGAGATATGTTCCCTCTATACCCACTTTGGCGAGAGTTTTTCTCATAAATGGGTGTTGAATTTTATCAAATGCTTTTTCTGCATCGATTGAGATGATCATGTGGTTTTTGTCCTTTCTCTTGTTGATGTGATGTATTACACTGATTGATTTGCATATGTTGAACCAGCCTTGTGTCCCTGGGATGAACCCCACTTGGTCATGATGTATAATCTTTTTTATGTGTTGGATTCTATTTGCTAAAATTTTGGTGAGGATTTTGGCGTCTATGTTCATCAGTGATATTGGCCTATAATTCTCTTTTTTTGTAGTGTCTTTGCCTGGTTTTGGTATCAGGGTGATGGTGGCTTCATAGAATGAGTTTGGGAGTATTCCCTCCTTTTCAATCGTCTGGAAGAGTTTGAGAAGGACTGGTATGAGTTCTTCTTTGTATGTTTGGTAGAATTCCCCGGTGAAGCCGTCCGGTCCTGGACTTTTATTTGTAGGGAGGTTTTTAATTGCTATTTCTATTTCCTTTCTAGGGATCGGATTGTTCAAGTGTTCAGATTCTTCTTGATTCAGTTTTGGTGGACAGTATGTTTCCAGAAACTTGTCCATCTCCTCTAGGTTATCCAGTTTAGTTCCATATAGTTTTTCATAATATTCTCGTATGATATTCTGTATTTCTATTTTGTTTGTTGTAATTTCTCCATTTTCCTTTCTTATTTTGCTAATTTGTGCTCTCTCTTTTTTCTTCTTTGTGAGTTTGGCCAGGAATTTACTGTTTTTTAAAAAAGCAAAATAAAGGTTTGTTCTCAAGTAGAGATATTAACATGGACCACATCGACAAAACATGCCTAAGGTATCTTGGCAAGTTGCTATTCCTGAGACTGGAATTAATGGACTGCTCAGAATAATTCATTGATTCAAGAATAATGTATTGAATGCCAACTGTGTTCCAGGCATTGTTATGGGTACCAGGAATATTGTAGTAAATAAGGCAAAGAAAAAATAACTTTTATACTACCCTGGAACTTTCCTTTTAATTGGGGGGAGGCGTTGAGACAGAACAATAATAATAAATATGTTTTAAATATGTCTGTCTAACTAGATATATAATTTATGAAGCAAATAACGTATGTAACTGATTCAAGGAATGCCTGGTGTGGTTTGAGTGGTACTACATTAGCTAGTTAGAGGGTTCGTAAGGCCTTTTCAGGAGAGGTGACATTTGAACTTAGAGATAAGTGATGGAAAGTAGGCAGAACTATGAAGGAAAAAATATTTCAGCCAGATGAATAGTAAGGTTCAGAGGATGTGGCATATATTACAGTGACAGCCTGCTAGTATGGCTGACTTAAAGGAGAAAGTTGTGGGAGATAGATTTTCTTATAATTTTTAAAGCAATTATTGTTTTAAATAGCTTATGTATCTCCACTGGAATGTTGTCACACTTCTTAATTTATTAAGCATTTTTCTTTCAGATAGACAGTGTAAATATGCATTTAAATATAAACTCTATATGAATTTTAGACCGCTTCTACCAAACCATACCATTTCTTTCTGAAGTATTTCAGTTATTTGAAACATTTGCTCAGAGTGCTCACCAAAAGCTTTTGCTTTGCCATTTTGCTAGTCTGATGTTCTGCCACTGTCTTCTTCACCTTTTTCTTTCCTGTCTAACTTTGCTTCCTCTTATTTAGTCCCTTCTCAAGACCTGCCATGTATCCTGTCTTGGTCACAACCATTTTGATTGGATTTTAGTATCTGTTTTGGCCTGCTTGCTGTACTAATCAGTAATTGTTTAGATTGGAAGGTAGCAAATTACTGCTCCAGTAAACCTCTTTAAAGATTAAAGTTTAAATTTTAAAGTTTGTTTTCTTATTTTCCCATTGAAAAATCATAGGGTCCTTAAAGTTGGAGAAAGTTGTATAAGTCTGTTTGGAAACTACATGGACTACTTGATCCCTTAGGCTCTAGTGTAATAGGTTTTTCACTCCACACACACGTATTTAATGCAAAGGCATGTACAAAGTTCTTGGGATACACTTTCAAATAAAGGAAAATAAATAACCTGTTCTCACGGCAGTTATATTCTCAAGGAATAAGGCAGATTAAATGCCATAAACATCATAAATAACTGTTACATACTTTTAGAATGAAGTGCTTTGGAAAAAAGACAAAAAAATCCCAACTCAAGGTTTATGATTGTGTATATATGTGGTATTTGTTTCAATTACAAACAGAATAGTCACAGTATATATATTGGAGATGATGATATTTGAGCCAAGACCAAAAAAAAAAAAAAACCTGTTTTATTCAGCTCATGTTAAAGAAGCTAGATAACTGAGTGGTACAATTATAACTCAGTATTCTCTGCCAGTAGAAAATGTGTCTGGAAGACAGACATAAATAAGAGCATTTGCAATTATTTTAAATATAAGTTACAAATGCAGTTTTTGCAATAGTCATTTCCTCTGACTGTTAGAAAATTATAGCTTTTGTTTCCTTAACCTTAGATTGTGTCCTTTGCTAAGAAAATTCAATTTCATGGATGTCATTTTTCAAGAATGAACAGTTTTTAGTGAAATAAATTGCAGTCGTTTCCTCAATTCTTTCAATAAATTAGAAACTAAAATTCAAGCCAGTTTATATAACAAAAATTAGCTTGGTAGGTGAAATTTCATAAAAATCTGTCAGTGTTATATGTATGTGAGTGTCAATGGTGTATATGTATATATATCCAAGTATTTTATTGAAATAAAAAAAAATCTGAAACTGTATACATAATTTCATTAGATTTTTGCTTTATTTCATTAACAGGTGCTATCAACAATTAATTCAAATTACTTGAAAAAGGTCATTTATCATCTAACTCACTGTAGAAAATGAAGAATTTAGGTGTATTTCAGTTGTATGTTTTTCATATAGAACGTAATTTCTTAACTTGAATTAGAAAATACTAATTCACAAATTAAATAAGGACAGTTTTCTGAGTCTCACATTAATAACTGGAATATCTTTGGCTTCATTTTTTATGAAGAAGGCAGTTTACTTCAGCACTGTATGTTTGGGTGATGGAATCAAATATGAACACACTATAGAAAGTTAAGGTTGCAAGACTAACTCATCATGTATTGTGGTGCCTTGTGGAACTAATTTTGGTTGTGTTTTATACAAATGCTATTATACTTTATATATGAGCCGTGTTCTAAACTCTTATGACTAGTTACTTCCTTAAACACAATGATTTGTTGATTAATATTTAAAGCAATTTTGTTTGCTAATTTTAAGTAATGCAATGCTGATTTTAATTCTGCAATGCCAATTCACATTTGTTTCCTGATTTAGAACAGTCACCTTCAAACTGTTAAATGTTTTCAGATCTAAGCAATTCCTAGAAATAGGGAATATACATTATAATATTTTATCATGTTATTTTAGTCAAAATATCTATAGCTAAAATATATTAACATATGGAAATGAGAATTTGAAAGAATATTTTAATGTGGCGAATAGGAGTGTATCTTAAGAAAATACTTATTTATACTCCATAATACTGTTTAGGAAATTACCCCCCAGACTTTAAAGAGGATGTGATACTCTTTTGCAGAAATATGTGTTCTAGCCTGTTACTGGCTTGTTGACCTCCTAAAGCCCTAATAAAATATCTTAGTGTCTAGTTTTAAAAGAATGTCTTTAATGGATAGAATGATGATTCTGTCATTCTATTCCCAATTATCCTTAAATGTGCGTCTTCATTTGACTGAAAAGTGTGTGGAGTGCTACTGCTCATGAAGAGGAATGTCCTTTCTAAAGTCTCTATAAAATTTTAGGGTTGTGTTTCTCGAACATTGTGACGTGTAAGAAGGCAGCTGGAACTTGGGATCAGATAACTTGAACTAAGAGACTTAGATTTTAATGTGATCCCAGTAAATATAGCAATAATCTTTAAAAAATGAAGCTAGTCAAGTAGACACTGAAGTTCATACAGAGAAATAAACATTGGAGAATAGCTAGGTATGCACTAAAAGGGAAAATATATAAGGAAGTAAATGGTTTTACCAGATATTACAACATACTGTACAGGCTCTGTGATTAGTGTGGTACAGGCATGTGACTAAAGGTCCAGATAGACTGAACTTCCTATAGAAATCCATTATATGGTAAAGATTTCAAAGATTGTATTTTTCCAACAGCTGGACTGACATTTGGAAAAAAATAAATAAATGCCTCATTCTCATTAGCTTTCTATATTTCCTATTCAGAGTTAATACAACATTGATTTATTTGTACTTTCCTTTTCCTTAATCAATGCATTTTCCCATTGTTGTACTCTAGCTGTATTCTGTTGGTTGATATGGATGGTACTTAACTTCACTCTTACCCTAAGCAATCTGTTACATTATGCTTAAAACTCTGATGCAGTTTTAGAATATTTAACAGACACTTATCCGTGGGAAATGGTTAGTTCACATGTTATAAACCATTCAAGATTAGCTAATAATATTCACATAGAAATAGCATATAATTCACCAGTGCTTGAAATTGAACACTCTATTGAGGGCGTTTTTAGTTCACTCTATTTAGGGTATTTTTAGTTATGTTAGAAAGAATATATTTTATTCAATTCAATTGAAATGATGCACTTAATATTTTGGTGTTGTAGCACAAAATAAATGTTAAAAAGCTATTATTTTCAAATAGATTCTAAAGAATACAGTTGTAAAATTGATAGTAACTTTGATACCTGTCTCTCCTAAAGGGTGTTCTGCACTTCCCTCTTCATATATATTATACTGAGAAAAATATTAATGTTCATCCATTGTTTATGTGGCTTGGCTTATTCTCAGTTTTATTTGGTTTATATGAAACATTTGTGTTGCTACATTGTTCTTCAAATTTTCTGAAACATACTAGTTAACAAGATGTCATGCCACTGCTATAGTGAATTTAGCATTTTAGAATAAAAGAGAGATGTGAATAATTACAGTATCAAGATAACCTTATGTTATCCCTTCCTAAAATGCTAACACTGCACTGCATTTTCATTCATTGCTGAAAATTAGAGTTGAGAAATGAAAGAACACGATTTACACTGTATGTAGAAAAGTTGTTGAAAATATCACTGAAAGCCTTCATTAACATATATGGAGTTGTTTTTGTTGAAGACACCAAGTTGAAGCAGTTTGCCTTTTCCTGCTAATTTTAATTACTGCCTTTGTGAATTTCTTTACGACTGCCAAATTTTCAAGTAATGATGTGTTCTGTAATGGCATTCATCAGGTTGTCATTCATTTTGTGAAGTTAAAACTAATTGGCAATGCTTTTAAGAGCGGCTTGTTAAAAAAAAAAATCCTTTAGATAGATGTGTTAGCAGTGGGGGAAAAAAAAGCCTCAAACTGCCCAGCAAACAGATGGTTCAATAAAAATAAAATAAATTGCATGTTTGCCAAGCTACATGCATTCCCTTGACATGTGAAAAAAAGGAAATGGTAATATGTCTGTAGTTTGAAGAATCTACTGTTTAAGGCATGAATTCTGAATTTCATAATTTTTAACAAAAAGTAACATAACCATAGATCCTTTTGAAGGTTAAACAAGTGTATACTGAATATTTCATCATGAAAGTATCATATAGCTATCAGGAAGCTCTGGAAGATTATGTGCAGTCATTCCTCAGTACTTCACATACGATTCTCAATTCTATAGATTTATACATTGACTGGATATATTCCAAACCCATAACTGACGTTAAGGAAGCCATTGATTGTTCAGTTAACTAAAGTCCTTGATAAATATGCTGTACTGTTTTGGAAACTAACAGAGATAGGTTTATCCTTCACAGGGCAGAGCCAGATAGCGTGGGGGAGGAACCAGCCCAGATATATGTTCCTTATCTCTCTTGAACCCAAGATGCTTAAAGTGACCTCAATTTCCTGATTAAAATTCACTCCACTAATAAATCCATAATAAAAAACTGATGTACACAAAGAAACATTCTTACTTGGAAATTAAGGAAGGCACTGCTAGGGAAACCTACGTGATGGTTCTTCAGTTGTGATCCCTGATTCAGCAGCATTAGATCACCTGGAGACTTGTTCAACATGTACATTATTGGATCTCACTCCAAATCTACTTAGAGTCTCTGGGACTGGGCCAACATTTGTGTTTTTACACACTCTTCAGGTGACTGTGAAACATACTAAATTTTGAGAGGCACTGCCACAGACCAAATGAACCTTAAAAAAAAATTTCTTCTGTAAAATAAATATTATATTTTATGGAACAGTGAAATCTGTACTCAGGTTGAAAAGATTGACATCTTTTAAAGGCTCAAAATTGATACTTAAAATATAAATTATAGCTTAAAATATTTAAGGTCATATGAGGTCACATAAAAGGATAATTACCTCCTCAGTTCTTTTTAGGAATTCAGCGTAACAGTGATAGCAAAGTATAGATAACAAATATAGATAACACTTACATGTGTTGCCCCTTTAAGCTGGAAATAAAGCAAACCTGAAAAAGATAAAATTAATACATAAACGAATGTAAGAAATGCCAGTTGTTAAAATGATGTTTGCAGAGACTCAAGAAACACAAAATAAATAGAATTCAATTTTAGTTGACTTAATGTTAGTTTTCTGTGCCTTTTCCTCCTGATGAAATATTGCATTAAGTTAAAGCTCATGATCCTGGTTTTCCTGAGAACTAGATACTTAACAATCTATCTCTGAATAACCTGGTGTATTAAAGTGTATGGATAATATGTGAAAATTAATTTAAGATATCCCTTTATTTTTTAATAGGAAAATAATTTAAAATGAGGATCTGGTTATAAAATATGCATGGCCTGGCTTCAGGAGAATTTGCCTGCTGCATTACCAAATATTTTCTCTAACTTGTTAATCTGTGTATGATCTACACTTGAAGCTGTATACAAAGTTTAGTTTATGAGAATAGACTGCATTTACATTGAAAGCTATAAGATGATTTGAGACATATGGGATAAGTCTAATTTTGCTTCTATTAATAACCTTTTCCCATTTTTGCCAATTTGTTGTTGGTACTTAAGAGTTTAATTATTTAGAACACAGTTATCATTCCGGGAAAATATACTCTCCTAGAGAGAGTAAGTTGTTGACTTTTACAAATCTTAAGTGATCTTTCAAGTTATAGAAAAGGCAGAATATATAACTTAAAACAATGGATAGAGTACAAAAAATTTTAGGAATATGATAAAGTTCCAAGAGCAATTTAGGTGACTGATGTCATTATAGAATATTAGTTATGACATATTTAAGTAGTTTGAAATTCAGTATATTTGATAATAATGCTAAAAACTAGAAATGGTATATTACTGGTATGTTGTCAAAACTCAGTACTTTTGAAAGGAACTGGAAAGAAATGAAGAATGAGTTAAAATGTGAGCTACCTTTAGATGTGTATTTTTCCTTTGATCTCTACTTAACAAAATGTTACATTACTTGTAAACATTCACAAAATAATTTGAAGAAAAGTAACTTCTGTGACTAGTTATGATAACAAGACAATTGTTAAGGTTAAGAATATTTGTCTCTGCTAGTAATTAATGCAGGCTGTTTATACGTTTAAATACATTGAAGTTGGGTAGAGTTAAACTTTTTTTTCCAGAAGCTTCTCAGATGAAATATTAAAATTAAATTACATGGATCTCTTGTTCAAAAGAAAATAATATAAAATAGTTATTGAGGGTTTTTCTTTACTATTAATCATAATCTGGCATTAAATTTGCTTCAGGTATAAATACTATAGAAATATAAACACTTTTAAAATGAAGTATTAGATGTATTAAAATTTTTCAAATATAAAAGAAGAATATTAGACACAGGAATGTATGAGAAGGATGTTTGTATGCAGTCTTAATTTTATTTGATTGACTTAACATAACTGTTAAACTTATAACATTTGGTTAACTTTAAATCATTAAGGTAAAAAGATGTACATATATACAGGAATATATACATATATTCATATATGTATGCATACATATGTGTAGGTAATATGTAAGAATTAACATTCCTTCAAAACTTGTACTGAGATTACTGATGTCAATATTTTGTAATTTAAATATAGCTGATTATAAAAGCCTATCCATTACAAAAAATTTGCTCATGGCTTACTGAATTAACCTGTGCATGTAGATTTTCACCATTAGGTTGAATTCAGTGTGCCATTTCTCCTCAGACTTAGATAAACACCATGAGCCCATCACAGATGGTGGTAATAGTCCCATCAATGACAATGGAGTCACTTGTTATGACAAAATATTAGGTCAAAACCACCCAGCGAAGTAAAATGGCATCCCATCAATTTCTAAAACACCTTAGATATGCTCAACAATAGGCTATCACAGCAATAATTACACAATAACTCATCACTGAAATGGTAATGCTATTAAATCTAGACAGCAAGGGGAATGTGATAACATAAGGCTATAAAATATGGTGCTTCAGTTATATTAGGAGTTATATGTTAACGGCTCAACTAAGGTAACATAAAGAGCCTCAATTATTACATAATACCAAATAATTATATGAAAGTATTAGCATAAAAACAGTTTGTTCATACATTATTCTAATATAATTTTAATGAAGAAGTTTTATCGCATAATTTGGAAATATTTTCACCAATGAATGTGTTTGGTCCAAATTTGGTTTTAAAGGTCAAAAGTAATTAAAAGAGCTGTACATAAATCATCATCTAGCATATCATTGCACTTTATGGTATTAGTCCAGTCATTTAAGAAAGAAAGCTCTTACCCAAAATATAAAATGGAAGGAAATGGGAGGGAAAAAAGTGTAATTTGCGAATATGCTATTAAAATGGTTCATGAACAAGTTCTGAATTGCATTTAACTATGCCAGCCTCCAGTATAATGGTGACTGAGCTTAGGTAATAATCATAATCTGCTTGACATTAAGACCTTATGCTGCCATTATCAGTTGTAAAGCATTACAGGTTACACATCACTTAGGTGTCTGAGCCTGCATCACACGCTCTAGGGGCACTGTCACCAGTCAGTAACAGATAGCCAACTTGGACTTTGTGTTTTCTGAAAAATTGAGTAGAAAAGTTGAATATATTACTTAGCATAACATTGAAATATCTTAAGCAAAGTAAAATACAACACTTCGCGTAAGTATATTTTATTTGTGTGGGGTTTTTTTTGGCTCATTCATTTGTTTTTGATATGAGAAAAGTATTAAAACTTTGTCATAAAAATAATTTTAGTATGTAAAGTGTTGGATCAACTTCTTGCAGTTTTATCATTTATTTAGTCCCCCATCCTAGGCACCTGGCAATCATCTGAATTAGCTAAACCTTGTCTTTTACCTAATAATTCCATATCTCTGTCCCCAAGTTTTATTGGTTTTATATTTTTAACATTTTTTTCAAAGCTATTTCCATGTCTACTGTTAATACTGTAATTAAATGAAACGTGATAGGACTTGATTTGTACTACTTAGCAGTCATAACTTCTCTTCCAGTCTCCATTCTAGCTTTATTCAGCTACATCCTTTATGTGTCCTCTAGGAAGACACATCTAAAACAAAACCATCTTTAGGTGGTTTCCCCATTACTTTGAGCATGATACACATTTGATCACCTATTTCAGTGGTTCTAAAACATTACTGTGCATATGAATCACTTGGTGAACTTGTTAGATTCATTTTACTTGCTAGATTTCAGAGCTTAACCCTCAGAAAGTCAAATCAAGTAGTAGTGTCAATGTGGGGTCAGAATCTATATTTTGATGAACACCCACTGTGCCCTGGATGACCTGGCTACCTCACCCCTGGTAGTTTCTCACTATTTGACATATTTTAAGCTTAATATTACAAAATTGTTTGTAGTACTCCCTCTTCCTTGATGCTGAGGGATGCCAAAAAAAGTATACAGATGAACAAAAATTATGTCTATAATAAGTGTTAGGAAGAAATCAGAAGAAGACAGAATTATGCGTATTTTTTTTTTATGAGGTGGTCAGGAAAGGCCTCTTTGTGGAGGTGATTTTGACTTGAGATCCTAATGAAGTAAAGAAAAGCCATATTAACATCTGTATTAAAACCATTCTGGACAGAGACAAAGGTCCTAAATCTGGAGTTCAGTGGAAAATGGGTTGTAAAAGGAGGCACAGTTTGAGATTCAGGATGAGACATTCATCTTTTAGGGCTGGATGATAGAGCTTTTAGGTAAAGAATACCTAAAATGCTAGGTAAAAAAAAAAACAACTATTGAATTTTTCTGAGAGGATCCCTAGTACCTAACATTTCAAACAAGTTTGCAAAGGTGTTATGATGTATCATATGATTAATAATTTTAATGAATTTTTACTGGGAAGACATTGTAGAAGAGTGGCTCTCAAGTGTTGGCAAGCATCAGAGCTGGTGAAAACATTTTTGTTATGCCTCATCTCCACAAAGTTTTCCAAATCAGTCATTTTAGGAATTGGGCCTGAGAATTTGCATTTCTAACAAATTCCCAGGTGATGCTAATCTTAGTGGTCCAGGGATCACATTTTGAAAACCACTGTTGAAGAATTTTGAGCCAGGTAACAACAAAGACGAGTTTATAATTTCATAGTGTCTGTAGGCTGACTAGGAGGTAAGTTATAGCCTAGGGAGGTAAGTTATAGCCTAGGGACAATTCCTTGCAAAAAGAATATACTTCCTGAATCATCAAGTGATGAAGGATGGATTCCTTTTTTGAAGTTAAAAATGATAGGGCTGGCAGTGAGGCTGCAGTGTGACAGTGAAAGGAAGGTGGAAAGAGAAGAGCTCAGATGCTGGCAGGAGGCAAATCAAGACAGAGCAAGATCCTTCAGGGCCTGGTAGGCCATGTTAATTACAAAATTAAAATAGTCTCCTGAATGTTGTAAACTTTTACATGCATTCACTTAACTAACTGTACAATAATCACTTGAAGTAGGTAGAAATTAATACCTCCCATGAGAATATGAAGGGTTTTTATTGAACTGAATTCTTGACATTTTATCAAATAGATTTAGGAGACATCTTTGAGATATCCTGACACTTAAAGACAGTGTTAGTTTAGCCTTATCAGAGGATTGGGAGCACAAAGTAGCCTAGAAGCAGAAAATGGAAGCAAGTAAGAAGAGAGACCACAAAATACTGATAAAACCCAAAAGATATTGATAATTCTCAAAGAAACAGTATTATTCATCAATGTTTCAATCCTATTTATGATCTCTTATAATCAGGGTTGGTGAAAAATAAAAGGTAAAAGAAAGATGGCCAGGTGTAACATGAGACATTTTATTATGTGTACATATCCAAGTTTATTAGTCACGGATTCATTAACATATAATCTTTGAGGAAAAAATGTGGCTATTTGGTAAAATTGCATATAAATAGGCTGAGAGAATACAGGTATGTACTTGATTGAAAGTCATGTGTTTTCATATTTCTTATCTATTATTTATTGAGTACATAGCTTTTCAAAGCTAGGAGTGGAAATCTTAAAAAAAAAAATTAAAATGCCCTAAATAGAAAACATTAGATGTCTTATTAATTTGTTTTTCTTATTGAAGTATAGTTGATACACAATGTTAGCTTCTGGTGTACAACATACTGATTTAGTTATATACGTATATATGTTTTCTTTTATATTTTTCATTATAGGTTATTACAAGATACTGAATGTAGTTCCCTGTGCTATACAGTAGGACCTTGTTGTTTATCTACTCTGTACATAGTAGTTTGTATCTGCCAATCCAAAAACTCCTACTTTATCCCTCCCTACCTTTCCCCTTTGGTAACCTTGAGTTTGTTTTCTATGTCTGAGAGTCTCTTTCTGTTTTGTCTTATTAATGTGTTTTAATACATGCAGCTTGGACAGGGAAATTGGAAAGTACTTTCATGTTACTCCACTTGTCCAGTATTCTGCCTCACACATACATACTCTACATAGATGGAGTGGTTTTCAGTATGCGTCTACATTCAGTATTCTGCATGAATTTCTTATGTAAGAGGAAGCATTGAGAGATTAAACTAAAATAATAGCCACATGACAAGGAACAAAAAGAAAGAAAGGAATAGGGGAATTAAAATAGCTCTTTTTAAGAATATGCCAATTTTTTTTTTTTACTGTAACCATAAATTTTAATGTAGATGCTTGCATTTGACTAGTGCCAAGAAGTCCCATTACTCTAAGTCACCCCAAGCATATTCAGCACATCTTGCTCGAGGCTTTTTTTTTTTTTTAACATTTTTTTATTGATTTATAATCATTTTACAATGTTGTGTCAAATTCCAGTGTTCACCACAATTTTTCAGTTATTCATGGACATATACACACTCATTGTCACATTTTTTCCTCTGTGAGTTATCATAACATTTTGTGTATATTTCCCTGTGCTATACAGTGTAGTCTATTCTACAATTTTGAAATCCCAGTCTATCCCTTCCCACCCTCCACCCCCTGGTAACCACAAGTCTGTATTCTCTGTCTGTGAGTCTATTTCTGTCCTGTATTTACGCTTTGTTTTTGTTTGTTTGTTTGTTTTTGTTTTTGTTTTTGTTTTTTAGATTCCACATATGAGCGATCTCATATGGTATTTTTCTTTCTCTTTCTGGCTTACTTCACTTAGAATGACATTCTCCAGGAGCATCCATGTTGCTGCTAATGGCATTATGTTGTCGGTTTTTATGGCTGAGTAGTATTCCATTGTATAAATATATCACTTCTGCTTTATCCAGTCACCTGTTGATGGACATGTAGGCTGTTTCCATGTTTTGGCTATTGTAAATAGTGCTGCTATGAACATTGGGGTGCAGGTGTCATCCTGAAGTAGATTTCCTTCTGGACACAAGCCCAGGAGTGGGATTCCTGGGTCATAGGGTAAGTCTATTCCTAGTCTTTTGAGGAATCTCCACACTGTTTTCCATAGTGGCTGCACCAAACTGCATTCCCACCAGCAGTGTGGGAGGGTTCCCCTTTCTCCACAGCCTCTCCAGCATTTGTCATTTGTGGATTTTTGAATGACGGCCATTCTGACTGGTGTGAGGTGATACCTCATTGTAGTTTTGATTTGCATTTCTCTGATAATTAGTGATATGGAGCATTTTTTCATGTGCTTTTTGATCATTTGTATGTCTTCCTTGGAGAATTGCTTGTTTAGGTCTTCTGCCCATTTTTGGATTGGGTTGTTTATTTTTTTCTTATTGAGTCGTATGAGCTGCTTATATATTCTGGAGATCAAGCCTTTGTCGGTTTCACTTGCAAAAATTTTCTCCCATTCCGTAGGTTTTCTTCTTGTTTTATTTCTGGTTTCCTTTGCTGTGCAGAAGCTTGTAAGTTTCATTAGGTCCCATTTGTTGATTCTTGCTTTTATTTCTTCTAGGAGAAAATTTTTGAGATGTATGTCAGATAGTGTTTTGCCTATGTTTTCCTCTAGGAGGTTTATTGTATCTTGTCTTATGTTTAAGTCTTTAATCCATTTTGAGTTGATTTTTGTATATGGTGTAAGGGAATGTTCTAGCTTCATTGTTTTACATGCTGCTGTCCAGTTTTCCCAACACCATTTGCTGAAGAGACTGTCTTTATTCCAATGTATATTCTTGCCTCCTTTGTCGAAGATGAGTTGACCAAAAGTTTGTGGGTTCATTTCTGGGCTCTCTATTCTGTTCCATTGGTCTATATGTCTGTTTTGGTACCAATACCATGCTGTCTTGATGACCGTAGCTCTGTAGTATTGTCTGAAGTCTGGGAGAGTTATTCCTCCAGCCTCTTTCTTTCTCTTCAGTAATGCTTTGGCAATTCTAGGTCTTTGATGGTTCCATATGAATTTTATTATGATTTTTTCTAGTTCTGTGAAATATGTCCTGGGTAATTGGATAGGGATTGCATTAAATCTGTAGATTGCCTTGGGCAGTGTGACCATTTTAACAATATTGATTCTTCCAATCTAAGAGCATGGAATATCTTTCCATTTTTTAAAGTCTTCTTTAATTTCCTTCATCAATGGTTTATAGTTTTCTGTGTATAATTCTTTCACCTCCTTGGTTAGACTTATTCCCAGATATTTTATTACTTTGGGTGCTATTTTAAAGGGGATTGTTTCTTTACTTTCTTTTTCTGTTGATTTATCGTTAGTGTAAAGAAATGCAACTGATTTTTGAACGTTAATTTTGTAACCTGCTACCTTGCTGAATTCTTCAATCAGCTCTAGTAGCTTTTGTGTGGACCTTTTAGGGTTTTCTATATATAGTAACATGTCATCAGCATATAATGACACTTCTACCTCTTGTTTTCCAATTTGGATCCCTTTTATTTCTTTCTCTTGCCTGACTGCTGTGGCTAGGACTTCCAGGACTATGTTGAATAGGAGTGGTGATAGTGGGCATCCTTGTCTTGTCCCAGATTTTAGTGGGAAGCTTTTGAGTTTTTCACCGTTGAGTACTATGCTGGCTGTAGGTTTGTCATATATAGCTTTTATTATGTTGAGATACGTTCCCTCTATACCCACTTTGGCGAGAGTTTTTCTCATAAATGGGTGTTGAATTTTATCAAATGCTTTTTCTGCATCGATTGAGATGATCATGTGGTTTTTGTCCTTTCTCTTGTTGATGTGATGTATTACACTGATTGATTTGCATATGTTGAACCAGCCTTGTGTCCCTGGGATGAACCCCACTTGGTCATGATGTATAATCTTTTTTATGTGTTGGATTCTATTTGCTAAAATTTTGGTGAGGATTTTGGCGTCTATGTTCATCAGTGATATTGGCCTATAATTCTCTTTTTTTGTAGTGTCTTTGCCTGGTTTTGGTATCAGGGTGATGGTGGCTTCATAGAATGAGTTTGGGAGTATTCCCTCCTTTTCAATCGTCTGGAAGAGTTTGAGAAGGACTGGTATGAGTTCTTCTTTGTATGTTTGGTAGAATTCCCCGGTGAAGCCGTCCGGTCCTGGACTTTTATTTGTAGGGAGGTTTTTAATTGCTATTTCTATTTCCTTTCTAGGGATCGGATTGTTCAAGTGTTCAGATTCTTCTTGATTCAGTTTTGGTGGACAGTATGTTTCCAGAAACTTGTCCATCTCCTCTAGGTTATCCAGTTTGGTTCCATATAGTTTTTCATAATATTCTCGTATGATATTCCGTATTTCTATTTTGTTTGTTGTAATTTCTCCATTTTCCTTTCTTATTTTGCTATTTTGTGCTCTCTCTTTTTTCTTCTTTGTGAGTTTGGCCAGAGGTTTGTCGATTTTATTTACTTTTTCAAAAAACCAGCTTTTGGTTTGGTTGATTTTTTCTATGGTCTTGTTAATCTCTATCGTATTTAATTCCTCTCTGATCTTTATTATTTCCTTCCTTCTGCTGCTTTTTGGGGCTTTTTGTTCTTCTTTTTCTAATTCATTCAGGTGGTGGGTTAAATTGTTTATTTGAGATTGTTCTTCTTTTTTGAGGAAGGCCTGTATCGCTATAAACTTCCCTCTTAGCACTGCCTTTGCTGTGTCCCATAGGTTTTGAGTGGTTGTGCTTTCATTATCATTTGTCTCAAGGTATTTTTTAATTTCAGCTTTGATTTCCTCATTGATCCATTGTTTTTTCAATAACATATTATTTAATCTCCATGCTTTCCTTTTTTTCTCCTTTGTTTCTCTGTTGTTGATTTCCAGTTTCATGGCATTGTGGTCAGTAAAGATGCTTGAGATAATTTCTATCTTCTTAAAATTGTTGAGGATTCTTTTGTGCCCAAGTACATGATCGATCCTGGAAAATGTTCCATGTGCACTTGAAAAGAATGTATATCCTATTTTTGGGGGGTGTAATGCTCTGAAAATATCCACCAAATCTAGTTTTTCTATTGTAGTTTTAATTTCTCTGTTGCCTTGTTTATTTTTTGTCTGGAAGATCTGTCTAGTGATGTTAATGCAGTGTTAAAATCTCCAACTATGATTGTATTCCCATCAATATCCCCCTTTATCTCTGTTAGTAATTCTTGTATGTACTTAGGTGCTCCTATATTGGGTGCATATATATTAATGAGTGTAATATCCTCATCTTGTATCACTCCTTTAATCATTATAAAATGTCCTTCTTTATCTTTCTTTATGGCCTTTGTTTTAAAGTCTATTTTGTCTGAAATCAGTACTGCAACACCTGCTTTTTTGGCTTTTCCATTTGCATGGAATATCCTTTTCCATCCTTTCACTCTCAATCTATATGTGTCCTTCTCCCTAAAGTGGGTCTCTTGTATGCAGCATATTGAAGGTTCTTGCTTTATTATCCAGTCTGCCACTCTGTGTCTTTTGACTGGAGCATTTAGTCCATTAACATTTACAGTAATTAATGATAGATGTGTGTTTATTGCCATTTTGAACTTAATTTTGCAGTTGAATTGGTGTATCTTCTTTGTTCCTTTCTTCTTCCTTTTGTGGTTTGGTAATTTTCCTTTTTATTATCATGGATTTTATTTAATTTTTGTGACTCCTTTGTAAGTTTTTGGCTTGTGGTTACCCTTTTTTGTAAATCTATCAACCCATTACTATAACTGTTTTTATTAAACTGATAGTAACATGATCTCAAACCCATCCTACTGTTAAAAAAATTTTAAAAAGAAAGAAAAAAATATTCTATATTTCCCTGCCTCCCTCTCCCACTCTCAGTGAATTGTATGTCTTCTTTTATAATTTCATGTTTACTTTATTTGTAATTCATGAGTTACCACCTTTCCAGTTGTGTGTTTCTCATTTCTGTAGCATCCTGCTGCTTTTCTATTTAGAATAGCCCTTTCAATATTTCTTTTAGCATGGGTTTAGTGTTGCTAAACTCCTGCAGCTTTTTTTTTTGTCTGTGAAACTCTTTATTTCTCCTTGTACCCTCAAGGATAGCCTTGCTGGATAAAGGATCCTAGGCTGCATCTTTTTTTCATTCAGGGCTTTGAATATATCTTGCCACTCCCTTCTGGCCTGTAGTGTTTGTGTAGAGAAATCAGCTGAGAGCCTAATGGGGGGTTCCCTTGTAACTTACTCTTTGCTTTTTCTCTTGCTGCCTTTAGAATAATTTCTTTATCCTTGACTCTGGCCATCTTGATTATGATATGTCTTGGTGTGGGTCTATTTGGGTTCTTCCTGTTTGGGACCCTCTGAGCTTCCTGTACTTGGATATCTGATTCCTTCTTTAAGTTTGGGAAGTTTTCAGTCATGATTTCTTCAAAAACCTTTTCAATCCCCTTTGATCTTTCTTCTCCTTCTGGGACCCCTATTATGCGAAGATTGGGACGCTTTATATTATCCCATAGGTCCCTTATGCTATTTTCATTATTTTTTATTTGCTTCTCTTGTAGTTCTTCTGAATGGGTGCTTTCTATTGCCCTGTCTTCTAGATCACTAATTCGTTCCTCTGCATTATCTAGTCGGCTTTGCACAGCTATTAGATCATTCCTCATCTCTGTCAATGAGTTTACCCATTCTACTTGGCTCTTCTTTATAGCTTCAATTTCATTTTTGACATACTTTGTATCTCTAAACACTCTTTTAATTCCTTCAGCAATTCGATCACTCCTTTTTTGAAATCTTGATCTAGTAGGCTATCGATGTCTATTTCATTGATCTTTCTTTCAGGGGATTTCTCTTGTTCTTTTAATTGGGAAAGGTTTTTCTGTTTCTTCATCTTGCTCATACCTCTTTGGCACTGTGGTTTATGGAGTATCAGTTGTTTATTTTGGTCCTTAAGGATTTTATCTATCTAATGCCTATTTAGGAATAGAACTTAGGAAAAAAAGAAAAATAAATAAGAGAGAGAGAGAGAAAGAATTTTAAAAGAAGGGAGAAAGAGGGTTTGAAAACAGTGTATAATGAATAATAGAAGAGTCAGCTGAAGCAGAGTATTAATCGGGTTGAGACGTCCTTTTAAAACCTTTACAAAAAAAAGGGGGGGGGGAGATGAATAGATGTATTTGAAACCTGTGTCTAATCAATAGCAGGACATCAAAACCCAAGAGAAATAGAAATGAATTAAGAAGTAAGAATTAAGAGAGTAATAGAAAATAGAACAGGTAAAAAGAGATTTAAAAAAAAAAGGGTGGGGGGTTTGTTGGTGTTCTCCTGGAGTCTGTGTGCTTTCACTGTGAAGTCTTTCTGTCTTCCTCCTGTTTTGGAAGCTCAGCTTGCTGTTTTCAGAGGCCCTCCTTTGGTGCCCTCTTCTGTGCTGCTCCCAGCACCTGTCGGCAAGCAGATCGCGCCTCCTCCTAACACTGGGTCAGGTGCAGCTCTCTGCTGTGGGCGGGCGGGTCGCTGCCCCTCAGGATGCCTCAGTCAGATGTTGCAGACTGGCCGGGTAGGAGGGCGGGTCGTGCCCCCTCCCAGCACCTCGGTCAGGGGCTGTGTTCCTGCCCGAAAGGCGGCGGGCCGCTCTCCCTCTACCTGCGCCGCCGGTAGCTCCGCTCTCTGTGCGGCTGCGCGCTCCGCCCTGGTTGGCGCTCCGCCCTGGTTGGCGCTCCGCAGGTTGGCTCGGGTAGACCAAGGGACAGCCCTGTCCCTGCTCCGAGCCAAAACCCAGCTCCTTGTTTGTCTTTGTGGAGCAAGTTCTCTGAGGGACCAGGATGGAAGGATCCTATCTGCCCTGGGCTGCAGGCCAGTCTCAGTCTGGCCTTTGGGGCTGCTAAGCCCTTCGGTGCGGATGCAGGTTTCGCCCCCGCCCCCGCCTGAGTGCTCAGCGCGGAGGATATGGCGGCTGTGCCTGAGCCCCGCCTCTCTTCTCCCAAAAACTTTCCGCGGGTTTTCAGAGATGGGGGTGTGCACCCTTCCCCCGAGAGCACATCAACCTTGCTGTTTTATGGAGGGCCCAGGTTGTTCTGCCCTGTGCACCCACAGCCAAGGCGCGCAGCCCCTTGCGTTCCCCTGGGGCTGCCTCTGTGCAGCCACTTCCGTCCTCCGCCCGGCTTGTGCAGCCTGGCCCTGCCCGCCACTGCCGGCCCGCGTCTCAGGCTGGGTGTCGGGGGGATGCTCTGTGTCCGTTTAACTTAGTTCTGTTAGTCAAGGGCTGCTCTGTACAGATGCGAGCCTCGGAGGCTCCCCTTCCATCCCGCTGGCCTCTCAGTTGGAGAGGGGAGACCCAGCGAGCAAGCGCCAGTCCTCCTTTGCCGCTCCCTCCCCGCGGGACCTGTCCTGCGCTGCTTTGCCTTTTGTTCTTTCTTTTTTCCTTTTCTCCTACCAGATTTTTGGCGTCTTTATCTTTTGAAGAGGGCGATGTTCTGTCGGAGTTCCACAGGTGCTCTGGTTGGCTGAGTGGGTCTGTAGATGTGGGTCTTGGTGTATTTGTGGGAGAGGGTGACCTGCGAGCGTCCTTCTACTCCGCCATCTTCTCCGTCTCTCCCCAAACAATCTGATGTTGAAGAAATAAGGTAATTTCTGATTAATAAGGGTTAGTAGATGTTGCTACCTCATGTTCTCATATTAGGGAATTATAACATCTTAGTACAGGCTGCCAACATTTTGTGGAAGGATAAACAGTGACCTAATGAGCCAACAGAAGCTAAGTTTATCTACTCACTTACATTTTATCAGTCTTGTCTTAATGGGAATTTATATGCTTTACCTTTCTCATTCTTAAACTGAATTCATCCTGTGAGTTGGAGTACATTTATAAGGTGTTAGTTTTGTAGTGAGAGAAACTCTCTCCTACCTTGTAACCAAGCTGCTGATCCAAGCCTAATTAATGCAGTACTCCATCATACTAGCTACATGGAATATAAATCAAGATCTGAAACTTACACAGGTCTATCTATTTGGGATAAAGGTAAGGATGGTTGGCAAAAGTTTACATGGCTAAATATTTAATGGGGATAGTGTTATGTGTCCTAATCTATTTTTATGATAAATATGACAGTGTATTTTCCGAGGAGAGTTGCAACAGTAGTTCCTATTTCATATGCTCTTTTCTTAATGTGGCTTTGCATTTTTTTCCCATCAAAAACAGGAGTATATTACTTTTTTCCCCTTTATTTTTTTTTTCAATCAGGCAAGTATAGGGTGAGTGTTCTGTCATTAGAATATGTCAGGAATGATGCTGGCCTAGCAACAAGCATCTGCTACTTCTTAGGGGCACTCACTCTTGTAATGCTCTCACTCAGGAACCAAACACCACACTGTGAGAAGAGAAGCCCACTGTGTCAAGGTCACATGCAGGAATTCTGGTCTCCAACTCCAGCTTAGTTCCCAGCCAGAAATCAGGCATAAGTACTACTCAGGTTAGTGCGTCGTTTCCTTTGACTGTACCCAAATAGGAAACCTCAAGTGAGGGTCACTCACCTGACCTTAGTCAACTCACTGAACCACAGGAAAGATTTTGTTTGTGTAGATGAGTCACTAAATTTGGGCTATTTGTTATGCAAGGACAAATAAGTGGAATAACAGCAAACACTCCAGCCTGGAAATTGATAACCCCATCATTAAATGAGTTAATAAAGGAGCCTAAGGAGATCTCTGGAATTTTCTGTGGGCTTAGAATATAGAATGTTATATCATCTAATTAAATAAAGCATATATATACCATCACTATCACCCCCAGAAAGTACAAGGAGAGAGTTAGATAAATGGCTTCCAAAAGTTCTTTTAATGATTTTCCCTCTCTCTATTTTACTTGAATATTGAATTTAATTTCCCATTTAGATGATAGGGTCAGGAAATTTTTTTGAATTATCATAATAAATGCTGTATTAAATTCTTTTCTCATCTATGGACCTCTAAAAATTCTGTGGTCACAGTTGAACTGCCCTAATAAAATAGCTTCTTCATTGAATATATTCCATAAAGTAAGATGCCTTTCTTCAATAACAAGTTAACCAAGTTAATTTGTCGCAGGGATAAATTATACTTCCCCTGTTGCTTTGAATTTTAGTTTTTCTTTTTTTCTTTATCTTTTTTAATTGAAGTGTAGTCAATTTACAGTGTTATGTTAGTTTCTGTTGTACAGCATAGTGACTCAGTTTTATATATATTACTTTTCCTATCCTTTTTCATTGTAGGCTATTACAAGATATTGAATACAACTCCCTGTGCTATACAGCAGGACCTTGTTGCTTATCTATTTTATATATAGTAGTTAGTATCTGCTAATCTTGAACTCCCATTTTATCCCTTCCTACCCCCTTCCCCCTCCCCCCCAGTTTGTTTTCTGTGTCTTTAGGTCTGTTTCTGTTTGGTTCAATTGTTTCATTTTTAAAAATTCTGTATATAAGTGATATCATATGATACTTTTATTTTTCTGGCTTATTTCACTTAGTATGGTAATCTCTAGGTCCATCCATGTTGCTTCAAATGGCATTATTTAATTATTTTTTATGGCTGAGTAGTATTCCATTGTATAAATATACCACAGCTTCTTTATGCAGTCATCTGTCATGGACATTTAGATTGCTTCCATGCCTTGGCTATGGTAAATAGTGCTTGTATCTTTTTATTTTTAAAATGGTAGAAAATTATCAATAAATTATAAGTCCCTTAACTGAATAGGTCAATAGGTCTTGTATTTGAGCACATTTATGATAGCCATCTAAAAGATAGCTAGCAATTTCATTTTTAAAGATATTTTAGGGTTTTATTTTTCCTTTAATTCAGTTACATCAGATACCAGAAGATTAATAAACAATATAATCTGGGCAGTGAATACTGTACAATTATTATAAGCTATTGGAGAAATATAGCTATGGAATTAAAAGATACAAGAGATAAGCAAAGTTTTAAAAAAATCCAAGAAGATTAATTATATCACAATAAATGTTAAAATGAAGCTATCTTAAAGGTAGAAGATAGATGTTATTCTTTTTTAAAAAGCCAATAAAATGTTCTTCTTTTTGGTTAGTGTTTCATTATTTGTTATAACAATCTGGAATTTGAACACATGCATATCCCACTGTTGTCAGGAGAATACTTACTTGATGGTATTTGCACCCTTGTGGTATTTTAATACTTAGACACATCTGTAAAGTATTTCAATAAGCTGTTGAAATTAATCTGCTCATGGCAACTGGATTTGTCATTTGCAAAGAGTTGTCATAAATGACAGTGAAACTGGATTGAATCTTAGAAACTTATGTTTAAAATGTTTGGAAATTATAGTGAAAATACAGGGTACTGTTATATTTAGCTGAAGTTTATCCATACTTTAGTATAAATTAAGTAAACACTTGATAATATATTATGGATTTTGATAGAATGTTAACTTTGAGTGCTGTCTGTCTTTCCAAACTGTTCACAGAGAAACAATAAAATATTTAGGTCGTTGGATCTTGTAAATCTCAAGTTCCCTGCAATTATAAATAAGCAAGTTACCATTAAATTAAGAAACAGATTTTTAAAACTCTATTGTAGTATATCCAAAGTATTAAAACTATTTTTAGTACAACATCTCATTATTTCTTACCAAATTCTATTTTAGCATGAGGAGAAGAGATTGGAGTCTTCATATTAGTGTTACAGAAACTACTTTTTGCTGCCCGATGTAGATGGAACAAGCAAGAGCAAAAGCAGGGGAGGGGACCATATAAAAGATTATTTTATTCACTTAGTAGTAATAACCTGGGCCAAAACATTGCATGTGGAGATGAAAAGACAGGAAGGACTTTGCAAGGTATTCAGAGTATTGAATTGGACTGTTTGGACATGCAGTTGACCAGATTAATAGGTAAGGTTCTCTGAATATTTAGTGTGCTAATCAGATAAAAATATTTTTAGAATAATAAACAGTAAAATAATTGAAATAAGTTCTTTTGTAAATACTGTCAATATTTCTCAGACTACCAAATAGCAGAAAGGGATAACAAGAGCAGTGCTGAATTACCAAATTGAAAATAAGGGATCTATGTAATACACCATTATTTGTAAGTCAGGTCATCATGCTGCATACCTTGAGCTTATACAGAGCTGATTGTAAATTATATCAATAAAGTTGGGGGAAATAAGGCACCTACATTCATGTTTCTTCCATGTAAGCATCTGTTTCAGCCCTAAAAATGTCTTCCAGACCCCTGATGCAGTGACTATCCCACTTCATGTGTCATGCCCATTTATGTTTGCAGTGAAGCTGTACTCCCAGAGCCCCAACTGCTGTTGCTTGCTAAAGTGTTTCTTCTGAACCATTTTTCTTAACATCTCATGTGATGCAATATGGTCCCTTTTCCTATTTCCAAATACTTGATGGAAGTCACATAGTTACTCTTTTCTTCCTTTAGACCTTATTCTTTCCCTCTGACAAATAATCAGGGTAAGTCAACTTTTTTTCTTCCCTTCCTTTGGCCTTATTCATTTCTTTGCTAAAACTGTCTGAGATCATTATTTTACATCAAATAGTACTTCCAGGCCATTAAGTAATAGCCATTCTTTTTTGGATGTTGTAGTTGCAAGACTGGAAGTTGATACTAATCTTCTTGAAGAACTAAAAATTTTAAGTTCACATTTCAAAGAGTGAAAAAACAGTCTGGGTTTCAAAAAAGTTAAAATCACATCAGACTGAAAAAGAAAACAGCAGCCCTGCAGTTCAGTGAGGTTGGAAGGATAGAGAGAAAGCCAGCTGCAAAGTTATCAGAAATGTAATTTCTCTCAAGGTCATGTGGTAGCTATAAAATGCTGTAACCAGTCCTTCTCAGTGATACTGCCTTTTAAACACACACAAAACAGTGGTGCTGTTGGATGTCCTTACTGTCATGAGGGCAGCACCCTGTACTTAGTGAATTTCCCTTTCTAATCAGCGTTAGAAGCAAAACCATCTGCAACTCACCCCCACTTCCCTTAAATTCTTCTCAAAACCTTCATTGGGAACCTAAACCTTCGAAATGACACCACTCAGCACTTTCCATAGTTCTTCTGAAGAGGCTGTGCTACTACATTAATCCATAACCCTGATTTCATCAAATTATAGGCTTATTCCTGTAATTACTGCATTTCCAATGCATGTGCATTACAATTGATTATAAATATCTCCACTGGCTAGGATTAATTTATGTAGTAATAGTGAATTCCTTTTCCAAAAGTTGAAATGTACATGGTTGTCAGTTTCATGCTTTCATGCTTTTGGGCTTTAGAATCTTCTAATTCATTTTCTTAGGTTTTTCTAGAAATTGGAACAACTATGAACAAAAATTAGGATACTGTTGTCTCACAGTGTTTAAAAAGTATAAAATAAAAATTTAATTCTCTGGTTAAATGTCTCAGTCTTAGAAGGTAGATATTTTCATTGTTCAGAAGATTTTTAAAATCTTTCTTTTGAATATTTCATTGTTTCATATTTCTTACAATCAAACTATTTTAAGAATGTTTTACCCAAGCTGTGAACCAAGTTGAAGATATCCTGCATTTGGGAAAGTAACAAATGTGCACACTCAACAATTTTTCTACTCATAGATGGAGAATCATATTCATAGGTTCAGAATATCTCAGGAATATTGAAGTAAATAGAGTTGTAGCGAGAATTGAAAGCACCGAGTAGAAATGATTGGGTTGAGTAGAAACAACGGTTATGTTTGCAAAAATGCAAATATAAAATATCCCTAAAAAAGGTATTTAGAAGTAAAGTCAGTCAAATTATAGATTAATTTTGGTAACAATCAAAATAATTGATTAAAGATGAAGAGAACATTTGATAATTTCCTAATTTTACTTAGGGTGGTGCCAGTCCTCACAGTTTAAAGTTAGGTCTTAATAAACAAAAAATACTGGTTTTTGAATGTTTTAAAACAGTCACTAGTAAAATGTAGACCTACCTATAAAGGTGGAAAGCAACAACAACAAAACTAACCAGAAAGAAAAAAAAAAAAAAGAAATGAAAGCAAATTAGAAAACATTTTTTTAAAAGAATAACCTAAGATAAGTGAGAACAGTGCTATAGAAAAGAGATTTTTACTTCGATTAGAATCTACTCACATGTATTTAAAATACTCATTATACTCTCTTGTGACAGGATTCCATTAGTAGCTATACCTTTATGAAAGCAGTGTACACTTAGGAGTCAAAAGTCATGCAAAAAATGAGTAACATGCAGAATCAATCTCATCCTGGAATGTCTATAGAAAATTCTTTATGCAAATAAGAGTAGGTATCATTTTGCCATATAAATATAACCCAAAACACTGTTTACATCTAACAAATCAGCTTTGAAAATATACAATATATAAATTCAAAGAAAACAGACTCCTATTGTATAAAATACAATACATAAGCTATTCATAAGAGATATACCTAAGTGTAACATAGATATTCAAGAAATGACATATCAAACCAACACAAATACTTAATTTTGATATTATGAAAGTTTTTTTAAGAAATTGAAATTCAGGGCAAAAGTGATTCAATGTGGTATAAATAACTATTTTCATAATTATAAAACTTCAAGGAAAATTAAAATAGCAATTGATGCTTTTTCTACAAAATAGCCTAGCATCAGAGTATTGTTGGAAACAATAACATATATTAGGAAAAACTTTTTACAAATCCTGTAAACAGAAACTAGATAGAAGATTAATCCTATAATTGAGGACAATGTTTATCTTGTGAGGTGAAACTTCAGTACATGTTTGACAGCATTTAATAATATTGAGGAAAGAATGGGGAGATTTGCATAAAAAGCCAGGGCTTGAGTTGTTAGACCTTTCCAACCATGAATCAATGGTAGACTTTTTTTTTAACTAATAAAGCCCAAATATAATTTTATTGTGCTTTAAACATTCCATTGACATTATTAAATGGTATTAAAAGTTAAATTTTGATTCAGAGAAAAACTTTGTGTTAAAAGCCGAGTATCAAAAACCAGTGTAGATAATACAGGACTCTCAGCATGTTAGTATCAATATAAAGACAAAACTAATGGGCAAGTTTTTGCATTAAATTTGTCAAAGAAGAAAAATTTCCTGGGTTTGAAATCTGTTGGATGCTGAAAACTGAGAATTGCTATGCCCCAAATGTGTTGGCAGCTTACATCGCAGTGGGGTAGTAGAGTGGGTGAATCTAAGAGCTGCATGTTACCAGTTTTGGCATGGAGCACCACGGGCTGAGAAGAACATTGAGGGAAGGGAGGATCATCTTCTCTTGGACTTTGAAGAAACACTGCACATTTCTAAACTTGGGCTATTGACAGTGAATGGTGCTTAGTTTCTGGGTTTTTGTTTGGTCTACGGGTGAGCTTAGCATTTGCGTTTAAAAAGTCCTGTTTTTCAATCCAACAACTTTACTTGTGAAATGTGACACCTTGAGCAGGCTGTTTAAACTCTCTGAATCATAGACTCCTTGTATATAAAATGGAAATAATATTTTCTGGACAGCGTTGTTATAAGACTAAAGTAAGATATTCTTCCTAAGTTACTTAAAACAGTGATGTATGTCATCTCTATTGTCAATTATGATATTAAGTACAAAGAAACATTCACTAAATTTCCACAACTCTCCTAAATTGTGCATAATATTAAAGCCAACAACAAAATTAATAAAAATAAAATTTGATAGAGCTCTAAGTATTTCAGAACATCCAAATTCAAAACTCTATGTAACTGAGTAAAAAATGCAGTCAAAAAGATAAACAGAATATTATTTTAAAATAAAAAAATAGTGCTAACACTCAAAACTTTGTGTGAGGCAAGTGCAGAATTATATAATTCAGACAATGACTGCTGGAAACATATTAATTAAAAATTTAATCAAAAATGATGGAATAGGATGACCAGATAAAATGCTGGATACCCAGTTCAACTTGAACTTCAGATTTTTTTCTATAAATATATCCTAAATATTGATTGTCATTATTTGTCTGAAATTAAAATTGAACTCGATGTTCTTTATTTTTATTTGACATATTTGGCAGCCTTAAATAGACATCAGTGGACATTAAAGAAAAAATAAGAATGTAAAACAAAACATGTAAATAATTATTCTAGAAATTAGCAAGTATTAACTAAAAATTTAATCTATGGGCAATTAGCATGATAAAAGCTTGAGAACATCAATTATTTTATTAGAAAAGGCAAGTGTAAGATTGCAAAAGAAAGAAGAAATAACTCAAAGAAATAATCCAGATATTACTATGTAATGTTTGTAAAATATTATAGTGTACTTAAATTATTAAAAAGAACCCTGGAGCAGGTTAAATCAGCTATGATGATGTCAAAATGAAGGCTAAATTGTCATTGCGGAAACAGTGAATGACAGGGGAAAACATCTATGCTGTATTACCAAGAGATAAAATCAGTGCATGATAATATAAACAAAAAAATCATAATCATGCTAGTAAGTATGTATTTGAATATAAATTGTTTACAAAATAAAAATATATCAATATTTATTTTTTTAATTAAAAAATTTTTAATTGATGTACAGTCAGTTACAATGTGTCAATTTCTGATATACCGACGAATGTCCCAGTCATGCATAAACATACACATATTCATTTTCATATTATTTTTCATTAAAGGTTATTACAAGATTAATAAAAATATTGAACATAGTTCCCTGTGTTATACAGAGAAAACTTTCATTTAAAAATATACTTAACTAAATATACTTTCTTTTAAAAATATACTTATATAAATAAATAAAGTATATTTTTAAATATACTTAAATATAGTTTAAATAAATGTGCTAGGTGTGTATCTTTTGTCTTTTTAAATAAGATTTTTTTTCCACAGAGAAGGATAATTTAGTCTGTTTTCTAGCATGGTTGACTAGAATCTGGTTTTTATAATTGGGATTTTTAAGAAGTTTCTTTTAACCTTACACCTCATTAATACAGTGTACATTTTTAAGATTATTGTCAAAGTTGAGGAAAATTCTACTAATTTTCATGCAGGCTGTCAGACTTCAGGGAATTTCAGGTTGTCTTATATTTATTTATCCTCATATCTTTAGCACCAGGTGCTGAAGGCCACATTCATATCATTATGTGATGGCTGACTCTGCTCTTTAGTATCATATTGCCTAGTGAGTCAGCAAAGCACTTGGTAAGCATCCAAAAACCATCTCTAATCTGGTGTGGGTAGCAGTAATTCACTCTGGTAGGCAGAATTCTGAGGTTTCAGCACCTTGATGTACACACCCTGTATAGTACCTTTCTGCTTGAGTCTGGATGGAACTGTGAATATGATGGACAGCACTCTGCTAATTAAGTTTAGTTGTATGATAAAAGAGAAGGGACTCCATGGGTGTAAGTAAGGTCCTAAATCAGTGGACTTTGACTTCATCAAAAGGGTGATCATCCTGGGTTGGCCTGACCTGATTAAGTAAGCCCTAAAGGGGACTGGGCTCTTCCTGAAGTAAGAGAGTCAGAGCATGAAGATCTAAGAAGGCCTATAGAGGGAGCTACATGGGCAAGGAACTATGGATGGCCTCTCAAAACAGAGAACCACTGGCTGACAGGCAGAAAGACAATGGAGACCTCTGTCTTATAAATGCAAAGAGCTAAATCTTACCAGAAATCTCGTGTGCTTAAAAGAGGACCCTGAGTTATGGAAAGGAATAAAGTCAAGCCAACACCTTTATTTATACTTTGTAAAACCCTAGTGATAGATAGAACCCAGCATAGCCATGTTCAGACTTTTGATTTATATAAATTTTAGATAAAAAATCAGTACCGTAAGACTAACATAGTCACAATACACAGAAGTGATACAAAACCTATGCTTATATCTCCTAACCCTAAATATATTTCTAACTTAATTTCCCCTTAGCCTGATATTGAAAATGTCCTCGTTTCATTGTACTTGGCAAAAAAAAAAAAAAAAAATGCAGAGGAAATACTAATAGAATGAGATAGGAATCACCAGAGTCAAACTATTTTGACTTTATAAAAATTACACAACATGTAAGAAAATGTGAAAATGTTTCTAAACCCTCTCCTAGGGTGTTGGGAGGGGCCCATAAACATGAAATACTAAAATATGTATTATTTTAGTATTATAAGCTTTCCATGTGTCAAGCACTGGAATAAACAGTTTTGTGCATGATCTCATTGAGTAGTTAAATCTGTGACTGAACAATAAGGATCAGAAGACAAGTTATTTTACTGTGGATCCTCTGATCCTAATTGTTATGCCATATGGTATTGCCTAATTGCAGTCAGGTCAATTTCTCTACGTTACTGGCAGACAAAAAACCGTTAAGAAAACAAACATATGGTGGTCAATATCAAGAAACTTATATGAAACAGTTTTAGGTTGAATTTAACATTGAGCTTTACTAATAAAGATTTTGTTCTGTTTGTTTTGATATCTTAACATTCAATAAACGTACTCAAACAAATGTATTCATGAGCATTAAAGTCCCAGCATACTAGGCCCTGTGCTGGAGCAAGACCCAGCACGTACAGGGGGAAAGAGATTCCTAATACTGTTTCCTTTTCTAGAAGGAAAGTTGTGGACATTATGTGGATGCACCTTTTAGAAAAAACAATGTGAAACAGCATTGAAATACAAGTTTTAAGCTGAAGAGTAGTAAGAACATTGAGTCAAAATTTCTGCATATTTAAACCTTGGAGTTTTCATTAGGACAATTAAAAATATTTTCCTGGAGGAACAATTTGAATTGCAAACAACATCTGTATAAAATAATTTGTTGTTATGTTAGTTTGGTAACTGAGCTTAAATGGGATTTTCTCAGAAACTTTAGAACTTGAATTGAGAATGAGTTCAGACAATTAACTTTAAAGAAAAAGACAGGTAGAAATCCTCTCTCTTCTGCCAGGTAGACTAATGTTAAATTCATAGCATTTCATTTTTCATACTGGGAACCAACCAACATCATATTCCTCAAAAGATAGCTGTCTGTCCATCTTTTCAATTCAGAACAAATTAAGACTCTGAAAAAAGTCAAAGAAATTGAAGCTATCCTTTTGAGAAATAGAAACTAGATTGGATAGGGGAAACTGGGAATTCATGGAAACAATAATTCTATTTGCAGAGTTCTTAAAAGAGAAAAATGCAAATAGGATATAATTGTTAGGAATTTTAAATAGGGAATTTATAATCTTTTAAGCAACTAGAGTTGTCAGAGAATAAAATGAAAACAATAATATGGATAAGATTGAGAGTGTCTTTCCATTTATTTATTATTGAAAATCACATAATTTAAAATCAAGTTTCTCTGATTTTGAATGCATTGATTTAAGACAAAAGCATCAGAACAACATAATTTGCAAAAGATAACTTTCATAGTGATAATTCTAATTGTAAAATCAATAAATTATTTTTTGGATAATTTGTTATGTGGCTATGCTTATTAAGTTATATTAATGAAACAGATACTAGATGATTTAATAAAAATATACATACTTGAAGCCTTAAGATACATAAAGTTAAAATTAGGCAATGTTCATTGTTTGTCATTATTTTTAAAAATACTTACACATTTTGCATAATTTTTTTATGTTCAGCATTGATTGATAATTTGAAAGAGCTGGTATTACTAGCCCTCCATAGTGTCATTGTGTAATTGTTCAGACTTTGTAGTGGCTGCCTCTTGTAGAGGAAGCAATGCTTTCCTGCTGCCATTATGTTGCAATCTTCCCCAACTGCTTACATGCTTAGCCTTGAGGCTTTTGAGTTTGATTATTATCTTGCAGACATGCAGGCATATAAATAATTTGGGGTTAATGATAAAAATAGATATATCCTTTCTGTGATGTGTGTTTCTACAATTTGTGACAATGTAAATGTGTTTAACATTTGGACTCTACATATAAAACAAAGAATCTTATCTCACTTGTAAGAAAATGCTTTGCATACCTCTTAGAAGCTTATAAATATGTTAAATTATAAATATGTTAAAACTGAAAATTATACAACTGAGTAAGCATTTATTTCCTATTTGTGCAATGCCTGGTGCTGACTCCTTTGATATGGCCCCTGATCTCCAGTAGCCTATTCTTTGTATGAGAGATATGTATATATTGCCATGAAACCAAGAGAATTTGAAAAAAACACAACACATAATTATCAAATAGTGATGTGCTTGGAAATTATAATTTTTCTTCAAGAGGAATTAGAGAAGACTTTGTTTTAAAGGTGACACTTAATCCTTGTCTTAAAAGATGACTGGGATTGTATCTAGTGGAGATTATCGATAGTTGAGGTAAAGAATGAGCAAAGGAAAAGAATGCAGAGAACTACCAAGTACTTTGGAGAATGGTATTTTTGTTTCTCATCTTTTAAATAAAACAAAGATGTGTATCAGAAGGTGAAAAAAGTAAATGGAGCCAGAACCAGAGAATATGACACCAAATTTTCATGGTGTATCAGTTAGAATAAGTTAAATTATGCTGCAGTAACAAAAAACAATCCTTAAATCTTAGTAACTCAAATAATAGTTTATTTTTTGCTTATATGCGTATCTTGGGTTACCATAGATAGTTTGTTTCCTGTCATGGTTAATTCTGGAAAGCTAACTCCTGTAGGTGGCATCTGTCATTTAGATTTTTTCTGGTCACCGAGGAAGGATGAAGCAACATAGTGAATCATTTCCTTGAAGACTCCATCTGGAAGACATATTACTTCCGTTCATAATTTATTAATAAAATCAGGCCATTTGGTCATGTCTGTTGAGAGACAATTACCCATACATATCTCACATTTCTGCATAATATGAGCTAAGACATTTATACTTAGGTGAAGTTTGTTAGTATAAGAATACATTCCAGGATATAATAAAGTTTAGAGATGTCTTCCTCCCTGGAGGTGTTCCAGGATAGTACAGATCAACACATTTTCTTACCATTTCTGGGGAAAGATTAGTTTACCCTCCAGAGTGAAGATAAAATCTCTTTCTTTCTGGAAGGAAAGATGGGTATGTTATCAGCATCCTGATATAAGATCAAAATCTCATCAACTCAGAATTCCTCTCCTTTATTACCTTCCAATGCGTGTGCAAATACCATCTAACCCTCACCATGTCACCCTCTGTGGATTGAGGCTTGGGAACAGATGCTATGATGTTACTTTGGCTGTTGCTGCTTTTCTCATGAGTAGTAAATTCTTTGTCTCTGATCCAGACACCTCAGATTTTCTGTCAGGGTATAAATATAAAACTCTGGCAGGTAAGTTGCTATCTTGAAAATACAGTAAAACCCCAAAAATGTCACAGTTTCTGAACTAACACTAACATCATGGAGTCAGGGAAGTACAATCTTAACATGAGCCTAGAAAGGAGATCTGGGAATAGCAGTAAACCATTGGAATGACTGACATGTGGAAAAGAAACTGGGGATAATTTTTTTGGTTTCTCACTATTTTATGAAAGGCATCCTGGTTATAGTTACCCTGTACTTATATTTAATACTACAGTTAGACCCAAATAAGAGAGGTTTTTAGGGGCTCTTATCTCCATTCCTATATATCACAAATGCAAAAATATAAATGCTTTAAGAAAATTTGGAGACTTCTGTCACTTGTGTTCTGACGTTCAGCATTAGCATAATGCAGACTAATAAACATAATATTTGTTCTTGGACTAACATCATTCAAGCCCCAAGTAAAAACTTTTCTACATCTTTTTTCCTTGAAGCAAAAGTTGTTTATATCTGAATGGCATGAATATGCCTGGATTCTGCTGCTATATATGTTGGAAACAAATACTACTTTAGGGTATGGTGAAGATTTGTGCAGAGAAAGTACTTAAATGTAGACAAAATAATGGCCTATCCAAGATTTGCAAGGTCTAATGTCCAGAATTTATTGATATATTAATTTATATAACAAAAGAAATTTTGCAGAAATAATTAATGTTAAGGACCTTGGATTATCCAGGTGGGCCTAACCTAATCACATAGACCTTGAATAAAGCAAAGGATCTTTTCTAGCTGTGACCAAAGGAGATTAAGTATCCATGGAAAATGGGTCAGAGAGATGCAGTTCTTTGTTGGCTTTGAAGATGGAGCTGGGAGACAGGAACCTAGTGATGACAAATTGAAATTATAATGGAGTAATCATAGTTCAGGCATACAAAAATGGAGTTGGGTGACCACTGAGAACCTGGTCTCAGACATGTCCCTGCACCGCTGAAAGTGTAAACTTTCAGCAAACTAGACACCAGCCATTTTAAAAACATCTGCAAGCTGCAACCTTGTGTCCTTAACATTATGTCTCATATTTGGTTGTAGCAAAATAATAAATTTTCTTGACATTAAGGCTATAAAAATGAGCTTTATGGAATAAAATAAACTGTTAATTATGTATTTCTTTTTTTGTCAGACATCTAAATATTGCTGACCCACTTAGTATATACCATATCATACACAGGAATAAATTCAACATCCTTTGGTATTTTGCCAAATTTTAATCATATAAAAATAACTTTGTATGGATTTTTTATTTTTTCTTTTCGAAAGCATAATTGTTAAATTTGATGTAGAAAACATTACATTTAACAGCTTACTAGTATAATTTTTAATTTTAAAATGTAGAGACATATGTTAAATGGCCCTCCTTTTGTAATCCTGCCCAGTCTTTGCAAATATTAGATGGAGGCCTATATCAACTGTCGCTAAATTTAAATAGTTTCCATTAACTGACCTTGTTCACAGCTCTTCTTATTACTGTCACTTTAGGTTTTGGTCTGTTTTTTAATATTGGTATTTTGTCTATCAAGGTTATTTTCCATTTGAAGTAGGTTCGACAACAACAAAAAAACCAGAATTAATTAGCATTTAAACTGAAGTGATTTTGTGTATTAGAAAATTAGAAAAACTAATGGAAAATAAATATATGTGAAGTAAATATTTGTTATTGAAGGAATGACCACAATTCCATATTCCCTTCAAAGCAACAACTAAGTGCTTTATGGGGCCTAAGAAATAGAAATCCCCATAGATAGATCTTTGTTATAGTTTCTTACTACATTACATTCAAACTCTGAATGTAAAAAATCATTAAGGAATTTGTTTTTATATATATACACATATATATATAAAATACATATTATATTTTATGTGACAAGTAATAAAAACTGTATTTCTTTAAACCTAACATCTTTCAATAAGTATGAAATAATTCTGAATGATATGAAATTATGGGGTCATAATTTATGTGAAACTATTTATTTTTGTTATTCCTTGGATGTTCATTAAATAAAGCATCTCGATCAATGGCATGTTAGGGTAGATAAAATATGATAAACGATAACTAAGGATGCTTATCCTAGGAATGCAGGGATGTTTTATTATGGAAAATTAATGCAATATACTATTTTAATGGGTTAAAGGGAAAAGCTTAAGAACATTAATAAATGTAGGAAAGGCATAAGCAAAATTCATCAGTCTTTCATTATTCTAACATTGTAGGAAAATAGGCACATAAGCCATCTTACATAATCTAATGTAAAACATCTATTACAAAATCAGAAAAAAAAATCATATGTACTGGAAGTTGCCTAGAATCTATCCATTTTATCAGGAACAAGGTCAGGACATCCACTAGCACCACAATTTTGCAACATTGCACTGGTAGGTAGAACCTACCAGTTACAGTAAGCAATACCAAAAGCACAATGGAAAAAAATGTACATAAATAAGTCACTAGTTTCCAATACACTGTTTTCAAATGAGGATGTATAACATAATAAAAAGACTCAGTTGACAGTAGTAATCAGAACTATATGGCACCTGAGAATGAAGCTAATAAAATATGTAAAAAGTAAATTGAAAAAACATAATTATTGAATAAAATCATAGATAACCTATTATTGGAACTCTGTAGTGATATCATATATTAATCTGTAAATGTAGTGAACTTTCATTCAAATCTCAAAGGGTTTTACATGAAACTAAACTATTTCTAAAATTTATGTAGAAAATACACGCTATGAACAAACAAGAATGTGTGAAGAACAGGATGAGAGTAAATCTTACATATAACTCATATTTTTACAAAGCTGTATTAAGACTATGTGATTGGTATACCAACAGACAAATAGACTAATGAAAGGTAAAAAGCCCAGAAGCATCTCAGTGCAAATACAGAAACTCAATATATGGCAGAGCTGAGAATGTAGACCAGTGGAAAAGAAAATCTATATCCATATCTCATTATATATAACAATCAATTTAAGTGTTACAAGCAACCTATACAACTTTTAGAAAAATAATGAGTATTTTATTAATGTTGGGTAAAATACTACTATTTTATGGGAAAATTTTAAAAGCAAATTTGAATGTAAAGGAAGACGTTGTGTTCATGATATCTAAATTTACAACACAGGACAGCATGAAATCAGAAGACAAGCAGAGAGTAGGTAAAGATGTGTGCGGTATACATAAACCTTTGGCACAGAATGTTAATTTACAAATCTTAATTAACGGTAAAGGAAAATATTTTCAAAATGGGTATGAACAGGTGCTTCACAGTAGAGGATGTTTATCATCAATAAAGCAGTAGTCTAGTCACTTGTTGCTATGTGACAAACCATCCAAGATTGAGTAGGCTCTTTTGGAAGGTTTTCCCTTAGAATCTTTAAAGCATGCACAGTCAGAATATGAATGGAGCTGGAGTCACTGTTTTCACCTTGTAGCACTCATTCTGGATGGCTAGAAAAGCTGAGGTCGGTCAGGCGTCTCTCCAAAATAGTGAGAGGCTACTTGAGGTTTTGTAACATCATGCTGGACTTCTTACATGATAGTTGACTGCCCCCAGAATGAGCATTCAAAAAGACATGAAGATTAAAATGCCAGCTTGGGCCTCAGAATTGGAACAGTGTCACTTCTGTCATGTTTTTTTGGACGTAGCATTCACGAGCCCACCTGTTTTCAAGGGATGAGGACATATACCTCAACTCTCAGTGGGAAGAGCTTTAAAAAGTTTGTGCCCATCTTTGATCTGCCATGAACTTTGAAAATAACCTGAAACTATAAGAAGTCAAATAAGTAAATTAAAACCATGATGAAATGACATTTAGCCAACATTGTATTGAACCTGGAAGTTTAAACCCTGAAAATGGCAAGTTTTTGGTGAAGATTTTTTTGTCTAAAAAAGTCTCACGCACTCCTGGGTGAGAGGACATGGGTACAACTCTTTGGAGGGCAGCATTTACTCTATCTAGTAAAGTTGAAAATGTTCAAATTCAAACCCTCTGGCTCAGTAATTCCACTTCTTTGTGTATAACCTTGAGACACTCTCACAAATGGGCATTAGGATATTTGTGCAAGAAGTTCATATCAGTCGTTGTTTATAGTAACAAAAAATGCAAATGCTGGATTGATTCTCTCCTAGCAGAGAAAAATGGGAAGAGGAAAAGAATTGAAGTCTCATTTGTATCTGCTTTATTTAATATTTAATTTCATTTCTTAAAAATCTGAGATGAATATAGCATAATGTTAAAATCTACTGAAGTTTATAAATAAGTGTCCATCATATTAATATATTATTCTCAGTGAATAAAAATGATTTCAAAAGTTTAATAAAAGAGAACCTGGAAGAAAACTCAAGTTATACTGGATTCTGTGATTTAGAGTTCAGAAAGTATGTTGTAAAGGAGAAAAGATATTTACATATATTAATGTGGTTAAAACAATTTTTATTTGCAAAGTTTTCTTTAGTCAAGCCCTCAATTTGTACTTTAAGCTGTGCACCCTAAATATATCAAAGATTAAAAAAAACCCTAATTTTTGTTTGCTTTCTGCATGTGTAAATATTATATACATATCGTATTTTTTCAAGCTTTAATGCATTGATACAAAGTGAAAATGGACAGCTATGTTTCAGATTATCATTGTTATATCATAAAATATATGCATGAAATAATTTATATTTTGAATCTACTTTAATATAAAGAATTTCTCATGGTACAATTTTAAAGTGATATAATCATGAACCACACAAAATATTTTTAGGTTTGTAGTTATAACATTCAAATAGTGATCAGTATATACATTTGCAGATATAAAAAAAAGTAGTCTCGATAAGTTAATTAAGGAATAGTCAATATTTTCTGGAGATGTTCTCTTTGCTTATTTAGTAGTAATTTTTTGAAAATGTGTACTTTGTGCTTTAGAAAACATGCTCCAGATCTAAGATAAGTTTTTTATAGATGTATGTTAGGTTATTCATAATAATTGATTTGTTTAAATCTCTATTTAATTGAGTTTTTATCTCTTCATTTTGTCATTTACTGAGAAAACTGTCTTAAATCCTAACAATATTGATAGGAGATGTATGAATTCCTCTTTGCAGTTCTGTTAATCTTTTTATTATGTAATTGAAGCTAGATTATTAGGGGACATAAATTTTGAATTGTTGTATCACCTTAATTAATGAAACTTCTGCCATTATGGAGTGGTTTATTTTTTTTTTCTTGTAATGCTTTCCATTAAAGCATTTTTTTCCAATATCATCATTTTAGAATAACTGAAATTTGGTTAAAGATGACACAATTTTTCCCATCACTAGACTTCAAATATTTGCTGGGTCCTTATGTTTTCTGCTTTTGTCTTGTAACCTGTATATAACTGATAATTTTTAATTAACTGAAGAGTTTAATCATTCACATTTACTGATATTTTTATATTTATTTATATTGTATTGTGCTCTGTGCTTTTTCCTTTTTTTGCTTTTTCCTTTTAGTCAGTTTCTAAATTGAATTTTTATTCCATTTTCCTCTTTACTACTTAGAAAATTACACACTATATTTGTTTTTTCAGTGGTTATGCTGTAGATTTAAACATGCATATTGATAACAATAAATCCCAAAGTTAATGAATACCTTAAATCACATCCCAGTGAACACAGGTAAATTGTTATTGTGTCTGGCATCTCCTCTCTCAGCAGAAACTTCTTGCCCTTTAATTCTGTTTTTCAAACCTACAAAATGTACATTATTATTACTGTTTTATAAATGCAATGCTTATTTAGCTTTTCTTATATCTTCTATTCTTTTGCACACCATTCTTTCCTGCAACTCCAGCCTTCTTTTGTAGATCATTCACCATCTTCCTGAAAAATATCTTTCAAATTAACTTTATCAAGTCTCCTGGTTGTGCTTTTAATAGTGAGTACTCAGTTTTTGTTTGTCTGAAACATGCTCCTGAAAAATAGTTCCATGGGATATAGAATTCTTCAGTGAATTTAAGCATTTAAAAAGTGTATTTCCATTGTCTATGGTTTCCATTATCTCTTTCAAGATGAGAGCTGTCAAACTGTCATTCTCTTCTATTTACAACTTTTAAACTCTTACTTTAATTCTTCTGTGTTCTAAAATTTCAGTAAATCCCCAAAGTGAATTTCATTATATTTATTTTCCTCAAAATACATTAGGATTTCAGAGTATAAAACTGTTGTCATTCATCAATTGGGAAGATTTGTTAAGTATAATCTTTCCAAGTACTCTCCCCTTTATATTCTTTTTTTGTTTCCTAATAGAGATCTATTTAGAATTATGGTAGATTTATTTCCCCTTTTCCATCCTCTATGACCCTTAATTTCCATTTCCTGTGCTCTATTTCTTTGTTTTACTTTGCTGCGTTCACGTAATAACTTAACTCTTAATTCTTGTTCAATAATTTGATCTTCAGCTGGATTTAGTCTGCTGTTTTAAATCATTAGCTTACTTGCCATATTTAATCATTTTCCTTTCTAGAAATTTGATTTGCTTTTTATTCAGATCTCTCTGTTAATTTTTATGGACAAATTTTTCTTTATCCTGCTTTCAACATCCTTTTTAATATTTTAATGTAAATATACTCACTAAATTATGTTGAAGGATATGAAATTTGTAACATCATGGCTCAACTGAATATACTGTGTATTTGATAAATCCAATAACCGCTCCTGATTTTTGGAGACTACTCTTAAGGCTCTGTACTTTCTTGTTCTCTTCAGCATTTGGGATTTTTTTTTTTTTAATGTGTTTTCCTTTGAAGTTTTTCTGTGACATTTTTGAAGCTTTGTTTTGGATTAATTTCCTCAAAAGAGGATTTGACTTTGCTTCTACCACATATACTTATGACATTTCAAACTCAAGATTGTTCTAAACTTTATTGTAGGCCTGGGATTTTTTTTTAATAAAGTCTTTCTTTTAGGACAGTTTTAGTTTCACAGAAAAGTTGCGAACATAATACCGAAGTTTCCATATAGTTTTCTTAGTATCCCCATTTGTTAATATCTTACTGCTATGGTTGGTGTGTTCTATCCAGGAAAACCACGTTGGTACATTAAACTCTAGGGTTAATTTGAATTTCACTAGTGGTATCACTAATGTCCTTTTCTTTACCAATATACCACTCAGAATCCCATACTGCATTTAGCTTTCATGCCTCCTTAGTCTCCTCCAATCTGTGGCAGTTTTTCTATCTTTCTTTGTTTTTTTTGTGATCTTGATCATTTTGAGGACTCCTGGTCAGATACTTTGTAGAACGTTCCTCAATTTGGGTTTGGATGATGTTTTTCCTCATGTTTAGTCTGGGGTAATGGATTTTGGGAAAGATAACCACAGTGGTGAATTGCCTTTCTCACCTTATCATTTAGTGGGCATTAATATAGCACTAATATGCCTTATCACCTATTTTGTTTTTAAATTCTGCAAAGGTAGTATAGATTTAAGTCTCAAATCTATGTGATGAGATGGTTGTCATTAGGATTTCTTAAGCAGGGGCTTCCCTTTTTTTTTTTATTTTTCTCTTCTTCCAGATCCAAAGGTATATACAAAAGTAATACCAGGCTAGAACTTACCTATTTTCAGAACTTAAAGAAAAATGAAGATACAATTTCTTAATATTCTTTTCCTTTGGCAACTTAGAATTTAAAATTAGAACTCTGAATATATGAAGTTTATGCTGAATGTCTGTGGAAATTTTCATTAGCAATTATCTTATTTCAGGTAACTGTAACAAAATACCATACACTGAATAGCTTAGGCAACAAACATTTTATTTCTTGAAGTCTTAGAAGCTGGGAAGTTCAAGATCATGGGGCCCGGCAGATCTGGTGTCTATTAAGGACCATTTCCTGACTTGTAGGTGACTGTCTTCTCCTTGTATCTTCACACGGCAGAGAGAAGGAGCAAGCTTTCTCCTAACTCTTATGAGGGCACTAATTGCATTCATGAGGGTTCCACACTCATGACCTCATCTAATCCTAATCATCTCCCCAAGGCCCCACTTCCTAATCCATCACATTGAGGATAGGGCTTCATCATACACATTCGGGGAAAACAGGCAGTCTGGAAAAGTAATCATCTTATTTGATCTAGTGTCTTTCAGTTTATTTCTTACTAGCTGTGTGAACAAAAGTTAACTGACGTTTAAGCTCTTCGCCTGCCACATTTACTGTGAGGATAAATTGTACTAATGCATTTAATTTAGCACCATGCTGACACACTGTATGTGCTCAATATGTCTTGGTAGTTAATATTATTAAAAATAGAAAATGCCACTCTGGTAAAGATAACATGATATTGTTGTTCTGGAACCAAAGATGAAAAGGATCTATTTAATAGTAATTTGTGAACACCTTTAGGATATAACATTTTTTAAAGTAATATACATACAGAATAAATAATTAGGATCAAATTAGAGAGAAATTTACTTTAAAAACCTTTGCTTCTTAACTCTTTTTAGTCCTTACTAATTACTTATTAAAGCAATTTGTAAATTTGTCTTTATAGAAATGTGTTGTTAATGTAACATAACTGAACTTTTGATAAATGAGAAAAATAATTGATCAGGAAGCTAAAATAATATATAACTTTGGCCAAAATTTAATTTGGTACAGCATATATTAAAATATATATTGCTGTAATTATTATCTTTCTAAATATTTTGTAACCCACAGTTATTTTAGAGATGCAAAAATATTTTACAGGTGTGGGTAATGTCCTATGACTATTCCTGAGCTCTTTTTCAATTTATAGCTTGTATGCCAGCAAAATGTGAGGAATGAAAAATAACCTCATTATTTTTATGCAATTACAATTGATTGGGTTTTTCTAGTCTTTTCTATACGGTTTTTCATCAAATATCTATTTTGTTTGTTGAATATTTGCATGTGTTGCTTAAGCTGGCTGTTTCAAATTGATTCTTTCATTCATACACAGAATTTAAGAAGAATATATTATTTTTAAGGAACTACCATCAGTGCAGAAAGAAATTAAGCCAATAACATAAAAAAAGAACATATATTTTACAGTAAAAGTAAACACCAAGCAGTTGAGCTGATCGTTTGTCAATATGAGAAAAAGTTAAACATAGTTATTTTAAAATTGTAATGAGGCATGGTCTATTAAGGGTTTTGGTTTCTGGTTCTAGGTGTTACTGATATATTAAAAAATTTAAAATAAAGATGCTAAATATAAGACCACATGGTTCTAGTAGTATATGTTAATTTGGGATGTTAAGTTAAGTAACTAAACAAGTATTAGCATGGTTATATTCATCCTGGAAACTATCTTTCATCCTTTCTTTTCTTAAATACTTTTCACTTTTCCACTTCTAAAAACAGTGTATAAAAATATACTTAACAAGTAAGAATAGTTTAATTCATTGATTTTTACAGCAAATAAAACTTCCCCCATATTTTGAGGAAGGTCATAAGCAGTATAAAGATGGAGATTTTGAAACAATTCATTAAAAAATCCTTATTCCAAACTGTGATTGCCCTTTTCCTGTAATAAGGGAAGAAGAGAGAGAATTTCCCCTGATTTTACATGTCTCAACGTCATGAGTGATAATATTCTTTTTAGACTTTACCTCTGAGTTTAGGTATTTTTCAACATGTTGAGATTATATAGATTTCATGAAAAGATGATTTGCCATTTTAAGGATATCTTTTCAAATAACGAGAAAATTAAGTGGAAGTAAAGAAGTAGCATTTCCTAAGAGGGAAGAGTTTGGGATTTCTCAACACAATAAGTTATATTACAATTGGATATCAGAAATGGAGTTATGGAAAATCCAATCCCGAATTACGTGTGTGTATGTATGGTGTATGTATATGTAAAACCCAGTTTATTTAAAGTGTTAATGAAAGTGCCCCAGACCATCTAACTTTATATTTCCATTGTCTACACTTGTAAGAGCTAAAATTTCTTATAAAGACACTTCCCTCTGAAAAACCAGCACTCTTCAACATCTGAACCTGTGAGTACACTTTGAGTTTCAATACTCAGAGCAGAACTTGATGAGTCAGCACTGATCTTCAGCTACTATAGAAAGCATACTTCTTATTTTCTGTTAATACTATTGACAGGTTTCTCCAGGAGAATTGTGGACAGTATTCCTTTGAGAAGTGGATAATTAAGTTTGTGGAACATAGACTTATGTGGCTTCATTGGCTAAAGTAATTAATTAAATTCTTATATTATTAAAATTGGTTCAGTAATGAAGCAGTGGTAAAAAACCTGTGTGGTAAATTCCTGGTGCCTGATCCATGTATCTATCTCTTTTTGTAGTTAAAATAAAATCTTTACATTTTTAACATACATTTAATAAATAGTCAAAAAGCAAGAGAGGATCATTAAATTAAATCTTAAAATGTCCTCTAGATTGTAATGATTATGCCTATGAGAGTGCTCTAAAATATGATAATGGTTTTAAATTGTGGTATAAACACGTAATAGTGAATTTACCATCTTCACTACTTTTAAGTGTACAGTTGAATAGTGTTAAGTGTCTTCACATGATTGTGCAATAAATCTCCAGAACTTTTCATTGGCAACACTGAAGTCTGCCAAATACTAATTCTCCCTCTTGCCAGCCCCAGGTGACCATCTTTTTACTTTCTGTTTCTCTGATTTTGAGTACATTAAATATCTCATATAAGTGGTATCATACAATATTTGTCCTTTTGTGGCTAATTTATCTTTCTTAGCATGATGTCCTCTATGTTCTACCATTTTGTAGCATGTGACAAGGATTTCTTTTTAAAATTTTTTAATTTTTTTATTGCAGTACAGATGAGTTACAATGTTGTGTTAGTTTCAAGTGTACAGGAAAGGGATTCAGCCTCATATATATGTGTGTGTGTATTTCCACTATTGGTTATTACAAGAGACTAAATATAGTTCCCTCTGCTATACTGTAGGTCCTTATTTATCTATTTTATATATGGTAATTTGTATCTGCTAATCCCAAACTCCTAATTTATCCCTCCCTACTCCCTTTCTCCTTTGGTAACCATAAGTTTGTTTTCTATACCTATGAATCTATTTCTGTTTTATAAATAAGTTTATTTGTGCCTTTTTTTTTTAAGATTCTACGTATAAGTGGTCTCATATGCTTTTTGTCTTTGACTTATTTCGCTTAGTATGATAATCTCTAGAGCCATCCATGTTGCTACAAATGGCATTATTTCATTCTTTTTTATGGCTGAGCAATATTCCATTATATATAATATATATACATATGTATATAAGTGTGTGTATATATATCTATATATGTATATATAGAAACACAAACTACTTTATCCATTCATCTGTCAATGGACATTTAGGTTGCTTCCATGTCTTGGCTATTGTAAATAGTGCTTCTATGAACACTGGAGTGCATGTATCTTTTCAAATTAGAGTTTTTTCTAGATATATGCCCAGGAGTGGGACTGCAAAATCATGTGATAAGTCTATTTTTAATTTTTTAAAGAACCTGCATACTGTCCTCCATAGTGGCTTCACCAATTTACATTCCCAACATGAGTGTAGGAGGGTTCCTTTTTTCTCACCCTCTCCAGCATTTACTATTTGTAGAATTTTTGGTGGTGGTCATTCTGACCTGTGTGAGATGATACCTCATTGTAGTTTTGATTTGCTTTTCCCTAATAATTAGTGATATTAAGCATTTTTTCCTGTGCCTGTTGTCTATCTGTACATCTTCTTTGGAGACATGTCTATATAGGTCTTCTATCCATTTTTTTGTTTGAATTTTTTTTGTATTACGCTGTATGAGCTGTTTATATTTTCAAAATTAATCCCTTATTGGTCGCATCATTTGGAAAAATTTTGTCCTATTCTGTAGGTTGTCTTTTCACTTTATGGTTTCTTTTGCTGTGCAAAAGTTTTTTTTAAGTTTAATTAGGTCTGATTTCTTTATTTTTGTTTTTATTTCCATTGCTCTAGGTGGCAGATCCAAAAAAATGCTGCTGCAATTCATGTCAAAGTGTGTTTTGCCTGTGTTTTACTCTAGGAGTTTTAGGGTATCTGGTCTTAACATTTAGGTCTTTATCCCACTTTGAGTTTATTTTTGTATATGATGCTAGAGAATGTTCTAAATTCATTCTTTTACATGTAGCTGTCCAGATTGCCCTAGCACCACTGATTGAAGAGACTGTCCTTTCTCCATAGTATATTCTTACGCCCTTTGTTGTAGACCATAAGTATGTGCATTTATTTCTGGGCCCTCTATCCTGTTCCATTGATGTATGTGTCTGTTTTTGTGCCATTACCATACTATTTTGATTACTGTAGCTTTGTAGTATACTCAGAAGTCAAGGAGTGTGAACTCTTCCACTCCATTCTTCCTTCTCAAGATTGTTTTGGGTATGCGAGGTCATTCATGTTTCTGTACAAATTTTAAAATTTTTTGTTCTAGTTCTGTGAAAAATGCCATTGGTAATTTGATAGGGATTGCATTGAATCTGTAGATTGCCTTGGGTAGTATGGTCATTTTAACAAATTGATTCTTCCAGTCCAAGAACATGGTATATCTTTCTCTCTGTTTTTGTCATCTTCAATTTCTTTCATCTGTGTCATAGTTTTTGGAGTACAGGTCATGCCTCCTGTAGATTTATTCCTAGGTATTCTTTTTTGATGTCGTGGTAAATGAGATTGTTTCCTTAATTTCTATTTCTTATATTTCTTTGTTAGTGAATAGAAATGCAACAGATTTCTGTATGCTAATTTTGTATCCTGCAACTTTACCGAATTTATTAATGACCTTTAACAGTTTTCTGGTGGTGTCTTTAGGATTTTCTATGTATAGTGTAATGTCATCTGCAAACAGTGACAGTTTTACTTCTTTCCAATTTGGATTCCTTTTATTTCATTTTCTTCTCGGATTTCTGTGGCTAGGACTTCCAAAACTATGTTGAAAAAAAGTGGGGAGAGTGAGCAATCTTGTCTTGTTTATGATCTTAGAAGGAATGCCTTCAGTTTTTCACAGTTGAATATGATATTAGCTGTGGGTTTGTCATATATTGCCTTTCTTATGTTGAGGTATGTTCCCTCTGTGCCCACTTTCTGAAATGTTTTTATTATAAATGGATGTTGAATTTTCTCAAAAAGGAGTTCTTTCCTTTTAAAAGCAATCTAACATTCAATTGTATGTATATACCATATTTTTTAATCCATTCATCTGTCAATAGAAATTTGGGTTGCTTCTACCTCTTGGCTACTGTGGGGGAAAAAAAGTTGTGATAAATATGGGTGTGCAAATATCTCTTCAAGATCTTGGATTGAGGTGTTTTTTGTTTTTTTGGTTTTTTTTTTGATAGATACCCAGAAGTGGGATTGTTGGATCATATGGTAATTCTGTTTTTAAGTTTCTGAGGAATTCCTGAATTGCTTTCCATACTAGCTGTACTATTTTATATTCCCAACACTGTACAAGTACCAATACTTGTTTTTTTCCTGTACTTTTGTTAGTGGCCATCCTGATGGATATGAGGTAATATCTTGCTGTGGTTTTGATTTCCATTCCACTAATAATTAGTGATATTGAACATCTTTTCATGTGCTTATTAGCTATTTGTATATCTAATTTGGAGGAATATCTACTTAAGTCCTTTGTCAACTTTAAATTGGGTTTTTTACACTGTTGAGTTATAGACGTTTCTTAGATAGTCTAGATAATATTAACCCATCATTAAATGTATGATTTGCACTTCGTTTTTCCCATTTCATTGGTTACCTTTTCACTCTGTTTTTTCCTTTGTCACACAGAAGTTTAAAGTTTTGTATAATCCCATTTGCCAATTTTTTTTATTTTGTTGCCTGTGCTTTTGGTGTCATAGCAAAAACTCATCCAGATCCAACATCAGAAAACTTTTTCCCATGTTTTCTTCTAGGAGTATAACAGTTTTAGGTCTTATGCCTAGGTCTTTAAACCATTTTGAGTTAATTTTTGGATATTGTGTAAGGTAAGGGTCAAACTTTATTACTTTGCATGCAAATGTAGTATTTTCTTTAAAAATCGTTGATTTGATTTATGAAATTTAAATCTCTAGTAGAAGTTATAAAGAGTGGATGGAGAGTTAGATCTGCTTGACACATAGTATCTTTTACTTTTTTCCCCCTTTATGTATACTGGAGGGTATTTAAAAACAAAAGACTTGGCTACTTCTGTAAGAATTGGTCTCTTCTATGTAGAGATACATATTTCCAATTGCTGTTGCTTGGCACTTTAGAGATCTGGCCCTGTTGGCATGCCAACAACTTTCCTGGAGTCAGATAGCTATTGCATTTTTGGATAAGGAACCAGCAGTCCACTTTACTGTATATTCACCATCATCCCCTGTTGTCATAGCAGCACTTAACTCAAGTGGCAGGTGGCTTTCAGTATCACCTTTCCACTTTTATTCTTCTCATAGTAAACTTAGGAAGAAAGCAAACCACTACTTGTACCCTTATCTATTTCACAAGTGGAAAAAGTAAAAATTGACCTAGAAGGCTATATCTTTCAAGAAAAGGTAAGGAGTGCTTTTTTCCCCTTATAAGTGAAGAATATTTCAACCTGGCATATTTCAAACATTCACATTACCTGCCCACCCCCTGTAGGCATTTGAGTTTGCAAATCTTGCTTTAAACGGTAACTCTTGGTAACAGCGAGAAGTGTGTCATAAATATTCTCAAAAGTTCATCATCGTATATCTTGTTCCTGAGGGAAGCTGAAATGATAAAAAATTTTATAATTGTAGATAGGAGCACTTCTTCCTTCTATTCAGGGCACTTTTTTTTTTTTTTTTTTTTGGCCCGAATTGACTTAAAGTCCCCTGGCGTATTAATTCCATGAAGTGTGAGACGTGGTAACAAATTTTTCAAAATATTCAAACTTGACAACTGAAGAAAAGTTTTGCTCAGTTTCCATTGTGAATCTTTTAATAAACTGTTTATCATTAGTAATTAATAACTTTAAGCTGCGTATAGATTTCCAACCTGTTTTAACAAGATTTATTACTTTTCACGTACACGCTTTCCCACACAATGATAGGCTAGGTAATAATAAAATATATGAAAGATAAAAAGATTTCAATAAAACAGTAGTTAATTCTGACCGGTAAATGTTTAAACTTAAAAAGAAATCCTTTTGAGCCATCTAAAGCTCTTGGTGGAAATGTAACATGATAGGAGAATTCTGGTTACCATTTAAATTTGAATACTTCATCCATTATGATGACAAAAGTGGTTTAGCAGCTATCATTGTATTTCTTTAAAATTTCAAAGTGCTCTGGGTCCTTCCAAGATGAATGTCTTTTGTTCCTTTCCTCTTATTTCTTAAATTATTTTCTGAAGATAGCATATCTTGCCAGTTTAATTGGCTCCAACTCTAGGCATCATATCATTGCTTCCTTTTCTTTCCGTATGAATGTACGACAGATATTCTTTTTCTCCAAAAAACTGTCCCTCCTCTGTCCTTCCCTGGTGTTAGCAGGGTCCACCAGGAGCAAATTTCCATTCTTCTGGATAGTACCTAAGGTGTCCTGTTAGTCTCTGACTTCTCACTCTCCTTCCCCTTACACAGACTCGCTCTCCAGCCCACAACAATGTGACTTCTGCTAACAACACCACATTAATCCAAGAGTTCTTAATAGAGAGGCTGTAGGGTCTGGCAGGCCTCCCACGAGCAAGCTCCCCTACCCACACCAGATTCTTTGCACAGCCAGTGCGTTGCAATCTCTGACGAGAGTTCCAGTCAAGGACTACTTTTTTTTTAAGTTATAAAATTATCATCTTTATTTATACTTTGGCATTTGTAAGTTAAATGGTATAAAAGGCATAATAAAATTAAGAAATTTTACCACTTTTAAAGATGCTGTAATAAAACCAATCCCATAAAAAAAACTATAGAAAATCAAAAAGAGAATGCATACATGTAGCATTATCATCAGATAACTATCAAAGTATTTATGCAGTGAGTCTACACTTATTATAGAGTCTCTCAATTATTATGATTTTTCCAAGTAGTTCAGAACCAGTAAAATGATGCTCTGCTTCATATTCAGAGTATTGGAATGGTCTATTACTCTAGTAATTTAATTAAATGCCATTTGGTTTTAATGATCATTGTAAACCTATTTAACATGTGAGCAGAGGTATCTCTGGGATACTTGATGAAATTAATTTCCTAAATCTGCAGATCTAAGGAAGGGAATTTTAACCATGATAAAATCACAAAGTCATTAAAATCTAGAAAAACTGAAATAGTTTTCGTTTCTTTATTTGTTCCTTAAAGGAACATTTCGTTGCTCCACATACTGTCAGCCATTCTTCTAGGTGCTGAATTATAGAGTGAAGAGGCAGCCTAATTGCTCTTTCAATGGTTTGTGTATTGTAGTGGGAGAAGGCATATAAAACAGAATCTGATCAATTAATTAGCAAGAAAAAATTTCCGGTCTAAGGGTACTCAAATTTGAGTGTACGCTATAATTACCTGTATAGCTTGAAAATTTATGAATGTTTGTGCCCCTCTCCTAGAGATTCTAGGGGGAGTCCTGTGTGTTTGAATTTTTTAAAAGCCCCCATATGATTCAGATATGCAAACTGGATTGAGAAACATTTGCCTAGAAAATTATGTGAACCAGAGAATAAAAGTAGGGGAATGTGATAGAATTCTTCAATTTCCGTGTTTCTAAAGCTCACTAGATGGTCCCCCAAATCACCTTGAAACATATTAAAAGCTTCTCAGAATTGAAAGTGTCTAAACTTCATTAGAGCAGGAATGCAATTGAATGAAAATACAAAGGATGTATGAAGGAAAATTAAAAAATCTAGAGATCGCTTGCAAAAGATAAAAGAAATTTCTGAAGATTCTGAGAATGAAATTGTGAACTGAAAATACCCACATATTACAGACAAACATGAGCTCAATCAGTTGAAGGGAGGGATTGTAAATGAGTATCAGAATTTTAGTGAGGGCTGAATAGGTAGAAGAGAAGATTAAAATGCTATGGATAGATTGAAAAGAACTTGAATAACCAAAATATTGGGATTAAATTTTTGTACCTCTCTTTATCATGTGCATGATACAGATCAATGCACATACTTTGCACATCTACTCTCTTGTATTTATATTGGTAGACTTTTTGGTTCACTTTACTTCTTGGCTCTGTTCCTAGTGTTCTTAAGCTCTCTCTCTATATATACATGTATGTGTGTATATATATATATGTGTGTATATATCATATATATGATGTGGACTCGCTGCTTATGAGATATATATGTAGCAAACTCCAATGTGCAATGCAACTCAACTGGACATCCTTGTGTTAGTGTGCAAAGACTAAACTTGCCTTAGGTTGTATCTTGGACAGAAGATCAATTTTTATTAGAGATATGATGTAATAAATTAAGTTTCTGCCCCCTTTTAGTTCCATTTCTCATTCGTTAAAATTTAAGATCCAAATGAGTGAGATGAGTATTATTTCAAAGTCATTATCAGCCTTAGGAGAGCAGCATAGTATGTAACCGTTATGAGCATGGGTTCTAGAACAAGGTTCATAATTCAAAAATGTGTTCTGAATTCTCCCATTTATGGGCTCTGTGACCTCTGGCATGCTAAGCAATTAACCTTTCTGTGTAAATTCCAAGTTAATAGCAGTATAACTAAAGCAGTAAAACATATCAAATGCTTTAAAAAAAAATTATTCACTGTAGATTCTACCAGGATTATGTTTTACATTTTTTTGTGTATGAAAGTATTTGATTTAGGAAATTCTCACTCAGATCCAATAGATGATAAAAAAAAATTAAGGATGCATCTTAAATTATAAAATACACAGTTAAATTGTGATACCATGCCATTGATTTATTGCAACTCACTATATCTCAGTAATACATATTTTCATAATTTAAATAGGAAAATATTAACTGGCCAATGTAAAACTAGTTAAGATTTCAGTGACTAACTTTAACAAGGCTACACAATTACTTCTACAAAAGGCCATTTGTTAATATGATCAGTTTATTTAAACAGGTGGACATGGTAAACAGCCAAGTCAGTGGTGTAGCATGTGGCCACCACAGTATAGTTAGAATGAATTTGCAGACATAATACTGCAGAATCATATGGGTAATTTTTAATCATTGGTGGATTTCCTTTATTCCAGTTTATAAGAACCAACAGTGATTAATTGTAAATGTAACTGTAAATAAACTCATTCTTTAAAAGCAGAACTTACACATTTTCCCCAAAGCCTTTCTTTAAAAATAATTACATACTGATTCAATAAAGTATATAAATAGTTGCCTATAAATACCACATAGTCCTGATGTTAACTTCCAGGTATTAAATGAAATAAATATGTCAATCTTAAAGCTATTGGGATTCTCACTCAGCTTTGTATTCCTCATAATAATTCCCAGTGAAACAAATCAGAATTTTATTAACATATTACAGAGTCAGAGTTTTTTTCATTTTAAGTGAAAAACCCTTTAGCTTTGTTCCAAAGGTACTTCTGCTTTCTTCTGCTCTTCACTCTCGACGACTCTGGGAGGGTGTCTCTGAACTCTACACTCTGTGCAGTAGTTTAGTTGATCCATTCCTTGTCATGGTTAGTAAATGCAGGGCTAGGATTTTATCCCAAGTCCACTGACACTAAATCCATCATTACCCCAATGTACCAAATAACTTACTTGCATTTTATATTGATGGAAGTAATACACTGATTTAATATCCCACTTAAAAAAATCTATCAAATAGAAATGGGAAGTCACTGAGTACTCCTTTGACCAGAAATATTGGCCAGCACTTGTATCCTTACCTCTCTCAACTGTACTAGGTTTTAATAAGTGAGAGTCTTGGTAAGTCTTGAAAGTTTAATAAATCTTGAAAAGCTTATATAGTAGCTACCTTGGAAAGGGGCATTTAGTGCAAATATGTACTTGAGTTACAACAGAGCAATCCTGTTCTGACTTAGAATTTTTGCTTTATAGTCCCTAGGTAAGATTAGATTTAAACTAAAAATCTAGTTCTGTTTCAAAACTACAGTGCAAGTTACAGATTGTTTCATAG